>NW_009649936.1:1310282-1365382 GCF_000708025.1 Charadrius vociferus
CTTTCCCTATTTTTTAGTAGACTGGTTAACCCATACAAGATTTACCATACTTAAGAAAACTATACTGCCTCAGGGATTGATATGCTCTTTTTCTTGCTTTTTCATTTTGGGGGCTTGATGTCTGAAATCCAATCTTTCATGAAGAATTATCATCCTAATCTAACTGTCCTAGCTTACAATGACAGTTATGAAAAGAGAGCAAACAAAATGCAAGACTCACATAGATGCAACTACTAGGTTAAAGACTTAAATTTACAGATTTACAAAATTTCCTAGTTCATCAGTGAAATTATTTCTTTTCAGTTCCACCTGCATCTTCCCATCCTTATCTTTTACAATTTGAACTTATAAAAATATAGCATTAGACAAAAAGGCAACTGGAGGGAAAAAACAAACCCCAGAAGATAACAACTGGCATCCTACAAATAACAAGCTGACTGGCTTCAGGAAGAGCCCAGCATTCGTACTTCTCAGGAAGACAGCAGACTTTCTGGGATCTTTTCTGCCCATATTCAAATTTCCTCATATATTTCAAATAAAAAAGAAGGGAGGGTTGAAATGAGTACAGAAATGAAATGTCTTTAACAAACTTACTAATAAGTTTTCTGCACTCCTATAGAAATAGTAGTTACAGTTTCAGTTTCCTCCTCCCCTGATTTTCCTGTTAATCATCTGCAGCTGCGACTTTTATCCCTGATGAACATTACCTTAACTTTGCATCTTTTGCAACTGACTGGAATTGTACTACTAGAATAGCAAGCTACTTTTCAATGTAAGCAGTATAATGATTTCTTTAATTAAAAAACTGACACTCTCACTTTAAAAGGGGCCTCAGCTTTTTATTTCCCTATTTTATTGGTAATGAGCACTCATCAATACAGTATCATATATATCACTTCTCTGTTCTTGAACACTAAGATGGAAAAGAAGTAAATGCATAAAAAACTGGAAATGGTCCCCCACAGGTATTAATCAAAATCCTTCTGGTGGAAGAGGAGCATCAACTGAAATAATCAATATAAACAAAAAGATAAGAATCCTTGGCATCTGGCTCAGCCATAACTTTGTTTGTTTACTTATCTATTTTTATTTCAACTACTGAATGCCACTGAAAAGGGCAAACAAGCAGTTTCACTGATTCAAGTGGTATATTTTCTTGAGACTTTATTGTTACTGATATTCTGGCATTTGCTGCATTTTGTTTTCAAAAATTTTTAATATTTCAAAACTACAAATATTTAATGGACCTCTTTACAAGGAGATGCTCATACACAGCAGCAAACTATTTACTTTGGGCTCCTGTTTCACATGCTATTTATCTTCATTCTACAAAATACTTCAATACATATGTAGATATCTAGCACTCATAATTCACATACAATAATTAGTAACTCAAGAATTTGACTTTTAAAGGAACTCATCATCTAGTACTTTACATCCTGAGCTCTATATTGCAGCTAATGGCCTCCAAGGCAGCCATACTGCTCTCAGAAACTTCCCTCCAACAACTCAGAGATATGCATTATACATCATCAGCGGTTAAGCATTCAAATAGCACAAGACCTGCTGATGACAAGAAAGAATGCATTGCAAAGCATCACTGGCCTCCGTTTTTATTTTTGTAGACTAGCAAATCTTCTATAAAATAACTAGAGTGCAGGGCAACCCCTCCTGGACCAAAATCAAGCCATAGAAAGTCTACACATTTTCACATTCTCCAGTACTACGATGAAAAATATTTTTCCCTCAAAAACCACACAGCATTCTACACAGAAGAAGAAATCCCTACGTCCTTCAAAAAAAAAAAAAAATTCACTCTACCAATGACAGTTTTCAAGAACAGATCACGCCTTGCCTTCCTTGCCTCTAGGAACCAAGTACATATTTTCAAAAAAAAAAAACCCAACCAAAAACCCCACAGCATTTGGGATCGGTTCTTGGGTGCTTTTTAGGCTGGCAGTGCATCAGGAAGGAACATGACCTCCTCCGCTCTGTGGCAGGTTAAGCAGCCTGATTGAACATTGCTGCTAATTAAGAGCTCTTGTTGTTTGGCAGGACCACCAGAGTACCTTCTGCACTTGTTCATGACAACAGCACCTCTTTCAGAAATTAACTCTTGATGAGTGCAGACAGGGGGCCCAGCTGGTTCTCCCAAATCCTCCAACTATATAAATGAAGCATAATAAGAACACTGGTGACTACCGAGGGAAGAAAGGCTATTCGTGACCTCTTTTTAAAAAACAGAGTATACTTTTACATTGACTTAATTTTCTACATTGGGGGTAGATAATGCAGCTGGGAACTGTGTGAACAGAACTAAAAATCACAGGAGGCGATACTGAATAATTCTGTAAGAAATATTTCATTAGGCAAGCAAAAATATAATTTTCTTCACAGAGCTTTCAAAATCAATAAAGAATATTCTGTAATCAGGCTACAAAAAGAAAGTTTCACAACAAAAGCTGAAGATGAAAAATGAAAAGGTTTTGTGAAAAAAAGCATGTTATTAAAACTGATTTGATATTTCATTTCTAAATCTTTAGGATGCATTCAGAAGTGCAGCTTCCACACGTATAAATAGTACAGGTTACCCTATAAAACACACACAGAGCTAAATCCTCCACAAAATACAACCCACTCCCATTCAATGTTGATATTGCAGCATATAGTGTCAACTGACAAATCACTGGCATCTCTGCTGACATTTCTGCAGGTTAGCATGATTTTGTCCATCTGAAGAGGCACTCCCTGAAGACTTGGCATGAAACACACTAGAAGAGCAATGGCAGGAAACTCACTGTTATCTTTGCTGTACTTACTCTGCATGGGATTTCAGAATTCAGGACAGCAGACACTACATTCAAATCAAATTTGTAAGCTGAAGTCTACAGATTGACTTCCAGATAAAACAAGAATGGATACCAAGCTGATAATTAAGTAGCAGAAGCACTGTTGATTAATCTACTAAGATGCCGCAGTCACAAAACAACAATTTTTTGTTCCTTTGTATTGTTTCAGAATCTGATCTTTGTACAAAGACCCCATGTGGCTGTCAGCCTTAACTTGGTTGTTAAGAGCTGAAGCTTATGGAGATGTAAGAAAAATTACTACTTTAAGATATTTATGTCAGTATGGCCTATTATATTAAGTAGCAATTAGAAATAATTACATGCAGAAATAACTACATATGCAAAGTGCTTGACTGCACCCTTCTGTGAAGACACTATCAATCAGATATGACAAAAAAATATGAAAAGCTATGATGATTGGAAACAATCATTTCCCCCAGTTAAAAAAATGTGGTTTAAAACAATTCAGTCCTTGTATTGCTCTTCTCCCCCATCGCCTTTGGTCACATCTTGTATGAAGCCTTAATTTCAAGGTAGCTGTTAGAAAAAAGCTGAGAGTGGGCAACATATATTTGCTTACTTTAAAAAAAAGAGGTGAGAATATAATAAGAACATTAAGCAAATGTTTTCATAGAGTGCCTAAGGAAAGAAGACATCTTTACATGTGTTTCACTGGCATTAAAAATACCACCAGAAACAAATACTTGGATCCATATACATGAGATGTGAACTGCACACATTCCGTGTGCCTGAAAAGTTTGTAGTATACATCCTTACTTAATTATTATTTGCTTTTTTCATTCTGAGATGATTTCTACTTCAAAAAAGTAACCAAACGTTCAACCTAAACTGAGATTAAGGATGTTTCAGTGGTCAGCATACTCAGAGAGCATTCATATTAATCACAATATTTTAATGGTGGTAAAATGTTACTGAAGACCTCACACTGTGGTGGTATGTGAGTATTTTTTAAGATGCCCCAGCTTCTGAAACCCTGCAAATACATACTTCAGTTTAAAAATCAAAACACCAACCATGATGGGTCCATAGGTTAGTCAGAAAAACATGACTCAAAAGTCTGAATGGCAACTATATACACTCACAGATATTTTTTCTTAATCCGAGTATCAGTGAATGTACAGAGCTAGTACCAACATAATTTCTTTTCCTTGTATGTCGGTAAAAAACAGCAGACAGCTGACTCTCTTTTTTTAATTGCATATTTTCAAGAGTCTTCTTCCAGCTTTTTCAAAATTTTTCTTGTATGTGAAACCAAGCATTTTGGAGCCACAGGAGAAGGGCTTGAGGGCAAAGAGCAAGTACCTATGAATCAGATGAATCAGAAAGGAAAAACACGAGCCATTGTTAAAAGCTGCATCTATGGTAGAGGTGTACAGAAGCACAGTAAGTTTTCACTAATCATCTTCAACTGTGAAATACAGTACTAAGAATGGAAGCAGCCTATGATGGCCATCTTTCAATCCAAGGTTTTCTCTTGGGTTACGTGCTCGCTCTCACATTCGTATCCCAAACTAAACCCTAATGGACAATGTTTGAGGGCAGCAACAGAAGATGGTGTGGAAGATTTTTACCTCAGTTTCTCAATAAACCTCTCTAGCTTATAGGATGGATAGTATTTATTGTTAAAGTCCGGAGTAACTGTAGTTTAAGATTGCACATAAATCACCTTTTAACAAGTTACTTCCATTCACACCCTTTCCACTTTTCCACCACAGCTTTGGGAAATGTTTCCTACTCATTATGACTCCTGTTCTGTCAAATGATCTCTCTGCCTTTTCTGGATGAGGGCAAAGGGGGAAGGGAAAGCTGCATACTGAATCTCAGGCCTTCAGTTAAGAGCATAATTATGTGTTGTACTGGGCTTCAGATTTCCTCAAACAAGCCCTTTTTCAAAAATCACCAATTGGTAAGTGCTCAAAGGCAACACAGCCTCAATTAAAGGTATCTTTAAGCCATCTGTTAGTTTTGGGAAGAAGGCGATTCAAGTCTCCCTATACAACCAGTAATTCTTTTTGCGATGGGAAACAGCTGCATCCAGGCTAAAACAAGGTATATTCCACAACCTGGAACTGTTAAAGGAAAGAACAAACTTAAAACAAGGCTTCTGAACAAATATAAGAGGCAGGGAATTGTGAAAGTAAAAATTCAGAATCTGGCTGGAGTGGTAGACATCGAAAGTACAGTCCAGGGCTTGAGGAGGGGATAGAAAAATGCCTCTTAGTCCAAAAAGCATTCCAGATAAAACTATGGCACTCCGTATCGTGCCATATGTTAGAGCATTGTACTGTACTTGGCACACACACTACTTTATATAGTCAAAACGCTATGCAAAGTAATAATTACAGCCTCGGTTAGTTCATCAATTAATTTCTACCAGAACGGACAGCCTACAAAACAAATGCGACCCCAATGTCTCTTAATAGCAAGTGGGCAAATTTAATGTGGATAACTGCACATATACTTTGAAAATTATCTCTCTGAAATTCAGAGGTATTTTTTTCTTGAATAATGTATTGGGAAAAACATAAAAGAAACTCTAGGGGAAAATCTTCATACTAAATCTTGTTGCACAGTGGCAACACTGCAGTTTAAGGATCAGGTTCTGGTCTGACTGATTAAAGGTTCATTTCTTCTGGAGGGAGAAACTTTAATTCCTTCCCATATCAGAAAGACCTCCTCGAGGCAGAATTTAATTTTCAACTTTCATGTAAATATCTGCCAAGAGGTACAGTAAACTGCGCTACATGCTGTATACTAATTCTTTCAAGCCTGGCCATACTACATACAATCAATAACATAAGAAAGATGATGCTGTGTCAGAGCAAAGCTTCAGCTAGGTTAGAATCCCAGCCACAGCAACAACCCAAAGCATGGCCAAGGTGGAATAGCTGATTAGAGCCAGCACAAAGCTGACATGCTCTCCAGGATAGTCTCCCTGCTTTTAACATTTTGCAGCTCAGAGGCTTCCTGAGCCAAAGGCGGTATCTTTCCATATAACAACTCTCAATGGATTTCTTTTTCATGAACTCATCTGTGCAGCGATTTTATTTGCATTTAAGGAATGACTTTTACATCATTATATCCTCTGTCATGAGAAAAGGTATACTTTATATGCACGCATCGCTCATTACATATCTTTCATCTCTCATTTGAAGCCTGTTTCCTTCACACGCTGACAGTCTTTTTCTCTTAAGCCACACCCCTATATTTCCTCAAAACATTTAGCTGGGAGATGTGACACACAATTCTAAAAATCAGTTAAAAGAAGTCAAACAGAAAAATTAAATGGCTTTATTTTGCAGACAGAGGAAGTGACTCAACCTTAGAGAAGACACCTGTCAACAGTTGGTGCCCTTGCAGGTGATCACAGTACAGGTCAATTTCACAAGATCAGTGGTAGTACACAAGATCCTGCTTTACGAATAAGCATTTTTTCTTAGGATAACTTGCAATTATTATAAGTAGTATAATTGTTATGTTATAATTATTATGTGTATCTAAAGAGACTCAGATTTAATTCTTTAAGTTGCAAAAGAAAAGGAGAGAGTTAAAGACAGAATTAATTTAGAGTTGAGAGACAGCTGCTCAACAGCCAACACAGCAGCCACTTAGTACACTTAATTTGCAGAGTGCCAGTAGCCATCACCCAGGCACAGGGAGGGATACAGGATCAAGAGGGCTAAGAATTTCAAGAACAGGTGGTCTAACAGAGACAATACCTTTCTTTGCCTGCTGTATCTAACTTAAACACTTAGGCCATCACAGCAAAGAACCGTAAAAATATTATAAATCATTTTTCTACACTATTTCTAATTTCTCTTCAAGACACCTTGGTTTTCTTTGGGCTAAGTCACTTCTCTTCATATTGTATATAGATCCCAGAAGGTGTCACCATGTCACCAACATGTAGCCAATCAGCTTGTGCAATCTTCCTTCAGTTTAAACCCAACCAACCTAATCACTGTATTGTTTTCTGAACATACTTGAGTTTGTTTTCATCTTTTTCCATTCGTAAGTATTCAGACCATACAAAACACTCCAGGAGTGTTTTTGCCACAAAGGCACAAACAGGGAATATGAGCGATCAGCAAGGACTGAATTACTTTTATTTCACAATTTACTCCTCCAAAAAATGAGAGAACCTTATCTCCACAATGTCCTGTCAAGGTCTACACACAGCAATGATAATGCATATCCTCTTTGACAAAATTATTCTACTCTATATTTACTTGTTATGACAACTCTTCCCTTGGCGTAATACAAAACAAGTAGTTATACTAAGTTGAAATGCTCCATGCTTTTCATGGCATTTTCAGAGAGTCAGTCCAGAGCAGTGTTTTCTATTTAAAGAGTTTTCTTTGCTTTTTTCACAAACAAGTCCATGTGTATATTTACTAAAACAAAGTACTCTATAAAGATTGGCACTGCTGACCTCAATGTTAGTCAATATTACTGTAATTTCCTGTAAATACAAGTGAGTATTTAAAATCAAAGCATTCTGTTGTGGGTTTAAGCTTGTCAGCCTCAATTTTTGTTCTTTATTTCATGCCTCTGAGCGCTATATGAGAAATAAAGGGCGGGGGGCGGGGAACGAACAAACTCAGAAGACTACTTAGGTCTGCTTAATCTTTCTGTTTGCTTTTTTAAAGTTTGATTGAAGAGACATACTACGTAACTTTATAATTCATTCTACAACTTACGATGCACCAGCAGTCTTGCCATCACAAATGATCTAACCATACTACCATCACTGTTCTCTGTATTTATGCAGGTGTATATAAGTATCAATTTCAGTAAGACGTGCTCAGTGAATTTATAACACCAAGTAGCATCCTAAGAGGTGGCCAAGAACTACTGCGTGTGTATTTACAAGTTGTTTTCAAGTGTAAACCTTTTATATAGAGTTTCACAGCCAAAACCCCATAACTTTTATTGATGTGTGGTACAGCTCAAACCCAGTTCTTAAACAACAAAAAAAATATTGTTCCTTTCTCCAAAAAAATGATACAATATCAAGTCATAAATCTGTCATAAATAAGACTTATCTTCCTGCTTGCAGATGAGGATTTTTTATTTTTGCACTCAAATGGAATACTCCAGGTAAAAAAGGCATTTGCAAGTTTTCTAATCTGCACTGCTAACCTTCTGCTAGAGTCTGCTACTGAAATAAATTGATAGCAAAATTAATTTTTGTTAATTTAATATTTACTTAGTTGTATTTTCTAAAGGTTGGATGATAACATTAGATTGCTTAATTTCATGTTGTGATGTCTCACACTATCAAAGTGAATGACTTTGCCTGCAGTAGTAGAGGACTTTAATAAAAAAGTGTTGCAGAAGAAATCTACAATATTCTCATGCAAAACAAGTTTCGTGGCCCACTCATTCTTTCAACAAAGAAATATGACCTTAAACTGATGGTACACTTATACACACCTGGGGAGAATTACCTGAAGATGATAAATAATAATATACAAGTCATGAAAAAAAAGAAAATTGATTTACTCTGTTCTTTCTTCCTTCATTTTCATATAGACAGATTCTTAATTCAAAAATTCTTAAAATCAGATCTTAATAAGTCATTTCTGCTAGTGTCCCTGAATGCATTATTTGCTGCTTGAGGTTTCACTCATTTTTGGAAGTATCACACCAAGGATTTTGCTAGCACTTCTGTGTAGAAAGAACATAGTTTGGAGCAACACTAAAAACCATGCAAGAGACAATACCACGACTGTCTATCAGCATGATAGCTTTTTTATATTGACACAAGTTCCCCATTTAATATCAAAAGCCCTTTTCTGCTATAGCTTTGATGCAAAACTTGTTACTTTAAAATTACACTAAAAAAATGTTAGATGTTTTGGGCTGACAATTCCACTTCTAATGTTTTCTTTTTTCTTTTTTTTTTCTTTTTACAAATGCAGATTTAGAATGTTTTCATTTTATAAACAATGAGAGCTTTGCCAGATCTGAATTACAGCCCTTACTTTATCATCTACATTTTGTGCAATTTTGGGATTGACACAGTCAACAGACTCCAGTGACCGAACTCAGTGTTTTACACGCTAACCTTCACTCTGTCTGCACTCACAACCTGTGGTTGTCAAGGTTTGCAAAACAAGTTATGTATTAATTGTGGACTTTTTAGTCTGTCAAATGCTACACTGCAAAAATAATTCTCAATGATAAATACCATTTTCCAGATGAGTATCCTATGTGACAGAAGTGCAGAGACAAAGGCGTTGATTCCCCACTAAAAACACTTCACCTGAGGTTTGGCCTTACCTATTTTATCAATACATGAGCTACAGCAGGATCTTTGTTATTCTACATGCTCCCCAGTTATCAATGGGCTTTCTGTCACTGGTAACTCAGAAATCTAGCCAATAAATTAGTCTGTAAAAATCACAAAAGATGGTGATCTGAAGTTATTTTAAATCTGAATTTTATTTTTCTCTTTATATTAAGCTGTTATTGGATTAAGCAGCTTACACTTTCAGACCAAATCTTATCAGGTGAACATGGACCCTACACTAATTCCTGACTGCCTGAACACCCACATTCAAGTTATGCGTATACATAGTTGGAATCATAAAGTTCTGCATAAGGGAAATTTTCTGAAAGGAAACCATCAAATAACAGATCTTTCCTGGATAAAGGAAGCACTGGTACAGCCCATAGATAATGAGGGAAAAATAAAGCATCAGCTTATACTGAAGGTAGAAAAGGTCCACAGATTCAGTGTCAAATTTGACCCATGGTGTGTGTATCATTGTACAATAATATTCACAATGGCTGAACTGATTTGGCCTATTTGGTAGGGAGGGGTACAAGGACCTTTAATCATCTCTGACCTGAAGAAAAAGAAGTATGTGGATGAAGCTCAACTCTGAAAAACAGAAATAACAGAAAACAAATTAAAAGAAAAAGAAAAAAAAAAGAAGAGAAAAAAAATGGAGCACATTTCAATTCCATAAAAGACTTCACTACTCTTTCAGGGAATGCGGTCAAATGTAGATATCTATTGGCTTTGGGGGACAAATTTTACCTGAAACATTTTGAACTCCTGCAAGCCAAATGTGAATCCAAATTTTTTTATTGTAAAATAGTTATATGTACATTGCGCTCGTGAAAGTTAAAGTAGAAAAGGTGAAAATGCAACCTGTAAAATGTTTAATTTCCTGGTATTTTTAATTGTGATGGTTTAATGAATCGATGTGATTTATTATGAAAACTTCTGTTGCATTTAAATATAAAATAGACAGTATTTATTTTTAAGCTAATTCACACAGTTAAGAACAGTTTTGTTCTTGACTTTTTCAATTCATACAAATATACTACGTTGTTAAATACCGAAAGCTATCAGCACCCCAGAGGCATTTGCTTTCAAATGAAAAGGATCATTTCAACAAGTTGCAGCTGCAACTCAGTTATACTTTCCCAATATTTGTAATACTTCCTTCTATTAGACGTTCTTATCCTGCTCTTGCTACAATACTTTACCATTCAAGTCTCCTGCTCTTTTGTGCAGCTCCGAATAAAACATACTATTTAACCATAATGGTCCAAAAGCAGCATATCCCACAATGAAGGGGTTTTTTTCCATGTGTATTTATTTCCAGTTTTAGCAACTCTGAAGATTCTATAAATATGCAGTCAAATAAGAGAAAAAAATAAATGCAAGACATCAAATTATGTTAAACTGTGTTCCTGATGGCTCTTACTATGCAGGCACATCGGTGGTTAAAATAAGATAGGAATTTTTTGTTATATCGCAGGTTTTCAAAGTATAGTTGTGCCATTTGCAAACTGCAATTGGTTAATGAAGCTAAATTTAATTAGCTCAACTTCCTTGCAGATCCCATCAAACGCCACTATTTGATGTATTCTGTAAGATGACCAAGTCTCCTACAGCTGGCTAAGTGTCACAATGAAAAGGCATCTATACTTATTTCTGGGAACTGAAATGAGCTGTTTTAAGTGGAGCTTTTCTTCCATTTTCTGAGGCTGCACTGCTCTGACCTTCCCAAAATCAATCCTTTGCGGATTAACATGTAAAGCAGTGTCGAATTAATTTCAGAAAGCGAATATGAGATCAGCCTGGGATCATACAAAACATCTAACTCCTAAATACACTAATGCTTCTAGCCGCTCAATAAGAAGCTGTCAATAAAAAGAGGGAGGGGGTAGTTAGAAGGATTTGAAGCGTGGAGCAATCTATCAGGCTAGTTAGGGCTTTGCCTACTTCTGTGGCATGGCTAATGCATTCCTCTAGAAGTTAATCCTATTTCCAAAGACCCTCCCGTGAGGAGCACATAGGCCGTGCCGAATGAGAACTAAAATGCATTAAAATTCTCAACAACGTCACCAAAAGGCACACTAGTAGATTCTGAGAGTTGACAATAAGATGGTTCATTAAAAGTGCAAGGTCTTAAAGAACTGACTTTTCTTACAATATGTTGGATAGAAAACATTCAACGCATCTTTTCCGATGCACCTGCAAACAGTATCTCTTAAAAACTGTTAAAAATTCAAATTAATAAAAATAAACTTATATTAATGCTACCACTGTAAATAGAAATTGTCACAGTTTCCATGACACTGCAAATTCATGACAAAAGAGGACAGTCAAGCCTCCTTTAAGCAAATATTTCTGTACAAAACTTACTTAGTATCTGTTGCAGCAATGCAGCATATGCAAATATGTTTAGGTATGTTTGCTTTTACTTCAAAACGAAATAAAAGTAGATTAGCAAGTTACCACCTGAGAATGTGGTGCTTCCAATACACCAATACATGTTGAGTTTTACATATGCCAATAACATTGTCAAATGCACATGTAGTCTGTACGTCATGATACGGTTAAACACTTTTCAGAATTTTTAACTGGATATTGTAACTGAATCGGCAATTTAAGCATCCAGAAGCAATAAAGCAAGGAAACCTCTGAACAGGCTAAGTATCATTTGGAAACCTTCTGCTCTGCTCTATTTTCTTAATAATTATGAGAGCGTAACTATGAGAGGGTAGTGGAACCATATTATCTGAATATAGATGATGTTAATCCTTATGAAACAAAATTATCCATTTCCAGATGAAGAGGATACCAAAAGACAATACATGTTTGTTTACTATTGCTGTCCTGAGGTTGAAGTCTGATTGGACGAACCAAAAAGCAAACCCTCTGCCTTCTCTGTACCTAGAATCTTCTGGTGTTTTCAGCACGTAACATATAATAGAAGCAGGTTAAGAAATGTGCAGTAGTGTCACCAAAACTGGATTAAGTAGGTATCTTGACAAAAAAGCAAACTATGCACAAAATTCTTCAGAAAACTGCATTAAAAACATATATGTTCTATTATTTACTACTCCTCAAATTTTACAGTGAAACACATGCCCATCACTCCTAATTAAAGACTACATATCTCATAAAACTTATCATTAATAGTCAACTATCTTTCACAGAATATTTCTTGATTATCAGATCACAGAATAAATCCTATGGTAAGAAAAGTCTCATTTCATTTCTAACCTGATAAAATCGGATACAGGATAAATGAAGAAAACCCAACAGAACTGAGCATCACTTCCACAAACTCATTTGTCACCCTCTCATCATACATATACATTGCCTAGCATGGTGATTAAAATATGCTGTGATTTTGCTAGCACAACTGATCAAGAATTATGGTACATCTATCTACTGGATGCCTTCAATCCAGAAAAGGAATGGAATCCAGTTTTTTCGGTCAAAAGGCTCTGGCAAAAAGAATTCTATGACTGTTTGAGAACATACTTCATCTAGCTGCTTTTTAGTCAACACTATTCATTAAAATGCCTTGCCGACATCTATGTGTAAACAAACTCAGAATAAAATGTGCAAGACAAGCGAGCAATTCAGCAGCGAGCAATTCTCACTCTAGGCAGGGGGAAGGGATTTGTACCACCACATTTTGTTAAGCCATCACACAACTAACTTTTAGTTGGGTCTGCTTTTGTGATAATAATCCTGCCATCAGCACACAAGCACCATCTTGAAGATACTTTAAGAGTAGATGGAAAATCCAAACTAATATTTTCCACTGTTTCTGACTACTACAAACTGACCTACTTAAAGATGAAAAAAAAGTGTTTTAATGCATTTTTTCCCCTTAACAAAAATGATGTCTATTTAGCCTTTCAAAAAGTGAACTGAAGGGCTAGTGAAAGATTGCAATGTTGACATTAGAATGTTTCACACTCTAAAATCACAGGAAATGACCCAAACACATAGTTTCCACAATACAATGGACTGGCATAAATTCGCCTAGGCTTAATGGGATAAAGTCTCTGCTCACAGAAATAACTGAATCATAAGAAACGGCAACAAAAAAAGCCTATTAAGAACAATTAAGTAAAAAGTGAAAACTAAAATAAAAGTTAATTTAGTAATTAGTATTGCAGTTAAAAAGATAAGGATGGACTTTTCACTGAAAATCCTATAGCTGAATAGCTCTTTTAACACACACTTCCATCCAGAAAATAAGGTAACGTCTTTCTCATCATTTAGAGCAACAGAGCTTTAAAAAGTTATAGAAGTGACACAATGCTAGTAAATTTTAAGTTATATCACAGAACCATAAAGGCAATTTAGTGAAGGCAAGCTAAACAATATGCTGTCATTCCACTTCAACTCACCCCTTTTTGTGCCATAGGTATTTTTGTGGCAGTATTTATGTTCATGTAGGTTTATAAATAATTATGCAGAAACTTGATGCGTCTCAGTCTCCCAGAATTTATTTCTAGATTTCATCCTTAATATTTTGTTAGGTATTTTTGACCAAATGTAGAAAGAAGCAATAATGTAACTCATTTGTACAACACAGCGAACATGTATTGGTTTTACTTAAAATACCTCTAAAGGGGAATTCAGTAATAATTTGGCTCTGCAAAACCTTTTATATCAATTGCTTTCTGTAAAAGATACAAAGTTGGAAACTAACACTTTATGAGATGTAAACATATTTGTGAAAGAATACTGTGACAAAACCTGCACAAACCTGCATAGTTTAAAGAAAAGATGTAATAGCTTTCTTCAGAATAGCACTGAAGCCTCACAGTTCAACTCCTAGTATGAAATAAAGCTTAAGTGTGAAGATCATAACTGAAAGTTAGGAGTCTCAATGTCTAGTTTGAAGCAAAGATAAAGAAAAAGGATGAGAAGCTATACCTTCTCCTAATAAAATATTGTTTATTCTAAACTTGTTTTTTTTAAGAGAGAGGCAGAGAAGTAGGAAGGAGAACAGTATTTTGAATCATACAATTAGTAAGATGAGAGGTACATCACGCACGTGTGTTAAGTCTGATCTTACAGCAAAACTAAGCCATACCCTTGGAAAGACAGCTCACGGGACATGCTTTATTTTTTATGACCTAAAAGACACACACAATACGTGAAAGTGTTCCTGTAGCTATAGAATCAGGTTGTGCTGCAGAAAAGTCAGTAATTTTGTACAACTGGACTGAAATTCAGATTTTGAAGGGAATGTTCCTGCTGCTGGGGACCTGACAGTGCTTCCAGTTGCTAAACTGACAATGTATTTTTATATCCTAACTGTTAAATTAGGCAATGAAATTAAATTCCATTAGGAATGAAAAAAGGTTATGCAATTACTGTGTAGGCAAAGACTACAGTGAACAATATGATATAGTGGATCTAGAAAACACTGCCCACAGTAATCCACCATGGAAAGTCACGTATATACAGACTTTTATAGCAAATGTTTTTCTGTTAAGGTTAATACCAAACAAAAAGTTACATATATAGACATAGAAATCCAATATAATTTTCCCCCACTTTTCCAATATTTCAGATAAATGTAAGTCTATACTAAAAACATGTATGTAGACAATGGCAAAACCATAATTTTCAAGACTTATCTTTTTGCATTGCCTGCCACTTTGCACTTACCTTCCCTTACCAGAATATCAATTATTACCAGGTTATGAAGATAAGCCAGTTATAGGAAATAAACTACTACTATCACAGAAAAGAAGAGGGTCATCACATCCTAGAAAGGGTAAGTTATTGAACTGCATTTGGTAAAAGGATACTCACAATTATAAAAGATATCAGACGAGACCATTATCAAGGCACTTTGTTTATGCCATGCCTAGCAAAAAGGTTACCGATTTCTGTTGCATTTTGATTGCTGCACACCAGAGCCTGTTCACATGAAAGCCTGAAAGCTCTCCAAAGGGCAGTATAACCAGTACAGACTCTGAATACCTTTCCCATAGGGCTCCTCTATAACCAGCCCTAAATGTCTCCCAAAGGCAGGAAAGTTGGTGCTTGTCCCTCAAATGCCCCCAAGCACTGACTCTTCCCAAATATACCCACATGGCTATGGTGCTCTGATATTTAACAGAAAGGCAGGTTTTGTGCAGAAGATTTAACTATATGCAGCTGACAACAAACACAGCCATTTGTGCATTCACACTGTGTCAGAAAAAGTTATCCTGCTGCCTTTACTGACCAAAACCTGCCCAGACAATTATTAGCCACCATGATTCTAACACAGTGGGGGGGTGTTAGAATGCACATAAGTGTATTCATGTACCTAAGTGTATGAATTGTACAAGACAGAGAGCATGTGGAGCCACTCATGCCAAAAAGAATGCACACACTTAAGCATTTTGCTGTACAGAAAGTTACAAGCAAGTTTTCATTATAATATAGCCAAGTGAATGTCAACATTCTGCCTGTTCAGCGTTCTTTAGCTCAAATCGAGTATCAAAATACTAACATTGTCTAAATGTTCATTTTAAGGTCTACAACAAAAACAGACCTGCTTAGACTTTTATTCCAAGTCATTTCAAGACAGACAGATGTTCAACAAGATCCAGAAAATGCCGCCTGATGGATTGAAAAGCATTTCTCTAAGTGGATTAAAAGACTACAAGAGTCAAGATGTTTCTATTTGTGCTCCACACAATTATGCTCTTTAAAGAGACTGTGTTAAAACTGTTACCATGGTGTCTATATTCTAAGGTTACATGTTGACAAGTATGTCATTAAAAAAACAGCAGACACTTCAGTGAGAACTGGCTCCTGATCACCAGAGTTAAGCTGTTTTAGAGAGATTATTCTGACCGTGTGTTTAGCACATTCAATTCTTATCTACTTTAAACAACAATCATAAAAGGCTACTTCTTCCCACATGATAGCATAAACCATATTAAAATGGTAACAGATTTTTACTGCTTGGCCAGGCTGCTTTTTAATAATTGAGTACGAACAAGCTGCTTTATCTAAAAAAAACGTATCCAATTCCTCAAGAGCCTGACACTTTCACTGCCTTAAATCTGGCCTACAACTCCAGCTCTTAGAACAGTGCAAAAAACTGTTCGGTTTAGCACCTAATCCTGCAAAATAGCAAATTCTTCCAAGGGGACGTCAATGAGTCTGTATCTGCAGAGGCTTCAACAGCTGGAGCGTGCTCTGCATGCACCCCACAGTCCATCTCTCAAAGCTGCATGTGCACGCTCATTGCTCTTTGTTAGATGCTGAAGACTACAATAGTTTGAAGGACAAAATCAAGCTGGGCAAAGCCTCTGTCCATTGAGCACTGTATGTGCCAAGAGAGGAGTCCACAACTGAACCAGGGCCCACTGAAGGCTTCCCCTTGACTATAGAAGCCCAGCGTGAGCACGCTTCAAGTTAGCATACTGACAAAAGATGCTCCTTGTTTCCTTGGCTCAAGAGGCATTCAATTCACCTGCTAAATCATGTGAAAATGTAAGAGAACTACCTTGCCTTTACTAAGATGCTTGCTCGCTGTTAGCTAACTCAACTTATGGTTAAGTTTTTAGCAATAACAATACCAATGACGACAGTGGACTTCGCTGTGTCTTTAATGTTCATCTGCTAGAGACATTTTCTGTTTAACACATTATAGGTGGGTAAAGAAACAATTTATATAATTTTATTTAATTCTATAAAATACTGTGTTTCACTTAAGGGAATTAATGCCTTAAGCAATAAACAGAAGTATGCAATAAATTGCATATGTGGGATCTATTAACCTAAGTGCTTGACTCTACCATCCAAATAATCCCCTTTTAGTTTCAGATTTAAAAGTTCATATATAAATGATTGCTAAGAAAGTTTATTTATTTAAAAAAAAAAAAAGAAAAAAGATTAAAACAGACTGGATCTAATAGCATGTGCTGCTGCTGACAACTTAGTAGTCATGCTAGTCTAACTTTTGATCCCCTGAAAGTTCATTTTCCCACCCTCAGGAAAATTAATTAATATTAAATATTTTATTACCTTTACATATCTTATATATCCCTCTGTATAAAATGTAATACATGACATCCTACTATACATCTAACAACTGTTATGTCAAACATCAATTCTTGAGCTAAGAGCAGCATCTTCAACTATGTGCAGAAAATGAATTGTTTGCTTTTCGTCCTTTTCTTCCCATAAATGCCTTAATGGATAAGAAAGTATTTTTCTGCACTCCCCCCTCCCCCCCCCAAATCAAATGAGCAGGGATTATACCAACAAATATCAATGTTAATTCAAAAATGGATTAACAATTAAAGATTTGAAGTACATTAGCATTGATCTCGAGCATGAAATAGTTGTGATCAATAAGTTAATCTGTAAATTTGATTGAGTAAATCCTGTTTACTAAAGTATTCTATAAACATAATTTACAAATACAAGATGACAAAAGTCCTGCTCTTACTAAAAAAATATAAAAAATTCAAACCTATCATATCTGTGTTTAGATAAGAATAGAAAAACAAGATTTTCTCATTCAAGAATGTATTTCTACAGAGATACCAAAAGTTCACTGGCACAGTGCTGACAATATACAAATCTAGAAATGTCATCTCGATACTACAAAAATGGGACCGTCACACTGTGACCTTGGCCAGTGCAAATACATTACAGGGCAATAACTTCTTCTGTTTTGTTTTTTTTTTTTTTAAGACCTTGCTTATATACAACGTTATATTGCTTTACAACTATACTGCTAGACAGGAAAGGGAAATAAGATAAATTGGTGGAAATATATCCTCATACCTATATAACTATATTTATTCTAGGAATTGTATCAATACAACTCCATTGGTTAAAAAAATAAATCATATCTCTGACTGACAGGTTTAAATAGTACAAAACTGTTTAGACCAAACCTTAGAATTGAATGTGAGACTAAACTGAGTAGGTAAGCACTGCTAATTGACAATAATTGAAGCATGAAAATGACAGGTAGTGAGATATGGTATTTAATTTTAAAAAGAAAAGAAAAATAAATAAAGAGATTTAATTGAGAATAAAGCGATCTTTTCTCTAGTTGTACGTAACAACATTTTACTGAGAAGTTAAATGGCATACAAACTTTCATTTTTATCTGCAATTCTAAGTTTTGTGATGGGTCAACTTGAAATGGTTGCACTTCAAAATTTAAGAAATAACAGCCTTAGTGAAGACAGATAAATGATGGGCACTAATGTAAGAAAATTTAGGATGAATTAATGCACTTCACAGGCAAATGCAAAATTCTTTCCAATTCTTTTGCTCTCCTCTTAATCCCAGCTGGGACAAAACACCAATTGATGTTTTTTATGCAGTCTTTGCTATAAACCCCTAAATAATGGAACTGACAGGCCTTGAGATACAACAGATCCTACACTATCAAAATACAGAAAAAAACCCAACCTGTCATGACATTTGAGATCTTCATACATACTGAAAAACATGAATACATGGAAAAAAGCTCCTTTACCATTCACTTAAGGAAAGGAAGCCAGCTATGGTATCAAAACCCAACACAAATTAATGTAAATAAACTCATGTTCAGACTGGTAAATATTTATTCGTCCAGCTTTACCTCAATTTATGGGCCCTCTAAAAGACAACTGAAGTCTTTAAAAATTAGGCCTATTCCAGCAGCCACCTGTAGTAAGGGAAGTCACTTAGTCCACCACAGCTGTAAGAGACCAGTAGGTTTTGTTGTAGTCTGGCCCCAGAGGAATGAACCTCTGAAGCTTATCAGTCAGTCTGATAAGTCTCTCAAAACTCACTTCTCTCAAAACTACACGGTCTCTCTATCGTTATAGGTAACCCTGGCTACATGTAAATAGCAACTAGTGGAACACAGTACGAGCAGATCTGCAGAGCAGAACAGCTGGTGATGAGGAGGCAATGTCCACACTATAAAAGGGTTGGGGTGGACTTTGCAGTACCTCCAGCCTGCTTCTAAGGACTGAATGCCAATGGCTGGTTGCTACATCCTAGGTGCACTTCTGGAGCATGTCTTCTGGTTACATTTGACCTGAGAGGAAACCAGCTCACACTATGAGGACACTGGAATGTGAACCAAAGCGCAGTAAGTGAGCATAATCGCACTTCTTTCAGAAGCTCATTCCTGATCTAAAAAGGTAACACACATGCACTCACTGCCTTCCCAGGGCACAGAGCTCTTCCAAATCAAGACTCCACTTGCTCACAAAATGAGCAAGCTGCAGAAAACCAGATTTTATACAGAATTCGTCTGACCAGTTAAGAGTTTTTAGCTCTATGCACCACAGTTTACAATATCTCCCCAAATAACTTGTCGACTACAAGAGTTAAAAAGTTCAGGTATCATTAAAAATGTAGAAACAATGCTGTCTTGCTTTAGTCCCTTAGAGAATATAATTCTCACATTATGATTTTTAGAACTGCTATATTATTATAACAACTAAGCAGGAATACAGCAGGGTGTTTACTGAGTTTTCTTACATGCATTTTTTTAAATGTTTAACCCAATTTTGAGTTAATTTTTAAAGACGTACAAAAAAGCCTCATGGCTGGTACACTCAATTTTAAAAGGAATTCAGGTAACTGAGTTTTAAAGTTTTCTCAAAGATTTGTCATAGAAACTGGAACTGAATCTTACCTTAGCTAATGGGTGCTCTCTGAAACAATCTCCCCAAATCTCTGACACAATATAAGATATTTTAAAGTCCCATTTTTCCTCCCAGCAAAACTAGAACATATGAGAATAACTAAGAATTAGTAAGATCAACAGAGGTCAAAACTAAAGAAACGAATGGTAATTTTTACACATTGAAGGAGCTGTTTTCTCACAGAAGTGTAATTTTAGAGAAATTTGCAAGTCAACTGCAATCATGAACATTTTGTCAAGCTATATAATGAATGCTACTGTTTTTCATACAGCCCACATGAAACCATGAAATTCTATACATTCAGACTTTCTAGTCTGTACACTCAAAATTGCTGGTTATTCCCTCTACAGCATTTTTTTAAAGAAAACAGCATGTACATTGGAAAAAAAAAGAAGTTTGTTTATCTCCTAAAAAACCCAAAAGCCTTTTAGCCATAATACATAACCACTACATACCGATGTACTTCATCTCCCAGCTTTTGAAAATAACCTCTCACCTTGTACGTCTGACTTTGGAGGAAAAGAAAGTTCCGGTTATTAGTTCATGCTGCCTGACTTGATGTATTTGTAAATCTATAAAGGAAAGATAATTGCAATGGGACTTGAGCCCATCTTTATCTCAAAAAGCTTCATAATAAAAAAAAGTTTGTGAATAATCAGTACATGTTTTTTCCAACTAGCTTGTCTGTTTTTTCTTATGTAGCCCATTTGGCTAGAAGAACCTGTGAATGCATTGATACATTGATGCCTTCACCGGGATGTACTAGCGCTACCAACACCTCTGATTTTATTAGAAGCCTTGCAATATTTTTTAAACTTGAATACCTCAGAATAAAACTAAGTGTCCAGTGCTCAACATTTTGCCTATCAGACAAATAAGAATAGCTTTAAAGCTGTCCTAACTTACTCTGGGGTTTTTTGTTTGTTTTGTTTTGGGTTTCGTTTGGCTTTTTCTTATTGCCAAAATTCCTTAGTGAAGTCATGAATTGTAGAAGTACAGTTGAAGACTGGCTATGTGGGTAATTTTTTGCCCTTTAGAAGCACAAAGAAAGAACTGACCCTTGAATATCAGGCCTCCCCAGGAACTGCAGCAACGTCACACATTACCTAAGCAACTGCTGAAATGGCAGAAAAGAGGAAAACATAGAGGAAGAAAGGGAAAACTGGCATTATCCCAAAATGAAGTGGTTTAATATATACATCACTAAAGTAGCTCAAGCCAGAAAGTGCAGAATAGTTAGCACAGTACAATGCATACTCAAAAACTACAGTCAGAATGGATTTAGCACTTGTTAATTATAGGCTGAACACTGCCTTTACTTTAAGATAAACAGACAGGACCACTGCTTCAATTATAAAACTGTAATACATGATTGTGGTGGCTGCACAATACCTGCATGTGAATAAATGTCTCTGTCAGTCATTAGATGAGAATTTGACAGACAAGGGAAGGCCAACATGGTTGCAATGCCCAGATCCCCAACAGTTTCCAGTCTTTTACCTCGTACCCATTCACAGGGAGCTGAGTATTGAGACTTGGTACTGGAAATACTTATCATCAATAACACTGCTACTGTAAAGAAAACTTGCACATGGTCTTGTCTAAAAAAAATCCATCAGACTGTTCTACATTACTTCAAATTTGACAGGTTCCTTTCTGTTATTTTTCTGGCAAAAACTATTTTTGAACACTAAAACAGTTGTACATTTCACACACTAAATAATTTTAGAACTCTCAAACCTGCATCCAGTGTTTTTTTCTTAAAATAAGAAACATGTTACATACATCTTCAGTGTCCACAGAAACTAGAGGTGGGGAAAAAAAATTATAATGGCCCTGCTGGAATCTTTAGTGGCCCACATGATATTCACAAAAGATGTTCTCACTCCTTCTCCAGGCTGTACACTGAGCTGCCCAAGAGCATAAATAATTTCAGATGACTTATCTGTAATCTAAAAAAATAAAGCTTAAATATAAGAATCTGATTCTCATTCAGATTTAGTGGAGGAAAAGTAGAATGGATGAATATTTGATCTAAAGGATATATACCGGATTTTATGTATTTGTTCACATCAAGAAAAAATGTGCAATCTTTTAATTACAGTCTGGCACATATCTGGAGTGTGATCACTTATTGATAGCATCTATCAAATGAGTTTAATATTCACAGATACTATATTTCTTTAAAAAGAAAAAAAAAAAAAGGAGAAGAGAAAAAAAAAAAAGAAAAGAAGAATTTACTCCAGGAATGTATTCCTTTGACACTAGCACAGCAGAAGCTTCCACTTACTGATGGTATTTGTGCAAACTAAACAAGGAAACATTTGATAAATCTTAGTGGAATTTTAAAGATTATTTCTGTGTGTTACTCATTGTTTTAAAATCTGATGATCTTTACAGAAGACTGTAATGGAACTCATTCTAAATTTCAAAGTCACAGGTGCCAAGGACACGCAGATGTGAAATATCAACTGCAAAAGAGTTTCCCAATAATTCCTATGAGTAAGTCTGAATTTACTGTAGCCCACTACACCCCCTGGCCACACGCATACATCCTCCCCACTTAAAGGCTACATCTAAAAGTTAAGAAGCACTGTGTAATCACCACACTGAATTCAAACTTGACAAAAAAAAACCTTTGGGGTTTTCACAATAGAAATCTTTCTAGTCTTATTTTAGATATAAGAATGTTTTTACTTGACAATTTTGATTAAATTTAGATTAGCCTACTTCAGAACAGAAGGCTGACAAAACCAAGCAAGTAAAAAGTGAGGCCTTTTCTGATGAAACAATGAAAAGATTGTTTTAAAAGCTGAACTGCACATATAATTTACCCAGAGTATTAACTCTACTGCTAGAGTAGTAATTTTAATTAGAAAAGAGAGACATTGGAAATGACTTACAGTAGTAAACGTGCAGTTCCTCCATTTCATAACTCTAAGCATCAATGAAAGGATCTTCACCACATAAAAAAGAAGTGGTTTGCAAAAGTGCCTCTGTGTATCAGCTGGTTTTCATAACAATGTTCTCTATTTTTACATTTGTCTATATAAACAATCAACAAATGTTTTTCTTGCAATAAGTCAAATATGTTTCTCTTTGGCTTCTTGAGAGAAAACCTGTTTCATTACTACCCACATCATTTCAGGTCCACATAAAGAATAGGAAATAAGCTGGTTTACATTTCGTCCTTGGAAGGAAAATGGGACCTGAGAGATTATTCAAGTTCTTTAAAAAAGTAACAGTACATCTGCACAGTCATTACAGAAACTGAACCTTGAAAAATTTCTTGTAGAAAATGAACTTTTGTACAAAACACCACACTGGAACATTCCTGAGAATGGTGTTGCTAGCGGAAAATAAGTAACATGTTCTTGTACTCTCATCTTAATTCGTGAAGTGAACAAAGACTACAGGGAAAGGAAAGGAAGGTGTAAAAAGTTCCTTTTATTATTTTTTTTTTCCAATCCAGAAATCCATAACACAAGCTGAAAAGTAAAAGACTATCATTAATGGCAGCCCTGGATACTTCCTTGGATTGAAAACGCAACAGACCCCAGACTCTTTCTATGTCTGGTAGAAATCACCACGTATTGTGAGACTATGAGCCTCAAATCTTTTTCTAACTGTATCTGTCTAAAAAGTCTCTCTCTCTCTACTACTCTTGCTGCTCCTTATAACTATAGAAAATCACGGTCACAGTAATATTTCTTCATAAAATGGCTTCCATATGAATAACACTAGTGCCTTGGTAAGTGTGATAACGTTGATTTAAGCATTAATTTAACGTACAGGTAAGCTAGCAAAAGACAGTTAGACATGTCTCTGTAATAACATAGTCCTGCACCACAAGTTATATTCCACAATGCAACCATTGCACCACCAGGGGATGTGACACTGTGTAAGAATCCCCTTTACTAAAATTCCTTCCTTCATTACTCTCAGGGAGAGTTTACAATGCTATACAGCCTGTACTTATGGTATTGTCCAAATGATGTAGCTAAAATCCATTGTATTTCGACAAACTCTGACTGATGCGTAATGCAGTCTTCATTCCACAGGTTTGAAAAGATGAGGGATGTTGTAGAAAGCGCCTGCACTTTGTAAAGCCTAGTGGCTGCTTTGAGAACCAGTAGAACATTTCCAAAAAGATCCTTCTCTTTGGAAAAGGGGTTATTCCTCTGTCAGTGACTTATCTCCAATGAGGTCCACATGGAAACAACTGGAGTGGAAATTTTATTGGCAGCTTTGCACAGCTCTCCCTCCCCCAGTTGCATTTTCCATATTACATTTTATAAAGTAGGAGTTAAAGAATAACTTTCAAATTGTAGTTTATTTAAAAAAATGAAGCCGTGAGAGCTATGAAGGCTGGCAACCAACACAAGGTTAAAGCTGAACCTTTACCCTTACAGACTGTCATAACAATTTCTTTGAAAGGAGTGCTATATAAACTGAACAAGCAGACAGGTTTTTGTGTTCTCACATAAATGGAAACTATGTCATATAAAAGAACTTTAATGGGCAAATGACACTGGCTTTTTTTTTTGCAGCACAGTTTAAGATTTTCTTCCTTTCATTTTTCCTTTTTTTCCACTTGAAACACACATTCTATCATGCATATGAGCCGCACAAATGGACAAATGCTATCAAAAGTTTCAGTTGCACACAGTATTTCATATTCTGCTTTTCCACCATCCACTACATTTTGTCTAGTGTTAGTGGATGTATCGGTACTGTACTGCATTTTTTAAGACTTCATAGGGAAAAACTATTACATTACTCTACATTTGGTGGAAAAACTTTGCTCTTTACAAAAGAAATGTTGTAGAATTTATTAAAACAAAAGTACCAATAAGATTTTATTTTAATACCTGAGGGAGAAATATGATCATCTGCACCAATAAGAAAAAGATGCATGCACTAGGTGCTCTACTAATTACAACTGCTTTGGTGGGCAATATCATTGGTGAAACAGATGTTAGGGACCTATTAACAAAAGTTTTTCAAACATCTGCTTACAATTTTAAGGCAATTGTAAATACAGCACAGAAGGTCAATTGGGCTCATTAAGGTCTATGTGCAAATCTACTGCTGCAGGTTTCTTTTTAGCTAATACTGACTTTTTTTAACACAGGAAATAGAGTTTAATAGCAACTTGTGTCAATTTTGATTGTGATTTCATACAACAACAAACAACAATTGCATGCCCTATGCTTCACCAAATAACCTATTTTCCTTCCTCTTTTTCCTCTCTACCTACAGCACACTGCCATGGTTCTATGAGTTGAAGCACAAGGTAAAGGAAAGGTTATAAATTGGGCAATTATATAGAAATGATTGATTCTACTTTTAAACACCGATTATGAATCTTGTTAGGAAATCTTCATTTGTTGGACCAAAGACAAATGAGTTTTGATTACAACGCATGGTTACAATATGCAAATTATTCTTAACAACTGGAGTCAGTAGCCCCTTTAAGTGTCAGAACACAGATGTTCAGTAGGTCTGAAACATGTTATTGGTTGGAAATACTCTTCATCAGCCTTCCTTAAACTGGACCAACCCAGTAACATGGTTTTCTGATGAACTGCTCAAGATATAGTCCCCTGACCATAGTCTCAGCAACAGCAATAAGGGGCTATGTTTGTATTGCAGCTGTTAACCAGTATTCCAAAATTCAGGAACACTAACTTGCACGGGAGTTTCCAAGATTGGTTCTTTGAGACGACATCCAATGAACTTGGTATCTTGAGTTACAGCTTGAACTAACCAGGTGACTTTGCACTAAACCAGATCTGTAATAGTCAGACATTCTGTGAAAAGGTACCAGTTGTGAGTAGAAACCTGCAGCTGAAAGGCTTCCTGAACCAATTCAATTACATTCCCAAGAAACTGTTTTCCACCTGGAACTGTATGGGCTATACATGGGAAAAATTCTTTGTAATACAAAAATCCTAAAATTTGAACACAGAGAAGACATTTATGAAAAGGAGGAGGAAAATGCTGTGATGTAGAGGTCACTCAATATTAAAATCACAGCCTGTATCCTTATAATAAAGTTCATAAATTTTATGGCAAGTGCTCATCTATTAAAAAGCAAAATTAATTATTTTGAAAAAAAATTTTATAAGGAATTTTAAAAGACAAATCTATTAGCAGCTTAGGAAATAAACACTAAACCTTCTACTATCAGGAGTAGTATACAGTTGAAATTATTAAGAAGAAATAAAGTATAATATAGATGAAAGCGTAAAAATCTGTAAAAGTTCTTTATATCTGCAACCTTGAAGCTGTGCTCATATAGATCTGAAAAAGTAATATGAGTCCTTCTTGTCCAAACAACAGCTAAATCTGAAAGCAAACATTAGAGCTTTCAGAAAACATTCCCATCAATAAAGACTTGTCTTTACTCAGCTTGGCCCGATATTGCCTGCTTTAAAAACTTATCACCCTATCCATCTTCTCTGTGACTTACTAGAAAGGATATTTTCAATGTCTTACGAATTTTTTTTCCAAGTCATTTTTCCTTCATCTAGCATTTAGAAAAGACTAAATGGACTGTGGATTTCTTTATTTCTTGTAAAGGAAGTGGGTAGCTTAATTTTGTAGGGCTGAGGAATCTGGAGATTACCACTGATAATCTGTAAACTAAGCTTTTTGATTCCTGTATTTTTAATCTTCAAGTTAAACTTAGCTGAGCAGAATATCATTAATTATATACTTGAGACTGAGTAGGTAATAGAATTAACATTATTCTTTGTTTTTAAAAATCCACAACCCCATTATGGCAACTCCAGAGACTCCAGGTAGATTTCATACCGGAAAGGGAAAAGCTTAGTGACATAAATTACCCCATCTCCAACCTTCCCCTCAGAATTCCAACTATTTTAAAAATGGTTTGGATTCACAGTGTAAAGACAATTTTAGAGGCCTAACCTGCTTTTACTGAACTGATTGGGATATTTTTCTTGCCTGGGGAAGTGAGGAAGGAAAGAGAAGAGAGGAAAAGGAATAACATTTCCTAATAAAAACAGAACTAGGGGCACCTATACATAAAGACTTAGAAGAGAAGAAAAGCTATCATTACCACTTCCACCAACTTTTTAAATTTCCCATTTCAATACTGATCCAACCTCACCTATGCAACTTAAAATGGGATGCCAAAGAAGGTAAAATCCTTACATTTTACTAGGAGTTAAATGAAAAATGTGTCCCTTCATTATACCACTTATATTTGTTGGATATTATTCAGGACCACTTAATTAAAAAAAAGGATATACTTCCAAATCAAATCCCAGAAATCCCAAAGAAACTGGGTGTGGGAAATGCAAGCATCTAACTAGCAAAAAAACAGCACAAAGGTAACACTGATGATGAAAGGATTTGCTTTAGCTGAGTAGGATATAAAAGATGAAGTTCTACAAAGACCATGAAGTATTCACCAGCTCACTGCAAATTACACTAAACACTTGGTAACGAAACATTTGGCAGATGTCAGCAATATGTAAGCCAAACATGTTCCTTACATTGAAGGATAATGTAACTACAGAGAAGGTTTGTTTTGGAACGATTTCTATAGCACAAAAATAATCTGGCCTCGTCTCCTGGCAAGGCTGGATTTACCAAGGAAGAAACAAGAGAGAACCATGACTACTTATGTGACAAATCCACATTTCTGCCATTTACATACTTAATATCACTCCTGAAATAAGATATTATACACAAATTTGGATAATAAAACATTTAGTTTTAAAAAAGATTGCAATAGATCTTTAAAAACTCAAATATTTATGTAACCTCTTGTTTTAACAAGTGTAGCATATACATTGCTGCATACACACAGCTACATTCTAAAGTTATCATCTTCCATATTTTGGATTTTGCTGTTCCACTATTATCTTTTGCATGTTTGCAACTGCATTCCTAAGCGGGATTTACAAAGTTAAGAGAACTTAAACCCAGTGAAACCTGTGGGATTTTCTTCTCTTCTCAAATGCCAAATAGAAAGCAGTTTTTGCAGAAGCGCACAGGTTCACACACCCACACCCACTCCCACACACCCCACCTCCCAGTTATTAGAAAGGCTGACTTGAACATTTAATGTTAAAATTAATGTACTGTTATGTCCCACTTTAGGAAAACTATGCTTAAAGACAAGACAGAAAGGAAAAGCACCTGTTTATAATTAGGAAAGATATCCTTGGCATAACTGACCAGGCTGTCAGTAAGTATCATTGCTAGGTAGAGCTTTTAGGTTTCTCTTGCAGCATACGAATTTCCTAGAATCAAGTCACATCCTTCCAGCTGATGTGGTCAGTACTCCAAGACTTTATGTGCACAGCAAGCTAAGACCAGCAATTGAGATTCACGTGGGATTCCCAAACTTGCCTTCACTAATGAGCTCAAGTATCTGCAAATAGTAAGGAGGGCAGCAAAGCACAATACTCAAGCTAACTCAGGTTAGGAATCTAGGTTCAACCAGGTATGACAGTGTTGCATATGCTGGTTTGAAACTAGTTCAGACAATCTATACAAACTTCGTATCCAGACTGATTTCACTGTACGCTTACCTTATGACGGATAAGGTATTCCCTCATGTTGCTATTTAGAAATTTAGCAAGAATTTTTTTATTCCCTCTTCTCTTGTTGTTATACATG
Source organism: Charadrius vociferus (assembly GCF_000708025.1). NCBI lineage: Eukaryota > Metazoa > Chordata > Aves > Charadriiformes > Charadriidae > Charadrius > Charadrius vociferus. Next base: position 1,338,761 of record NW_009649936.1, read on the forward strand.
TGTTTGAAATCTCTAGTTCTCCCCCCCCCTCCCCCCTTTCTCTCCTCTAATGTTAGCAGGGCATAATTTTCATCAGCACACATTTAATATGAACTAAATCAACAGTTTCCTTTAAAACAGAGAGTCCACCATAAAGGCGTAATACAGATTTGCTCTGTTTCAAATTTTTGAAATAAAGTAACTGAATTTTAAAATTGCTAAGTTATCTGCTACTGTCACCTACACAGCTACAAAGTTTTATGCAGCTCACTGAGATATTTAATGAAAATGCTATTGACTTTTATCATCATAGCACTGTTAACATTTTAAAATAGCATGGCTCTAATCCCAGTAAAGAAATAATCTTGACAGCTCAGGTCTTCTGCTTATTACATGGCTGCACAAGTGGCAGCTTCTCAAATAAAACGTCACAGCTATGAGTTATCTGGAACTAAAGTCAGTAAGGGAAATTTCTGTTGTCATATACAATCCTTGGCACCAACTCACAAACATGAGAGATGCAAATGGCAGCTAAAACTATGGTGCTTGAACAATTGCACACATTTGTGAATGCTGGAGAAAAGAGAAAAACAATCAGGCTTTCCTCCAGGTACACAACACATACAGTCCCTCATTTTCCTGTCCCCTATGGAGCACAGAGTCCTTCACTCTCACCTCAGTTAGATGTCTGTTCAAGTTCTAGTTCAAGTTTCTCAAGCACACTTACCTGAGAAAAAGATCACTGAGTTCTCATCAGTTGAAAATTTTACTCTGGCTGAGGCTGACTAAAATCAAGCAGGTGAAAGTCTTTGTAGTTGACCAGCTGGACTCCCAGCCAGGAATACAGACACTTTCAGCAGCTCATGCAAAGACCAGCTGTTTAAACAACTGCATTGAAATTACAGCCCATGAATCTCCATTGGGAAAGCATCAGCAAGTGGACACAACATCTTCCAAGCAGAAGACAACTTTCTGCTGAAACATACTTAAATTAGGATCATGAAAACCGAGTTTTAACTATTCACACTAGTCTGAATTGGGAATGCAGCTAGCTGTTTGTTACACCTCTTGAAATGGCTGGTCTTCTAGTATCTTAGGGCAGCTGAATTTCTCAGAATTAGTACCCACAAAAAAGGCACAGTGGCTGTATCTCACAGTTAAAAGACTTTTCTGTTAAGTTAGCTGCATTTTCCCAGTGAACTAGACAGGTGGTTTCTTTGGCAATCTGCGTTTTTTTCACTGGGCAGTACTTCAAAATGGTGGCCCTCATCTGTGACATTCATTCCTAAAAAGGACATGTAGTGTTCATGTCACAGTAAATGAGTAAGAGCTATCGCACATCAACCTTTAAATTATCTATCAGGAGTTGTAGTGCCTGAAAAGGAAATATTGCATCCCTAGCAAAACAAACCAATGAACCACCCACATGAACCAGCGCTTACCCAACTCAGTGCAAATGAAATAGTGGTCTATAGTCATCCAGTCACCTAACCACAGTAAGGAAATATTGTTTCCTCCGAGGAATTCTTTCTCAAAGTCTCCGTTTAAGCACTTCATACTTCCATAATTCTGTCATAAGCACTTGGCAGAAGCTGTAATACAAACATAACGAATGGCAACCCTTACCAGATTACAAACTATAGTCTCTGAAACTTGGGCCTCCAGAGACATCTATTTTATATAGCAGTTTTGTATGTGTAGAGATGTATCCAACTGGGGCATGAAGCTACACTTGCCAGAAGCACAGTAGCTGCTGACTATATTCCTAATTCTAGGCATCATTGCTATTAGAGCACATTTCAGGGGATATTATGACATGGTATAAAAAATTCAGGCAGTATTTCAAAATAGCCAGAGAGTTTCCTGGAAGACCTGTTATGCTTTCCCTCAGTAGTACGTCCAAGGTGTTGCCTTGCCTAACTTGATGCACAAGGGATTTGGGGGATAATTTCTGACCAGAATTTTAAAGCTGATGAAACTGGACCTACATTTAAAAAGATGCTTGGAATGACCAAAGACACGTATAGGATACTTTGAGAAAGCTGCATCTATTGCTTGCAAAAGCATGCAGAATTACTGCAGAAACAGTTCCAGCAGCAGCAGTTTTCTGCAACACCACTGTGGAATTAAATTAGAACCTGTTACCAGAAAACCCACTTCAATTAGGTGGCGAGTGGGTCAAAGGGTGCAATTTGTATTCGTAGCTAAGCTTTCAAGGCTTTCTTACTGCTCATGCTTCTGTTGTGAATGACACAAATATTTCATTTGTATCAACAGTGCTACTACCCTTTTGTAGTCCTTTAAGTACAACTAATCAGAAATCTCCTACATTACAAATCAAAAATCACCTGTTTCACACCTTATCTGTGCTATTTTGTAGAATCAACAGTACTGTAGGCCTAGAAAGTACATATCATACTGTGTCCTATTAAGAAAAATTCAATATAACCCATTTTTCACCATCCTCTGCAGAGTATGCGAATTCCCTTCACATAAACTTTTGTTTTCCGTAGGGACCTCATCTTACATGCATCATTCCTATTCAACACATGCAGCATAACAACATAAATTCAATTTAGAAAGATGCTTGCTGACCTTTACATTCAAATGTAAAAGGGTGTTCTACCTTTTAATTTCTTTGATCTGTTACTATGCAAGAAATTACTTTTTTTTACATGACTATTTTTGCTCGGGCTTATTTTGCAACTTTTATTCAATATCCCATAATACACATACAACTATAAAATCACCCATAGAGAAGGCAACATGTCCGATATCACTTAAGAATCTGAGAAGCAAATTTTTTAGTTCTTTGTTTAGCTAATTTTGAAAATGAAACCTAACAATTCAAATCCTCCTAAGTGCTGAAATAAAATGTTATTTCAGTAATTCTCTGAATTACGTTCCGTCATCACAACAAGAAAGAACCCCCACAAAAATTTTTCAATTTCAGCCTATCATAAACCTCATGAGTCAAGGATGCATGGAGTTATGAGAACTAAAGGATGAGGAACAAATTACATTTTATTTTTCTTAAATATGTTATAATTCAACTTTCCAGTAAAGTTGGAATTTGTCCCTGAAAACACACAGCATAATAGTCACATGTTAAATAGGCCTTGGGAAGAGCCTTGAAAAGTATTCTAGCTAGTTTCCAGAACAGGACTAAACCTGCTCAAATCCCAAGCAGAAAGAAATCGGAGTATAAATTTTTTATCAGCTTATTCGTATAAATGTATGAAAAGGGATGCCTTAAAAGATCACAAAGCCGCTTCATAAGATTAAATTTTGTCATATAAAAGACTAGAAGTAGATACTTGCTTCCTTTCAGAAGTCTTCACATGCTTACATTATTAAAGCTCACAACTGGAAATACATTTCATATACTCAAGCCTACACGAGTATATCCTAAACCAAAACTCTTCTACCAGGTGTATTTGTTAAAAATATAATATCTACACAATGAAAATAAATATATTTAGACAGCTAGTGCTTTTTGTTCTGAAAGCAAAATTATGAAGCACATGGAGAAGAAATAAGAAATCATTCAAGAAAACCCAAAGAGGACTGTTAAATTCCCACATTAGGGAAGGTCAAATTATACTTTCCTTTAGAGCCTGTAGTCTCAAGTTGTATATTTAGAGCTTGCTGAAAACAATTGTGTATTTGAAGAAAAAAACAAAGTTAGAAAATGGAACAAATATGACAGGTAAATTTAAGCCCCACCCCTGTACCAAGTTCCATCTTGTAAGTATTCCTAAAAGCACACACAGTCTCAACAAAAAGTTATGTGATTCAACATGCAAGTAAAAACACGAGCAAGTCAGTCTTCAAGCAGCATCAGGAATACTGCAGAGAAAATACTATACCAAGTACTTTATGGCCAGTACTATTTCTGGCCTTAATTTATCAGTCCACTTCCACCCAGAACTGTTGTGCCACCTTAAAAAGAAGGCTTTAAATGATGATATACAGTTAGATGGGGCAAAAAAAATGGGGGTAAGGCAATTTCAGAAACAAACAAAAAAAGCAAAGCCAACTAGATTGATCACAGTCACCAAAAAAAGAAGCTGCTCTCCAAGAAGGACAGGATAAGGGCATCTATTGTTAGAAGATCAGATCACTTGTGCCATTGACTGACAAATGGGAGACTGGACTCCTGAATGATCAAAAGAACTAAGGACATGGATATAGCGAAGAGCAAAACAAAACATAAACATATTTCTTGCAGGTAGTGACAAAATTTTGACTTGATGCGTTGAGATGAACAAGCAGAAGAGAATTTCTTTTCCACTGTAGATCAAACTCACCGATTATGATCTGGCAGAAGAGAAGCAGTACAGAGAAGAGGAGAAATTTAAGAAGGGAAACAGGTTCTAGTCAGTAGATTTTGACAAAAGACTGAAACAGTTATACACTCATGATTATGGATTGGCTGAATCTGAACAAGAAAAATCTGTAGTAGAAGCAAATAAGGTATCCTGAGAATTTCTTGATTCTGCTTGAAACACAAAACCTTAATGTGAGCATCTGCCATACAGCTGGTACTTTAAAACAGACGTAGGTAAAATCAGAGTGGACATAAAACTAGCTCACATTTTCTGAAACCCAATCCAACTCAGATTACTGACAAATAATGCAGACACCACACATATCCTAGTAACACGAATATCAGTGTTTCAAAACCACCCTCCAGAACGTGTTCACACAGAAAAAAACCAACATGTAAATGTAACTAATGCTAGGAAGACCTGATACACTATGTAATATGGTCCAGTGCAGCAATCTACGCACAAATGGCGTACACACCAATAATCACCTACTTAGGAAAAACCACATCTAGGGATCATATTCCTACCCTTCTTGTAATGAGGTGGGTATGAGCCACTGCGTAAGATGGAGAGATGGTTAATGTATTTTGAAACCTGAAAACCAGAACGAAGCACCCCAGATTTACTAGAACACATAAAACTGAAAACACACACTAGGCAAATACTTCTGCCTTACAGCTCATTCCCTTGATAATATTAATATCCCACAATAAAAAAAGACCTTTAGAAATACTGAAGTACATGACAGATTGAAAATAAAACAATCAAAGTTTGTGATTTCTTTTTTTAAATTGAGGGACAGTTCATAATACACAACCTTCACAATTTAGCTTTTTTAATAGTTAGGTGGTTAAAGCTTGTACAGACATTCACAACATGATTTTTTTTTAATTCGGTGTTTAATGATTCTGTTAAATACAGAAAAAACCCACCCTACTTTACTGAAGAGCAGTTTGTTCATGTCACCTAGCGTTGTAGTAGATGTGATTGCCAGCTGGCTTCACAGCCAGCTAGAATGGGCGAGCAATCCCAGCAGGCTAGCCCACAAAGATGCCTGGCATCTCTTCTGTGAAGTCCAGAGTAAAGTGCCTGGAGTGCTGTTGTAAAAATAAATAAATAAAAAAATCCCCAACCAAAACCCAGCTTCCTCTTCAACCAAATTCAAGCCTCCTATGCTAGCATCCATTAGATAAAGAGGACAAGACAAACACGCACATAAAACGTCCATCTGAATTATCTCACAGTGCAAGGAAAAGTGAAAATGAAATTATAGCATAGTTTGACCCTTGGAGTTATTTTTCATATTTTATTTCTCTCTGATCTAGTACTTTGTAATCTGAATTTAGCTTAGGCTTTCTTTGTATTATTACCATCACTGTAAAAAAACCTTCCCTATTTCTAAGAAGGTTTTGCTAGGTACTAGATAAATGCAGTTGCAGACCTAGCCAAGTAATTAAAGAGAACCCAGTTCCAGATCCTATAAATGCAACCTACATTTCTACATTTCTTGTTTTAACACCACCTCAAATTTTTTTTTAAAAGAACTGAACAACATATGTGTTTAAAGTATGGGAAGAATTCTACTGATTTTAGTTAAAAAGCTATAGCCCTCTATCACTAGAAAGCCTCCCTGACATGAGTTAGAGAACAGTTAAATAAAAGGAAAATTTACATCCAAAAGTTTTGAAAAATCTAGGGTTACTACGCTTTATGAGCCATGTCTAATTTGTATGTGGCACATCTGGTATAATAGATATGATATACAAGCAGGCAAATATTTGAAGTAATAAGTGTTTCCCAGTGTTAAAATAAACACCTCAGCACTTCAGATTTTTGCTAAGCAATCTTTCCTCAGTGGGAAAGGAAGCAGGGAAGGAAGGGTACTTATCTACTTATCTACTGTTACACACCACCATTTATGAATTATCACTTGCTCACCGAGATTTTTTGGTTTCAAATCCAAGTAGAAAGCATTCCATTTCACGTGCTTCATGTTCACAATATTTCACTGCTTAACTTGGCAAAACATCAAAACAGAACATTTTCACCCTTCTTAACCTCTTCTGTTGGCACACCAGTTTATTAAGCTAATGCCTCATAGCAAATACTATTTTCCCTCTAAAGCAATATAATTCTGTTGTCATGAACACCCTGTATTACAGCTTCAGCCAACTAGAGAATATTCATTCCTTCACAGGTAAAGGGCTACAGTTTCTGTCCAGTTGTTCCCCAGTTACTAGTGAAATATGTTTTGTCAATGACTAAACATTATCTGTTTTGATGACCACTGAATGCCGAAACCTCCAAATAGTACATGAGATGAAAAATGGGTTATCAGGTAGAATCCTAATGTTCCAATTATCTGCACTCCCACAAATACCTACCATACTTTCTATCCCAATGCTACGTTGAAATAAAAACCAGAAGAGTCTGGAACAGTAACATACCTTCAGCAAGGAGCTAATGATGACCAGCAGACGTTCTCCCAGACTGACTTATGTTATACCCAACATGTAACAGGACCTGCTTATTGATCAACCTGGACTTCATAAAAAAGAAATTTTCAATTTTACTCCAAGTTTACTTATTCTTCCCTTTTCCTTCCACCCTCCTCCCAAAAACCTGACTGTCTTGTATCTAAAATCTTCAAAGCAAATGGTTTCTCTGTTCCCTTTACTAGCTGGTTTCCATAGAAATCAGGGTTGAATCTTCTGGTGAGTCCTGCAGCATAGTATCAATTAGCATTAAGTATACAATGTGTTACATCTATTTTTGCAGATGTCCCCAAAAGACATTTAGGTCTATCTCTTCTTGTGTACTCCTATTTCTGCATAAAACACTAGGGAAAAAAAAAAAAAAAGACACAAGTTCTGCAATTTCTAGTTTTAATAATTAGTACTAATTATTAAAACTAGAAATTGCAGGACTTGTGTCTTTTTTTTTTTTTACTTATCAGTCAGCAGCTATCGGAATTATTTCAATTAATGAAATTACATGTAAAAAAAAAAAAAAGACACAAGTTCTGCAATTTCTAGTTTTAATAATTAGTACTAATTATTAAAACTAGAAATTGCAGGACTTGTGTCTTTTTTTTTTTTTACTTATCAGTCAGCAGCTATCGGAATTATTTCAATTAATGAAATTACATGTAAAAAAAAAAAAAAGACACAAGTTCTGCAATTTCTAGTTTTAATAATTAGTACTAATTATTAAAACTAGAAATTGCAGGACTTGTGTCTTTTTTTTTTTTTACTTATCAGTCAGCAGCTATCGGAATTATTTCAATTAATGAAATTACATGTAAAAAAAAAAAAAAAGACACAAGTTCTGCAATTTCTAGTTTTAATAATTAGTACTAATTAATTAAATTGTAGTAACAGTAAGTTATATCTTATCCATCTCAAACATGAAATCAACTCAAAAAATAAAAAATAAGGTAATAAAAATTACTGATAACAGCAAAAATAAATTTGATACTGCAAATGTGCAAGGAAACTACTGGGAACAGAAATAAACATAATATAAGCAGAAATCTTCTTTTTATTGTCACCAAAAGATAAGCATGAATTTGCCATCTCTATACCAGAGATTATGAAATAGAATAAATTTGCCTGGAAGATTTCAATATGTTTTGTATACCTAAAGCTACAACTGTTTAGACAAATTACTAGATCAAATTAAGACCATTTTATAATACCATTTATGGTGCTGTGAAGGCCATGTCTGGCTGTTAAGCAAAATAATTCCTCATCTTGCTCCGTCAGAAGTGTTAAAAACCTCGGGAACAGTACCCTCAGGAACATGTCATACAGTGAAATACCTATGACAATACATTCTGTAATCAATTTCCAGCTCTGTGGGTACAGCATATGGCTCTGTGGAAATCTGAGTTAATCAAAGAAACTTCAATTCCTAGGGACAAGATTAGCATAGTCTATTAGATCCACTGCAAAGGTGATACTCTGGGACTGAATGTAGTTTTCTAGGCTGACTGTTTCCATACAGCAGGCATTTCAACCAGCTACATCAAGAATCTTTAATTGCCATTGCTGCTTAAAAGCAAGAAGCCTCTTGGGATAAGGATTCCTTCGTACTTGAGGCTTTACAGCACACTGGTACTGTGGCACACAAGGGCATCTTCCGTCTGCTTTTTCTGTCAGCATGTTGTCAGTATTCTGACAGAGAAAACATGCCCCAGAAGAAGAAATCCACACTTAGTTCCAAAGAAAACCACCTAAATATAACAACTGAATAGTAGCAGAAGCTGACGCAAAGATAGAAACAAAATGACTAGCAAATAACCTGGAATCACGGCGCTCTGTTGACTTTCCAATACCTTCCCATTAAAAACTCTGTGGTGCCTGGCTATCACAAGAAATATCCAAGCCACTCACTACTGCTTTTCAAAAACTTTGGCAAAAGCTGATTATTTCACTTTTTTATTTCCAAATGGACAGATAAATTGTGATGGAAAACATTAAACATTCCACAAGCATCAATTCTTGCTAACCTGACATGGTCTACTAACTTAAAATTATTCTCTATTACATGATTTCTACATGACATCAACTACCACACAAGATTTTAAATGTGCATTAAAGCAGGTGGCCACCAGCGATTTCTTTTATATCTCGCATCTGGTACCATACTCCACATAATGTATACATGTTATCTTTTACTATTAAATCAAGACTTGAGTGAGAGCCCTTTATCTAATTTCCAGTTGTGAAACTTTTAACAGTCTTGAAAGCTGTAAAATAATATTCTTTTTTTTTGCATCTGCTGGCAGTATTTTAAACTATGTTCTTCTTTCAGGCTAGTCTGATGGATGGATTATTGAGATCATATAAGCATTCTTCTGTATTACTTCATAAATGCATGATCTTGACAAAACTTCTGTTTCAGAAGCCAGTAGCACAGAGCTTATTGGAAGATAAAGGTTAAAGAAACCCTAAGAAAATAGATAGAAAAAATTTTCTTTCTCCTAAGGCTGGGATGAGCATCTATATTCAACAAAGAAAGAAAATGTTTTTTGGTACAAGATCAGTACTTCATCAGAGAGTTATATCCAATGCCAGTGATAAACAATTCTAAAATGGCTTCTAAGCCTATTTGATACCCTTGACACCTGCATTTACACCAGTGTATCAAACAACTATTTGTTCCGAGGGCACCAAGTCCTGGTTTACTCCAGTGAAGAGTAAAACTTTTCTAGCCACTGAAGTATTATCTGCATGTTATTCCTCCAGTCTAAGTTTCACTGCAACAGTCATAATGCGCGTTACACTCCCTTAAAAGGAAGCTGGATCTGTAGCAACTCGTTTGCTAGCTTCTGCTTCAGACATATGAAAAAAATCAGGTCTTACGTTTAAACAAAGCAACTGACTATACGGGTGAAATATTTTAGCTGAAAGATGACGCAGCAGTATAAAAATACACTGTTCCCTTTCACTAAGCCCACAGCCCACTGAAGTCTACCAATAAGTTTTAGGGGCTTAGAAATGGGTGACTGAAATTCCATTTTGAAATTTTAACCGCTTATACAAGGATTTGAATAAAGATTGTAAATTAATGGATGGAAAGCATTACAGTCAGGTGGAATGAATTCTGAAGCTTTTCTACTGTCGTGTAACATGCAATTTAATAAATTACACGGTATCCAAAAAGTACAATGCAATATGTTTTAAGCCACATTTTTAAAAGAATGAAATGTAAGCAATTTGTGGGATTCTGATTAGGTATTCAAAAATTATTATGATGGTAGGAAAAATTAAAAGGATTGCTAAACATAAACAAGCAAAGCAGGACATTGTAATTTGCAGATTCAGTTATTACTGTAAACAAAATTATTATTTAGCCTCAACAAAATAAAGTGCTTCCCTTTCCACATACTCCCCAATTTTCAAACAAAAAAATAAGAAATGGAACCACCACATGCTTAAGTGGAGCTATTACCAGCCTTTATGACTTCACAAGAAATCAAACACAAACACCACGTAAATTATCTTTCAGTAGACAATTTGCCACTTAAACAATGGAATATTGGGCTTTTGGTCAGTAATTGGTTTGCTACGGACTCAGACACCATGTAGATTTTTCCGCAATTAATATTGCAATCTTCTTACATCCCAATTGTTTGACCTTAAGCTTAGCGTATTTGCTCAAGAAATATTCAGTAAATACAGATTTGTTTCCCTTGAATGCCATATGTTTATTTCCTCTTTCCTAAGTCTCAGCCTCCACCTCCCTACTTTTTCTTCTCCTCTTCTTTTCTCTTCAGTATGCCTCTTCATGAAGAGACAGACTGATGATCCATTCAAACACAGATCAAATGAAATGAAAAATGTCTATAGGACAGTTTAGAGTTGCATTCCGCAACTGCATAATGTAATATGCCATAAAAGCTTTGTGTTTGCAAAGAATCCTTTAAAACACTTCTGGTTTTTTTTATGTAAGATAATATCATCAATAAAAATAGTGTCAGTTCAAGTTTACAAAAAACATTTGGAAGTCCATCCACATTTAACAGTTAAGCAACAAGAACAATGCCAGTAAATTCTTCTGAAAGCAACACGAGGTACAGCATTTTATAGCAATCCTGGGGATCACAAAACTGCAGTGGGGGAACCTCGCTTTTTTTTTTAAACACCGTTCTACACACCATGACATTCTAGGCTAAATGATATGAGGTGTGATAAATGCAAGCCTTCGTTTGAATACAAACAGATTCTTAAAATATTTTAACTAGGAGTATAAGTGAAAATAAATCAGGCCAGTGGGATTTAGGTAGAGAATTCTGATTCTGTGTGATTTTCTTAGTTTACTGCTTAAGTTAGAAATTGCACAAGCTTTGAAAGTTTTTGGCTCTGGAAACAATCAGGGAATTATTCTAAAATTAAATCACTATCTTATGACTGGCAGCATAAGAATAAACAAAAAAATCAGTGTATTTATTCTTACCGGCACCGGAACAGGTGCTGTCTAAACTTGCCTAAACAGCCATGCCGTGAGTTTCTTAGCTCCTACCTTAGCTCCCATACTGTTGTAAATCCAACCTCTTTTTCTTCCTTTTTTTCTAACAAGGGCAAAGAGATGGAGATGTGCAAAATGGAAACTGAAAGCCATGATCTATCTTCAAGTTTCTAAGAAATCTGATTATGGTCTTCTCCCTGTGTAGTCAGAATGAGAAACTGGCATCTCCAGAGGATAATTCAGACTTTCTGCAATTGCACTTAGTTGTAGTTCAGATCTTTGTTGTAGTTTCAAATAAAAGTGGTTGAAGTCAAAACCTATCACACAGCATGTTTGTGTCCATGGCTGACAACAGTGATTCTTCCCATCAGTTTCCTAAAACAATCAGACAAAAATCACTGTGTAGATGTAATTCCAAGGCTGAGGCAGTCCCTATGCACCACTTAAAGCAAGTGTAATGGCCAGAGGAGTTGCCAAAGCAACACCTACGAGGCTCTACTTCTTCCAGAATTCCCATTTCCTGAAAAAATAGGGAGTCAGTTTGGAACTTGCTAGTGCTGAGTATCTCCAAGACATCTCCTTCAAAGATCAAGTGTAAGAAACACGTGCAGTGCCCAGCCAAGTGCATTCTAAACTAGGGCTTCCTCAGCCACGCATAATGTGGGCAAACCCTTTAATCAAAGACATTGTCAAGCCACTTAGATACCTAACTGCTATTGTGTTTTATTTGAACACAACATCTCCAATTTATTCTTTTACTAGTCTGTTGATTATAACAATTACAATAAAAAGGTATGGCGGAGAAATGCAGATCCAGGACTTGTCCAAGCCCTGAGCTGCTCAATGAGGTTAATTAGGGAGGCGGGAAAGTTGTTTTCATCTCATCACATTATCAATATATCTTTTTAAGTCAATGGGTCATGTCCTACACTGACTTATGCCTGTCTCTGAGTTTTTTTAACTTATTACTATAAGCGCATGACTTCACTAGTAGCTATATTGTGATCTGAGCTCGGACTGGTGGCAATAGATGGCAGGTTTCCCAGTGCAGAGAAAGCTGTTTGATGACCACAAGGATAGCCCTACCTGATATGCGTTCACACTGACATTACAGAACTGACACTGTTATACTTAACAATATGCTACAAAACGATGATTGAAAAAGCATGAAAATCTCTTCCTCAATGAGGTGCTGTCTTGGTTTGAGGTGCAAACATAAGTGCTTCTGGGTAGTTTAAGCTTAAGAAACACTTCTTTTTACTAAAATTCAATTGACAGTCATGGAATTAGCAAATTAATAGCAATAATACACATGTAATATGCTGTAATTAATACTATAGATATATCTAACAATATTGTATATATTATTATGATATATTGTATTCTATTACATATATTATATGCTTTTTCAAGTTAATCCTCTTCAAAGAAATGTGATGATTTCTAACTTCAGCATTCAATTTTTTCATCTTAATATGAAAGGCCTGTTTTAAAATGTGTGCATGAAAACAGCACTGTGTAAAACAAAACAGTAAAATGTTATTGCAACTCTTCCATTTCCGTTCTTTAGCCTTCATTTTAACTGTGCAGTCTTACAGGGTTACCTCTCATATTTAACAAATGATGAGTGCTCCAAAGTTATATGTGTATTCATATGACAATGCGAATTGTTCAGGAACTTCCAGCAGCGGGGTAATACAATATACTATAAGAGTTCAACGTGGGTTAATTGCTCTGCAAAACGGGTATCTTTTTTTTATGACTCAATCCCCTTTGGGAATGCCAAACCTCCCCCTGCACTGACAGAAACCGTGCAAGCTGGGGGCCCACTTTGTTAACAGGAAGAAAATCTACTAATTTTACATAACAAAAAAAATAAAAAGGAACATATTTTGCCTTCAATTCCATGAAAAATCAGACACACAAGGTGCGTGACAGGAAAATAGGGACCTAATTGTTTAGCGCCCTCAAGAACTGTTCACAACAGGTGGAAAGAAAAGCACGGAAAATTGACGCAAAGGAGATGACAAATCCCAATACAGAAATCTTTCAGCAAGCATGTAATGAAAAATGGTATTGCAGAGAAGAGTCTGGGAATGGCACAGAACCAAAACAGTGCCAAAAACTTCCGAATTCCTCCCTTTCTACAGGCAAGGAAGGGAACAGACTTCTTGGCTGGATTACAAAAATTCCTGCATGATCTTTTGTTATCAGGCTGAAGGACAGCTTTCTCTAACACTGGATGATGCAAAACACTACCAATAAGTGAATGGAAGAATAAAGTATGAAATATTATACATTTAAAACTAAATTAGCAAAAATTACTGTTGAAATTAATTTGATTTGATTTAAGGGAAACAAACATATTCCGTTATTTGAGCTAATCTTTATCACCAAAGGAAGGCACAAAATACTGAACACAAAAAAACCCTCGAGGAAAACAAGCACAGAGGCGGCTATTCCAATGCACTAACTTGCTTCTTTTGAGAATAAAAAGCATTTCAACACTATAAATGAAAAAATTGAAGTTTAAAAGTTGGTAACCCAAATGATGTAAAGAGCAAAGATGGTACTATATCATGGCTAACTTAAACGAGGCAGATCTAGATTAAAGGCATAAAAATCCTTAAAGAGCAGGTCTATCACCACTAGTATCAAACTTTACCTTGTAGGCTAGACATTAATCAAGCAAAGAATTCCTATCCCACACTACAGTTTAAAAATCAAACAAAACCGAGGGATATAAGCTTTTAAAAGCAATATGAACTATTGTGAGAGCTCTCTGCACAGAGGTACTCATTATCCGAACTGAAAAAATATTTTTAGTTATGTATAAGATGCATACACCATTTAAAAGCAACTGACCAATTCATCAAAACTGACACATTTTTAAAATATCCAACAGCAATGCCTACTTCCTGAAAGAAAGACATCCTTCCTGCGCACCATAGTATTTTCCAGCTCTCCAACATGCATTCTTGAGGGGGAAGGGTGTAAGGGGTTAGTTTTTACAAACTGTTAACATTGGCGATAAAACATGTATTTACAGCAGATCATTAATGTACTAGGACAGTCTCACCGTGCTAAAAGACAAAGATTACTCTTTGAAGACGTTGTACTCCAACAACCCATACATCTTCAAGAGAGGAAACCCCAAGGTCAGTAACGCACCTTGCAGTTGGTTTTGACTATTACAGCAAAACAGCTTCCTCCACCAACCCGAGCATACATTATGAGACACGACTAGGTAAAATAATATTAAAAGTAGTAAACAATTTTCATAGCTTTTAAGAAAATGGTTGATCAAGTGGAGCCAGTAGCTGTAAGAAGAATAATTCTGGCTTGTAGTTACAGTCCTAGTGGAATTCTGAGGCAAATATCCAAGAGGGGAGGCTTTAAACAGGTACACCTGATGATGGAATGAAAACAAGCACTGCATGGCATATTTTGCAAAGGCTATGTTAATGTCAAGTTTCTATCTTCAAACCACATTTCAACCCACTCCCCACAACTTATCTGATTTTAATTTGTTTTTTAAAAAATATGGTTTAAACAGAGAATAAGGATGATCACCGAGGTGCATGGAATGACTAAACGTGAGGCCACTGTGTTTACATAGAGTAAAACGTCACAAGGACTTGGGAAAAAAAATAAATCACTAAGTGCAAAATACAGTTTGTGAACCTCAACTTACTTGCTTGTGCCTCTGAAGTGCCATTCCAATCTCCTTCAACGATATGCTACTCTTACTTTTCACTAACTCCTAACTGCATTAGCAGCATGCATATTTGAATACAACTAAAAGAAGAGTTTTAAAATAAAATGAGTCCTAACGTTCACTTTCCAAAATTAGAGGTGTAGTACAATTGTTAAAAACTCAACAATATGAATCTAGAAAAGAAAAAACTTCAAGGGCACCAACGATGTAAAGGATTTTCTTTTTCAAAGCTTTTAACTGTTTGGAAATTGTTTATTCTAAGCTGACATTTTATTTAAATATCCTATTCAGCAATTATGAAAGCAACTTCATCCCACATTTTATTTCCACTAAAATTGACCATTTTTGTGTCAAACTCTTCCTAAACAACAGCACTTTGTGCTTCGTAAATATTGGGGAAAAGGGATCCACAATGGCATTTCATATAGAATATATCACATGCTGGCTTAATCACGAATAAATCAAATCTTCTGCCAACTAAAACATTAAAACAGGATATAAGGTGCTGGTAAAGAATAAAACTGAAACGTATATCTAATTACTTTTTAATGAAATGCTTGTGAAACCACTGCAGCCAATTAGAGTGTGCTAGAAATATTTCTTTATCCCAGGTCTTGTGAGTCTAGTAAGTATGACTCTATAAGGTAACACTTATATCACTATACTAGATCATCCTCAGAAATAATGGTTTCATCTTAAATCATGCAATCCCAGGAACACTCTGAGGAGAGTAGACAGAAAAAGTGGAACTGCTTCAGCAAGGTTACCTGTTCAGGTGGCATTAGGATAAATACCTTTGAAGGCAAGGTTTCTGAAATGAAACTTACAGAAAGAATTTCCTTTTAGAGGAAAAACAAGGGAGCTTCTAATCTTTGGTAAGGATTTTAAATTTTAGTTTAAGAAATAAAAATGGGAATGCTTTTAAAAATAGTCTCAAATCATTCAAATAGTTTTTAACATGAAATCATAAAAGCAATTGTGATCATTTAAAACTATCTGTAATTTAAACAAATCTTTATTTTAGAATTAGACTAATGCTATTTAATTTTAGATACCTACAGGTGAATTCACACTTTGCTTGTTACCTTTGGACACATAAATGTATGCCAGTGATAATACAGTGTGTACATTAATAGGCAAACTGCCAAGACCTGCCATCTGGAGAGCTAATGAACAATCAAGGGATCCCAAATTAAACTACAGAATTTTCCCTTAGAATCTTTAGGACAACACTGTCAAGTTCAATCTATTCACTTAGCCTCCAGAATCAATTTTTCAAACTTTATGACAGGTCTAATAGTTTCCACCTGTTTCTCTTGCTTGACTTTTGACTGGCACGTTACCAGCCAGGGTGGAAATGCAGACAAAGACCCCTATTAGGCTCCGGCTGTTTCTCTACTGTGAGGTCGCTCAGCCATTAAATTAGTTCCAGCCCACTTTCTCCTTCCACATCTTAATTTTTGGGTGTATGAAGGTTTGGGGAAGTGGAAAGGAAGAGAGACAGAAGTCTGACATTCAGCTGGTGGCAAAGGTATAAGAAAATCTAAAGTCACAAAAGTTAAATGCTGAATTTCTTTATAATTTACTAACTAAAAATTTACTCGCTAAATTTACTACTATCCATACTAATTAAGTTTTTGAGGTGTCTGTATCATATTTTCAATTATCACTAACTTGGTAAAGTTGGAGAGACCTAAGAGGTCTATCATTTAACATGTGCTTATTTCAATATATGATTACATAAACACGGTACTGTAATTCTTTTCTGGGAATCACAAATGATCAATAGGTACCTAACTTCTGTTCAAGCAAAAACCCTATTTTTTCCTGAGATATGGTTTCCTTTCATTCAGAACTGGCAATTATAAAAAACTGACATACTACACACCTTAACAAATTCATATTGGTTCATTTGGAAGTATATTAAAAACCTGACAACTTTTTTTCTTCAATAAAAATTATCTAATAGGTATTTGCATCAATTTCTAGTGATCTATGAAGTGCTACCATCTGAGAAGACTCAAGGTACTTAGCTGAACTGCAGATTCCATGGACCACATTATTCTATTATCCATGACAACAAAGTATTTACAATAACATTAATCATAATACTTAAGCAAAATATTTTAACTCATTAAAACAAAGGTCCTTCTGCAAGATAAATTTAATTGTTCAAATCATAATCTGACTAGGATCATTTTCCCAGTATTAGCTCCTTAGAGGCAGGACTTCTAGTTTACATCTTACCTGAAAACTGACTACTCAAGCTGTATCATGATGGGGAAAATCTTGAAGACCTATGTCTATAAACGCTTCATTGCATTTAGACTACGCAATGTAAAAAAACCAACCTGAGTGCTGACCACTCTGCTGGTACAGCACTTTAGAAATAAGAGAGTAAAGGTTACACAGTCATTGAAAAGCCAAGACCACTCCTCTTACCTCCCTTGCCTTTCTTGATAATATAATCATATACAAATTAGCTACACATGATTCTCTTTAGCTTGTGATATCTAAATAAATTCACAAAACTGTATTATATACTTCAGCTCACTAAGATGCATGAATAATGTCACTGAGAACCACCACCAAAAACCAACAGTCAGAGAAGAAAGGTCTTGACCTATCAAATGATCGCTTCGTCGGTTTCTTCACAGTACTTATGCTTTCAATCCAATGGGCTGAACATGCTGCGAATACTAAAAATTAAGAAGCAAATGCTACAAATGCTTCAATAAAATAATCTTTTATTTTCAATGAAAAAATCTCTTCTTTGCAGCCTCTCATCAAACTTGCATGTCTGTGTACGTCTAAAAGCCATTGCAAAATCTGTTGCAGGACAAGGATGCAGATCTGGGGGAAGGGGAGTAGCAAAATTAGATAGCAACATTTTTTTAATTTGTGTGCACATGAGTACATATACACACATAGAGAATAGTTTAGAATTAAAATAAATTTGTATATGATTCCAACTGTCTCTAAACTGCAATATTTTTGCACAATTTATCATTTGTAAATTCTATCACAGTGTCAACTGTAAGACTAGAAAATTATTTACTTCAATAGTGTTATAATGCATCCTCACTCATCGATTTTTGCACACATATTCTAAACCAAATCACCTTTATTACTTGCAAAAAGGCATATTCTATAACTTGTATCAGTCTCAATTTAGGCCCTCTAGCTGAGAACTAAAGCTATTATTGCTCGTTAGCAAATCAGTTACAATAACATTCAAGATGATTTAACTGATGATGTTGATTAAAAAAAACCCAACAACAAATTACTGAGGTTTTTTTCAACAGTAAAATTCATCTGCAATTTCTGCAGATAAATTAACACTGATACTCAAAAGTAGCTATCAAGAAAAGTTATAGCTGCAGGTAGAAATGCACATAGAAAAATCTGTCCTGAAGAGCAACAACTTCCCAAAGACAGTTTTTTCCATCAGACTATTTCATGAAACATAACAGTATAGTCTTTGTACATAGACTCCAACCTAAGATTTAGTAACTGTGATTTTCATATCGCTTAATCCCATTCAAAACTCTAATAAACTACCTCATTCACAAGGGTCATCTATGTGATGATGAAAGAATGTCTAGCATAACCTTAATCGATGTTTAAAAAAAACAACAAACAAAACCACTAAAGAGCATTTTAGTGAAATATTCAGTAAAAGGAATGAGAAAAAATAGTAATGTTAAAATTAAGGCCACAATCTACTTGGTATCACTTTTTTCATGTAACTAGCTTAGAAAATAACTTGTACCAGAAAATGCATACGATCTCCAAAATATGCGGATTTAATACCTTAAACTTTCCTGTGGTGATGTTCATGCTTTGCAAGAGGAACGATTAAACTCCACTGTCAAGTAAAAAGTTGTCTGATTTCCCCACCTTTTATGGCTTGGTATTTTATACATTATCAATTAATATCCTGTGAACTCTAATACCTCTATTTTGTGTCCTATCTAGAAGATAACCAACTTTCTTTTACTTTGGCTAGCTTGTAGGCAACAAAAGAGAAAAAAAAAAAAAGTTTCTTTCTGAACATTGTGTGTTACTATAATTATGAATCCCAGATCAGAAAGCTTATTTCGGTATGGTCTAGATCACTATCTTACCCATCTAGAAGATTCATTGTTGTGGTGGTAACTTCAGTAAAAAGAAGAATCTTTCCAAGTTTCTTTGTTTGAAGATTCTGTTGATATGTCTTCAGGCTGAAATGTTCTGATGAGAAGCTTCCCATCTCAGTGATGACTGGCATGAGAGACGGAGTTACCTCTGGTTTTGATTCCCAGGATGAAACAAATTTAAGAGACACTTTGCTGGATGCTCTTAATCCTTCAGCATCTACATTTCCCTCAAGCCATTTCAGGAAAGCAAGATGGATTTCCTGTGGGCAAGGGAAGTAAAATCAGGCATAGAAATACAGACCACCACACATGAAGATACAGAAACATTCTTCTGAGAACATTTTTATTCAAGCAATCATCTTCTACTTCAAAATAGGAAAATTAACTCAATTTCCTCCTCAAAGACCAACTTCTGCTGCTTGTTCTAGTGCGGCCTGGCCTGACTACTTGGTACCGTCTTCCTAGACTTGAGACCATGCTCCTTTGCAATTTACTTAGGCTTAAGCTTTCCCTACAGGGTTTGCAGAGGTTCGGAAGCATGGAGTGCATACATTCGTTTGCGTTATGCAGGTTTCTCAACATGCTAAGTTTCTTGAGGGTGACAGAGCACTGGAACAGGCTGCCCAGAGAGGCTGGGGAGTCTCCTTTTCTGAAGATATTCAAAACCTGCCTGGATGCATTCCTGTCCAACCTGCTCTAGGTAAACCTGCTTTGGCATGGAAGTTGGACTAGATGATCTCCGAAGGTCCCTTCCAAGCCCTACCATTCTGTGATTCTGCGATTCTTTGCTGGAAGCCTTTTAGTCAATTGCTAAGACTCAATTTGAAGGATAAAGCAGCAGCTAAGAAAAACATTTACTGATTTGTCAGTGGAATACCTGCTAAAAGGGCTCACACCTTCAGCTAACAGAAGCCGCACTACCATTACCTTAAGTATAGGCAAAGGTGGCTGTTAATTAGCCAGCTAAAAGAGAAGCATGTCACTCAAGAATGCACACAATTAAGAAAATTCTACTACCAATGTATGAAATGATGAAATGCAGTTGTATGTATGCTTTCTTGTCCTTGTCCCAGTCAATGGCACAGCTCGTACACATTTCTGTGCAAAAGATTTTAAAAGTGAAATATACATGTACATACATATATCACAGAAATCACAGAATCACAGAATTTTCAGAGCTGGAAGGGACCTCTAGAGATCATCTAGTCTAACTCCCCTGCTAAAGCAGGATTGCCCAGAGCACATTACTCAGGACTGCATCCAGGCGGGTCTTGAAAATCTCCAGAGAAGGGGACTCCACAACCTCCCTGGGCAGCCTGTGCCAGGGCTCTCTCACCCGAACCGTAAGGAAGTTTTTCCGTGTGTTGGAACGTAACTTCCTATGTTCCAACTTGTACCCATTGCCCCTCGTCCTGTCACTGGGAACCACTGAGAAGAGTCTGGCTCCATCCTCCTTCAACCCACCCTTTAGATACTTGTATGCCATAATAAGGTCTCCCCTCAGCCTTCTCTTCTCCAGGCTAAAGAGTCCCAGCTCTCTCAGCCCTTCCTCATACGGGAGATGCTCCAATCCCTCAATCATCTTAGTTGCCCTTCACTGGACTCTTTCCAGCAGTTCCCTGTCCCTCTTAAACTGGGGAGCCAAAACTGGACACAGTATTCCAGTTGTGGCCTCACCAGTGCCGAGTAGAGGGGGAGAATGACCTCCCTCAACCTACTGGTTACATTCTTCCCTATGCAGCACACACCAAAACTTTGCTTTTTCTCTCGTTTATTTTAAATTATTTAGAAATAGATTTTTTTGAATGTGAAATGAAGAGATTAATTGCTTGGATTATTACCTGTCTGGTGACAACCTGAAACACCTGTTAACACATTCATAGAACTCTTTCTATAGATATCTAATTCTGCTTTGAGAGATCTGATATGAAACGTTTGCCATGTCTTCAGAAACTGTAAGTTAACAACCCACAAATACAGATGTTGGGACTTGTTTTTCCTAATTGTGTATCTCAGATTTCGAAGAGCTTCAAGAGACAAAGTGGTCTTTTATATGACATACGAAACCACAAAAATTGTATATTCTATTCTACTGAAAATAACGCACCAGAGATTCTTGCTCTCAAATTTTTAAAAGGAAGACATTTGACTTTCAAATAAAAAGCTTCTAACCAAATACATGTTCCTCCTTCCCATTACTGCCATATCTGGAAACCAGAATATGGGTGTTTCCTATGCAAATGCTGAAGACAGGACTAAGATTTCTTGCCCTTGAACAAGGTGTCCCTGAGCTCCAGCCCAACTCTTTAAAACCCAAACTGCAATTAAAAGCAAACTTCCTATAAACAGTTATCCATCCAAGGAATTACTCCAATTGTCCAAATCCCATTGTTACATCTTAAGAAGGAATGAGAAAAGTGGTCCTGTTCCTAACACCTTTCTATAGATTTTCCATCCTCAGAAACTGCACATTCTCAAGTTTCACATGGACACTGCTTCTTGTGTGACGTTCTTTGTATGCTGCATGTCAGCAGACTTACTGGTTTGCAGCCCTGTAGTAGGGGCAGCAGAACATAATAGGAAGAAAGGAATAGTCTCTTTCCAAATGCAATCAGGCACTAGCTTCTAAGCCCCAGGACAGCCTAAGAGTGACTCAGTAGCTAAATTTTAGTTACAGAAAAATTACTTCTCATTTTTTGTTTTTTTTTTTAAGCTCCACCTGAACTCTTTCCATCTAACTTCCTGGATAAAATATGTTTTAAATATTTTCTTTCCTTTTTTTTTTTTTGCATATGCATCGTAAATGATGATGTGGCATTAAAGGTTTTATGAGTATTTCTTTGACTTGATCTGCATGAAGCACTTGTATCTTCACTTAGTGTAATATCATAGCTTTGACAGACTGCTGCTAAATTCTTTACACACTATCCTACTTGTTTTACACACACAGAGTAACTTATTAGCTGTAACTGATATTTAGAAAAATTATAGCTTTCATTCTTTGAGGGAGTATATGGAAACTGTGCTGAATCAGAAAGTGCATTTTCCTATTGCTTTGCAAACACAGAAATTCATTTAGCATAATCGAGCATGCAAGTCCTAGACACAAAAACATAATTTTAACTCACATAAGGATGGGTTTACAGACTTACAGAAATAGACATTAAGTTAAAAAATAAAGGTACTTCAAGTATTATTAGATTCTAAACAAACAATGAAAGTGCTCAATACTACACATCAGAAAGTCTGGTGTACTTTTGCCACAGCATACTTTCTGAAAAGAGTGAAATAGCACATATTTGTGTGATGTTACATTATTAAAAATATGCCACACAATTCCTACCATTTATCCTCTTGAGTATATTCTTTCAGGTGATTTTTCCCCCATAGTTTTTAGGTTTACTTCTTGATTTAATTTTCTTGTTTCTAATGCATACTGAACCATTTAAGAATTGTTACATGTGTATAATTATGAAGCTAATTTGTCCCATAATGTACATATTTATTGAGCTGATCAAAAATATAAACATGAGTAATACATAATCACGAACAGCATTTGATTTTTAAAAATTCCTAAAAAATGTGGGTTTGCATTTTTAATGAAGCAAAGTTTCAAGTACTGTCCAAGTACATGCTAGAAAAATCAATTTTCACTCTAAGAACCTCCTTCACACAAAGTTACGGGAACACGGATGCTGAACCAATGCACTTTGGTCCCCAAAATTATACCGACACACAGAGAAGTACATTTTTGTATAATGAAAAAAACATATACAAGAAGTCAGGGTTAACCTCTGCTTCAATTCCATTTGAAAGGAGTATAATCACATCAGAACCTGAACTGTGCGATCTGTCGCTTAAGTTCAGGATTTAGCCTGGAATTCAAAACCTGTCCTCAGCTGCGTCTGCCGTTCTGCAGCAACCTCTGGTGGCCATTTAAATGAAAAGCGTTGGTTCAGGAACTGTCTGGCCTTCCACATCTTGAAACACCAGATCAGGTGTTTCAAGCAAGGCACCCAACACAAGGTAAGGGAATACCCAAACTCCTGGCCACTGCTTACCCTGACCATTATCAAAATCCTAAAACATGCAGGTATAAGCTTCAAATGAGCGTGTGATCAAAAATGCTGTAGCTGTTGTATATTCAGGCACTGACAACATCTGCAGCTACTTACACATACAATCATACTATCTTTATTACGCGTATTATCAGTAACACACTTTGTAAATATAACTACACTTGGTTTAGGGTGGCACAAATATATTCTGATATTGTTAGTCATCATTAGTGCATCAGTTTGGGAAAGGAGAACTGAAGTCAAGCCAGATTTAAGTCTCCTATATGTTGTGATTTGGGCTGGACTGGCCACTGAAACGAAACTGTTCATTTTTCAAATCACATTTTATAGGTACATTCCCTAATGCAAAGGTAGCGCCTTCTTTCTTAAAGTAAGAATGAAATTTGACATGTCATGCAAAAAACTTAGTGACAGGACGAGGGGCAATGGGTGCAAGTTGGAACATAGGAAGTTACGTTCCAACACACGAAAAAACTTCTTTACAGTTCTACAGGGTGAGAGAGCACTGGCACAGGCTGCCCAGGGAGGTTGTGGAGTCTCCTTCTCTGGAGATTTTCAAGACCCGCCTGGATGCAGTCCTGAGTAATGTGCTCTGGGCAATCCTGCTTTAGCAGGGGAGTTGGACTAGATGATCTCTAGAGGTCCCTTCCAACTCTGAAAATTCTGTGATTCTGTGAAGAGAGCTAATCAGCTTCTCATAGTTAAAATAATCAACTACAAAATTTTCTATCCATATTTTAAATGGTAAAAGCACAATATATTTTCAATTCATAGTAAAAAACAACTACCAAAAGCAGAAAAGCAATGTATCAAGAGAAACTACCCATCACTTCTCACTAAGAAATTCTCTCCCAGCACTCCAAAGCACAACTTAAATCCTCCTGCACAGAAGCATGGAGAGAGATGAAATTTCAGAGCAGTGACAGCTTCACTGAACTGGTACCCAGGGACAAACCAATTAACCAGAAGAATTTTGATTGTCAGATGAAAATGTCACTAAATAAAAAAATGTTCTGAGCAGACAGGGAGATATAGTGGATGTTAATTCACAAAATCCATAGAAACATAGAGTAAGGCTACTGCATACTACATACCCTCAGCTCCTCAACTGATCAGCACAAAGGTTTATTAGGGCTCACTGTATCAAGGAAAGGAGGTCCGACATTACAAGTTGTTGAACTAAAGTTAAATGGTTATTTTAATGTAAAGAAGAAAGAGTAAAGCTGTATTTTGTTTATGATTTAACATCTGCTTTCTATGATTTTAAGTTTGGTCAGGTGTGTTAAGAACCTGCTAGGTAACAGAAGTTTTCTTTTGCTGTTTAACTCTTTTATTTTTGTAATCATTAGTTTCCACTTCTCCTTAATGCTTACTTAGCAGTTGAGATTGAACAAAAAGGAGAAAAGAGGGCGACATAAGAGACAGAAACCAGCTGCATGTGAACCCTTCTCTGTTGTAGCATAAAATAACAGAAAATTACAGCTCCTGATGGAGAGGATTTTATTTGCACCTGGGCTCTATCAACCAATGAGACTTAGGCACAAAGCACATAAACTTTCAGTTATAATGGTTCAATATAATCCCAAATCCTAGCCTTTATTTTTGTATTCTACTTATATATAAAATTTGGATGTATTTTCTTATTTTTATATGTATGTTCATATACACACACAGATCTATGCAAGTATCTCTCTCACTGGGCATGTTCAGGAGCTGCTCTTTTCTACCAAACTCTGTGACGATAGATCTTAAACTCTGTATCAATGGAATTCTTTGTTGAGACAAAATTCAGTCACAGCCTAAATTCATTTGGTTTCTATTAAAAACATGGAGGCGAAACTAAACGAAAGCTAAAAATATAATGCCATAAAACAAACAAACATTATACATCAGTCAGCTCTCTCCTTGGGAGGAAAAATGAGAAAATTTTAACTACTGATGCTCTACCCAATGACTCAATACTGCGACTATAATATAATATTCTATTTTAGCCTTCCTTGTTGAGTAAGTGAGGCCAAGTATTCACCTTCTGAATACATAGCTAGAACACGATTTAACAATTTTTCTTCTTCCTTTGCATAAAATAGAATTGTTTCCAGTCAAGTCCCTTTATTTTTGCTTCACTGTACTTTAAAAAAGTTTGCAGTTGATGTATTGATTCATATATTATCAGTTGAGGTACTCATTAAATCACATACGCATATATGTTTATTAACTGCTAACAAGTGAAGATCACACAGGCGTAAAGTACCAGTCTTTTAGAGAAGCACATGAATAGCCCGTTTGGAGCATAACCACATTTATAGACATCACACCTTCAATATGGCTAACCTGCTTTTTTTCCTAAATTGGGTGTTTTCAAATGAGTATTATTCAGTTCAGGTATGATCTTAAATGTATGCATTTCATATGAATTCTATAACAGCACTGATGGAAAAAGAACACATTTTAATAAAGAGTGCACGGCCTTTGGAATCTGATTTCAATTTTAGAATATAAAAAATACACACTGGCATATACATATACACAAAAAATACACCCTCCTTGTATTACACAGCTTTGCCCAACAGTCCTACAAGTTTAAAGGTGCTAAATTAGCCACTGGAGAGCTTCCATAGCATCTTTTGAATCCAATAGAAACAAACTGAAGTCCAACGTGGTAGTAAGCAGTAGGCTGGCGCCAGCAAAAAACACATCTACCGTGGCAACTCCAGCCCTGAATGCTAGCGACTTAGGAGGCCAGCAGCAGGAAAAGTCAGCTATTAGCACAAGAGGGCAAGGTTTTGGCAGACATTTCTGACTAATGAGGCACACAAAACGCTTTTCTGATGCTGCCTGTGTTTTTACTTCCTGTAATAATGCCATACTTTGAGATCTGAAGCAGATTACAGTTTCATAACACAACCATAGCCCCATTTTAAAATCATGTTCATACTTAGTCAATATAGAAAAATGCTAAAAATAGATAAATAAATATTAAATGGCACCAAAAAACCTTACTGTATATATACAGAAAAAATGCGAAGTTATATACTATCCTTATTGCTTTCAAACCCTAGCATATATACATTACCTTTTACTGAGGCTTTGAAAAACATTTTATAAATACTAAGTTTAGTACCACAACCATTCATTAAGATGTTTTACTTTCTTTTACCTGGGGGGAGGGGAGGGCGGGGAGGAACCCAGTACAATGTCATTTTCTTTAGAAAAAGGCTGAAGAAAGGAGAAAAAAAAAAAACCAAAGAAGATAATCTCTGGGCGATCACAGCCTTGACAGAGGAACTGGAAGAGGAGGAAGAATAGGCCTGCTGTAACCTCTTCCATAGAAACACTCACAAAGATTGGAGGAAGGTTGCTCTTCCCTCCCGAGGAAAACAATACTGGCAATTAAGGTGTAGCGG
>NW_009649936.1:1365437-1374593 GCF_000708025.1 Charadrius vociferus
TTTATGTGTCACAGCCACTGTCTCTAAACAGACAACCAGGTTAAGAGATTTCATTAGATAGTCATAATCATTATTTCAATACTGTTCAGACGTCATTAATATGTAAAAACATTACCAAACCACACATCAGTGCCTGGAGTCCTGAATAGTTGCCCTTACAGACTTTAAGTAAGTGTAAGTTGAAGATGGATTTTCTAACAACTGAAACAAAAAAAATAAAACTGTAAAACACAAAAGCTATTTACAAAGCATTCAAAATCTGTTTTGAAATATATAAAGTACTTGAATTAATTTTCCAAAAGCATATATAAAAACTTTTAATATCAATGGCTTATAATTAATTTCAAAGTTCAGTCCTTGTTCAAGGGAATAGATAAAACTCGAGCAAGCTAGATAGCTTCCCTCCACTGCCCCACTGGCTGATTTTAATCTATCTTCAGATTACTTATAATATTTTCATTTGGTTTATGTATTTTATTGATAGAAAGACTTATTTTAGCTGAGGTCACTCCTCTAGGTTAAGTCAGGGGAGAATCTGTGCATTTGTCTTGCGCTATTCAGCATGCAGAGGGCCATTACTTTCATGATTCTGTGTTCTAGTTCATAGTATAAAAATCTTAGGAAGGAGAGAAATCCCCACTGCTCCACTCCCTCGTTTCCCCATCCCCCAAAGAACTTCATAAAGATTTTATTGTAGTACAACCGAGGTGCATTCTCATTTCATGTTCTCATGAACTTCTGTAGTTACTTGGCTGATATTTGCTATGCATTCTCAGGATACTACATAACTAGGAAATCTGTTTCAGTTTATTAATAATCTTTTTACATTTCCCAAACCCAGATACAGTGCAAAACATGAGTTGATTGCATAAAATATGGAAGGGCATTTAGAAAGATGGCAGGGTTTGGTAACTTTTTAAATTCACAACTAACTGGACTTTTAGGAGTCTCTCAGGGTTTGGGTAGTTACTTTAGTCTGCGATATATTTTCTCAAGAGAGGCAGAAAAAGCTAATCATTTCTAAAAGATCATTCCAGAGACCAAGTTCCTTATTTTTTGTCTCCACACTTCAGTGTGTTTTTAAAAACAAGTATTACATTACATAAACAGTTACACAGTGCATCATCTCAGCAGTAAGGGAAGTAGAAACAGTCATACATAGAAGTAGGTTCGTTTAGCCAACTGATGTGTGGAATACCTAGTCCAAAAAAGGACAAGATTTTTAACAAAGTGTTGCAAGGTATCCTTATCCTTTTTATTGCAGCTACATTTCTTTGAACATGAAGCTTCTTAGATTTCAATCCATTCCCAGTCTACATGTCCAGCAACTGCTCATAAATCTGTGCCTAAATTTGAATCCAAAATTAAATTTAGCTTTAAAAAGCACCGTATGTAGGCAGAAAATTAATTTATCCAATGTGCAGCAGTCCATTCTAAAAACAGGCTGCAGGGCCCAGGTCTGAATTCACTGACTAATGAAAAATATATCAGATGTTACCTTCTGTAGAGAAGAGAATGCTGTCAATAAGGTTAAAAATAAAAAAGTAATCAACTGCCAATGAAAAGGAAAAATGGTCTCCACGTCAAGATTTTTATACCGAGATCTCTCTGTTGTTTTTAACACAGTCTAGCATTAGGTTGCTAGAAGTCACATCTTATCATTCAGTCATGCAAAACAAACACAGGAAATGAGGCAATCTTATTTTTTCTTTATTGTTACATGCAAAAAAAGTATCAAAAAATCTTAAAAGGATGGAACAAAAAAAAAGTGATCTTGTACTGCTCTAAGCAAAACACATTTGTTTTGATTTCTGTTTTGATAAAGTACTATCATTTACTGTCCCTGACCACGTAACAGCCTTCGCAGCTGCAGGACAAAGCTAGCTACAGAAGGCCCCACTGCACTGTCCTCAAAACAAACCAGAGCTGAGCAGAGGAACACGGAGGACAGCAGAGCAATACTGTAAGGTGCATCCTGGCTTTTGCTTTTCTTACTCTGCTGCAACAGAACAGTCTGGAAGCAATCTTCCCAGCAGCTGCTCTCATCAACAAACTGTTTATTGTAAGAAAGTGGCTGGGTCAAAGGCTAAACATCATGCGTATCTTTAAAAAAAACCTGAAGACATCCATGCATGTGAAAAAAGCACATTACATATGAAAGAGAACCATATTCCATTCTGAGAGGCCAAAAGTCTTCTAAAAGAAAAACCCCTTAATTTGATGAAGCAGTATTTTACAACGTTGTACTAATTTACCATGGCTTGTGCTGATTTTGAGACCTGTGCAAGGTTTCTAATAAAAACAGAAGTTATTTAAAATCCAATCTGTGTTTTATGGTAAAAAAATAATAGAGTTGTATTAAAAGTATTCTAAAATATTTAATTAACATTTTTTAAAACTGAATAAGTTAGCTCCATATTCACATACAACAACAACAAAATTAGTACTCCTCTAATAGATGACAAATGCACCATCAATATGTTACAGAAGTTGGAAAAAAAAAAAAGGTTCAGGCTCAGTATTAATTTTGTTAAAAAAAAATATAATTGCAGGTTTTGTGATGCAGGTAGCAGAGCAAGATGACATACTAAACATGTGTATTAAAGCCTTTGCAAGCACTTGCCGAGACAATTTCAAACCTTATTTGAAAACTTTTGATTGCAACAGTCCATATTCAGATGTCAAAACCTCTTCCAGAATTCCCAGCTCTGTCAAGAATCACTGAAGGATTGAATTCAAGCAGGTTTTAGGCCAAGAATAATTTTTTTAATTGTAATCGCATGTTACCATATAACTACAGTTAAGCATGTGAACACACACACACACACACACACAAAAGAAAGGAACAAAGAATGTATGCATCAACAGCCCCCACTCCCCCAGTATTTAGCATAATTTAGTAAGATCCATAATAAGGTTTTAGTGTAAACTAAAGTACACTAAAAGTTACAGGACGGAATCTCATTCAGTAGTTTGTAGCTCTTAATCTCAGAAACTAAACAGTATATGACCTCCTAGGCAAGGTAAACTGGTATCATAACATAGCACAGTAATTGGGGTGCGTTTGCTGCAACAGACTATAAAGCTGACTTCGAGGGTAAAGGATCAATAAGAACAAGGTCTACTTTTGACATAACATCACTACATAACACTTCACAGAAATGAGCATTGCAATGAAAGAGCTGATAAATCAGAGGACTAGTAGGTGTTGATTTAGCCTACCAGAAAAAGGCGTGATAAATTACAGTTTGACCATTTAATTCTTCATGACACCTACTTTGTAACAAAGTTGTTGTTTTTCTGAAGAAAAGTGTACAGTAAATTGAGCATGTGTGCAACTATGCTAAAAATAAGTATAGGAAACCCAGGCAGAAGGGAAAAGACATTCTACTTTTGCACTAAAATCTGAACATTATGCATATTAAAGTGGGTTTTAAAACAAAAATAATCATAGTCATGTTTAGAATAATAAGTTCATATATAAATCTAACCCTAAATGCTGTACACATTTATTTTAAATTACTCTCAAATGTATTCTGTATTGACTAGAAAAAAAATACAGAAGAATTTTGTTCTCAGCTAATAGGGCAATAAATTAAATGTAATATATTCAGCTGGTAAAACTGGCTCTGTTAAACAGCTATCACATAATAGTATTTTTATTTAGTACCAAAACTTATTTTTTTTAAACAGAGGATAAAATTGTTTGTTGAAAATCTTGGAATTAGTAGCAGAATGAGTTAAATAAATAAAACCTAAGAAAATATTTTTTCTTAGCACTGATAATACACAGTTCGTATTTTAAGGTTTTCCATCAGGTTTGTTTTGCCTTTCAACAGGTTTATATACATAAAATGTGAGTGGATTTAGTGTTCATGAATATGAAATAGTAGAACAGGAGCCAAAGATTCTCCTCTTAGCACTGCAAACACTCATTAAACTTGAACAACAAAATTTCAGCTGTAATCTTATTTTTACCTCTTCTGAGCAAGAACTCCCAATTCTGTCACATTGTAGGGTTTTTTGAGCTGAAGAAAAGTCTGTGAAATATTAGGGTGAAACCACAACGCATTTTCACATGTACCACAACTCAGAGATTACAATACAGTTATGTCCCTAAAGTTCCACAACTAATGTTCAACATGTATCATGTATGTTATAATCCTTTCTAAAATATATTCAAGTTGACATAACAGTTATAAGTTAAAAAAAAAAGATACTAAAAGAAACATCTTAGAAAGGAAGAATTTCTTCGAAATTATATGCTATAATGGCAAGAACATGCTTGGTCTGTTATTTATAGCATACCTATTCGAAAGATAAAAAATGGTATTAAGATAAAAACTACTAACTTTTACTGTAACTAAGATCTCCTTGCTAATCAAGGATCCTAAAAAAACATTAGCATGACAGCATGGGATTATTTTTTTTAAAAATGTAAATAAATACTTTTTATTTAGCGGAGTCTATCAAAAAAGTTAAGCTTCATGCCTCGAAAATATGTCATATGTGAAATTCAGGTATCAAATTGAGAACTCTGAAGGAAGCCTCAATAACATTCAGTTCATCACAAATTAATATTTTTTTTTCTTACAAAACATGGGGGAAAAGACAGTATTCACACACACGTACTCTAATGCTAGGTTCTAAGAATGAATCATACAAACTACATATACAGTTATCCTAGCTGCATGTTTTCTAATGCATTTTAATTATTCTCTCCCTTTTTCAGCCCTTTCAGATTTAACACTTGCTGTCTTCTGCTGGGATTGAAACCCTGTTCAGAACAAAAGAGGTAAAAATTTCTCCTCAGAGGGAAAACAAGAAGATAATAAACCAATCATACACTACGCT
The DNA here is from genome assembly GCF_000708025.1 of Charadrius vociferus. Lineage (NCBI taxonomy): Eukaryota > Metazoa > Chordata > Aves > Charadriiformes > Charadriidae > Charadrius > Charadrius vociferus. Next base: position 1,370,292 of record NW_009649936.1, read on the forward strand.
CTCCTGTAGCTCTAAGGGTCCTGATACACAGGCAGCTTCAAGAACTTCAGAGCCAACCTCCTTAGAGAGCAGCCATCTGAAAGCATTTCTGCAATTGTCAGGGATAAATGGGAAAAAACCCACAAATTTAATTTGTCCTTTAAAGGTGGATACACAACATACTTAACCCTCACAGGGATAAGGCCGAACATTTATCTAGACAAACCCTTTAGCTACTCCAGGGCTGAGTTCACTTCAGTCGAGTCATATACACCACTAGCTTCTACTCCAAAAGACCACGCTTGGCATACAGAACTTACAGTATTGCAGACAACGCAGCAGAAGTCAAAGCTCATGACTGAAATTTAGGGGTTTTGGAGTGACTCTGGGAAACAAGGCACTCAAAGAAGCAAACGAGAACAGACTTGAGACTGAGGCAGTGTATGAGAAATGGTCAACAGAAGCAAATACAGGCATTCGGGAGCACTTTTGACAATGGCACATTCTTTATTCTGAAGGACTCTGGATTCCCTTGACTTGTCTCTGAGGACAACCACCTGTTTCTATGCTTAGGAATATTTATGCTCTATTACTGTTAAAAGAGCTGAGGGAAGACCCAATCTGTCAAACAAAATTTTGCAATATTCATTAATGCAAATGGTAACACTTCAGGCAGAATGTAGCCCAAAAGAGACCACATTTAGGAAAATTTAACCACAATGCTCAGAAACAAGCTCTTGCATTATTTTAAGATTCAACTGAATAGCACACCTGAAAAAGAAGATGGCTTCATTTTTTAGACTTTTCCTATTAAAATGTAGCATTAACCCAGGTAAGGAAATGTCTTAGGGGATAGCAGTCTGGAGGGGACAACAAAATACAACCTTATGGAAACACGTGTTGAAAACTATGTAAACAGTAAATGCTTGCTGCATAGGGGCACAAATGTAGTCTATTGCAAAGGCTGTGACTGCAGTGCAAGCCTCAAACTTCTGACAAAGTATAAAAGCTTTTAAGTGGAGTAACAGTAGAGCTTAATGTAATTTTTCATTTCAGCTCAGCAACCAGTGAGTGAAAGAGAATTCCAGCTCCCAAGGAATACGGCTGTATTGTGCATTTCCTAGCTTCTGACTGACCATAGGAAGTCGTAGAAGTGGAACTTTTAAACCCTGTTGTCATACTCAAAAGAAAAATAGCCAAGGTCTCAGCAATAGAGTCTTACAGAAATGAAGACTTAAGACTACAACATTCTACCCAGACTACACTTCTGAAGTCAAAGACCTGGCCAGAATGAAGCAAAAGCTGTGAAGGACTGAAAAAGAGCTCTGCACGTGTCCACTTCAAAGATGAACTTTTAACTGATTAAATAGAAACCACTTTTGTTGAAGGCTTTAATTAATAGTCCCAAACCAGAGGGTTAACTTCTAAAGACAAATTGCCTTGAGAGAAAACATTTCAGGGATTACTTCAATCAGTACTTAAATTCAATAGAAGAGTTTAAAATATATTTCCAGAATAGTTCCACACAAACTACTGAACTGAAGCTACAGAGAAAGTTGGTATCTTCAGTCTGCAACACCTAATGATTAATTTATCCTTGGTTAAATAGAGACAATTTGGGTGTCCGTTTCTTGAACATAGTAGCCGGGGAAGCAGGAGACTGAGAGCAAAGCAATTATCATTTAATTTTGAGTTTAAAATTTGATGCGTACTTTCAGTTTGTCAAGCTAGTATTATTACATAAAAGGAGGAACATGACAGTGGCTGTGAAAGTAACAACCTACCAGCAAATTACCATATGCTCCTAAGAGGAAGAGACATCCTTGAATAGATGGAGAAATTGTTTTGTATGGAGCAATAAAGATAGCAATAATTGTAGTAAGGTTTATTGCAGTTCAAAAATGTCTAATTTGCTATTCCTGGACTGCTAATTGGAGACCATCATTAGACAGAGTGGATCACATAGCATAGAAAAAAGCTTGAAAATATTTAGAGAAGACTGAAGTCCAGTCCCACCTCCAAAAGGAAATGCCTGCTGCAGAGATAACAAAAGTATATCCTTCTCATTGCTAGCTCTTCATACATACCATTTGACCAAAATACCAAATTAAAACATTGTTGCTTCCCAGATGTCACCTATGGCTAAAATAGGTAGAAGGAAAAGCTTCCCATAATTGCAAGGGCTGATGAACTTCTCTTTCATATGACAAAACTAACGCTTAGCAGAAAGGGGCAGCTCTTGTCAAAAGCCGCTGCTGCTCAAATGATAGGAATACAAGGACAAAGCAGCAGCCATATCAATATAATATGCCCTTTTAAATCTGTATTTTCTCTACAACAGGAGCCAGAAGTAGATGCCAGAGATGCCAGAAGTAGATGCCAGCCAGAGAGAACACAGCAAGCATAAAGTAACCATCTCCTCTTCTAGGAGTCTACATCATAAGGATTTGTGAGCCAACGAGCATATATGCCTCACAGCTCCAATGAAGTATTGTCCCATGAAAAACAAGTACTCTTTTGAACTCAGTTCAAAACGTTCCGAATATCAACTGTTCTCATTTAAAATAATGGCAGAAGTATTCTAAAGGCAAAAGTACAACTTTAAATGTTTTCAGGTATTTCTAACAAAACCTCAGGAATTCAAATAAGCAGCTCAAATATTTATGGCAGTTTGCAGCTCATACTGCTCATGGTAAGTTTGGGTAAGTGCTCTCTCTATATAGGAAGCAAAAGATAAGAATAAGCATTCACTTTCAGCTACCATATTTTCTTTTCCATCAGCTAATATATTGTACTAATATACCAACATGTAAAATGCAGCCAAAAAATGGAAAACTAATAACATAACTTTTATCTCTGCAGCTGCTCTTCCTCTCAGGTAGCTGTGATACATGAACTAATTCTAATACCAACAATTCCATTTTGGAAAGAAAAAAAAGTATATCTTCCAGACCAGAAAAATGCATGGATAATTGCTTATTTCGTGTAATGAGTTCTAAAATCAAAACATACCATATATATATTTTTAAATTTAAATCTTGACAATTACACATAAAAAAACCAATTATTTTTTGTTATCTTGCAAAAGAACTTCAGAAATACCTCCTGGAATTAATTTTCATTGATTTTGAGTACATGGAAATGCTGGGACGTGATCCCATAAAATAGTTCTCCCCATCTTAAAATTCAGAGGATCTTAAGACATTTTTCAATTTCTAAAAGTTTATACAATAGGTAGAGAGCATGCAGGCACAGCTCTTTAAAGCAGAGAAGATGGTGATACACTTTCTCCAACTGAATATTGCTCTTCCTTTCAGATAATTTTTGTAATGAGAACAATATAACTTTTTCTATTGAAGTTATGACCTACTTCATCAGTTGAAAGGTAAGTTACAAAGAAATGATGGCAAATTACTTTGTTGCAAGTGTAAGGTCAAAAAAGATATGAAAAACAGAAAAAACGAAACATATGCATACTATTCAATAATACAGATTATATCCATATTTCCCCTTCACATTTGGATCTTACCAAATAAAAATCACCTTATCTTTAGATTCTCTCTCTGAAGTTGTTAAAACATGGTATTCACTTTCTAGTAAGTCTACATTGAAGGGCAAGAAGCTGAGCAAAAAAAATCTAGATGCAGGCTGTTTCTCTGAAGAATGTCTTGAGATTCAGCAGTCTGTGTACCCACTTCTAAAGACTTAAGTTATTAAATGATCTACTTTTCTGTCTTCAAATCTTAGTTGTCACCATGTACAAAAACTGTAACTTTATTATAGCCACTATTACTCCTAAACTGCTGTAGGGATTCTTATCCACGTTAAAACAAATAGGGACAGACTGCACTAGTCTCCTCAATACCGATCCTGCTAAGGCTTGGCTTTAACAATTATTTTAATTATACATTTATTCATTTTTTAGAAATTAAGAAGGTTATTTTGAAATGTTTTCTGAAGTACTGAAAATATTTCTTAAATAAGTTCCACAGCACAATTTAGTACACACTTGAGAAACAATACACACCAGATAAGGAAAGTGATTCTCAATAAAGCAAGCTATAAAAAAAAAAATCAAGTGTTGTCTTGTATCTTACATCTTAGTGAAATGATCAGTCCAAAGTAGCACAGATTTTATAGCTAAAATCTTTAGATATGCATTATAATAACTAGCAGCTGTAGGGAATGGTAGAAAATGCAGTAATACAAGTTGTTTTCTATATGGTCAAGTCTTCCTCCTTACCTCTGCCTCTTCAGCTGTTACCCCATTCCCCCTCTCTCCTCCTCCCACACAGTGTCTGTCTTCTCTTTCATCTAGTATCA
>NW_009649936.1:1374640-1404235 GCF_000708025.1 Charadrius vociferus
TCTTACCCTCATCAGTCAAGGAGCATGCTCCAATTTACACACTAGATGAATAACTCAATCTGGAGTTCTTCTCCAGGGCCAGTTGTCTTCTCTGGGCCTGTGTCACTTTCATAATTTCTACTATATCATGCATTTATTAAGGAAGGGGTAAAGAAAGAAAACTTGACTTAATTTCTGAAACTTGAGGTTGCCAATATGGCTAATACAATAAGATTATATATAGACTTATTTAAAATATCCATATTAATGCACATATATAAGGACTTGTATAAGTCTGTATATTTACTAACATTCAGACATAGTGCCATACTTAAGTACAGAACTTCACCATAGTTATAGATCCTCTAGTGTTTGCACAAGGAAATGCTGGCACAGATAGAACTGTGACCAGCTGAAACTCTTAAAATTAAATCATGTAATCCTGTGAAGCACAGCTCTGTATAATGTAACGGTAAGAATATAGGTTGCCCTGATGGACTTAGCTACGCAGCACTTTTACAGAGGATACTCTTACTGGCAGAAGAAAAATACACGTACCACGGAAACGGTCAGAACAAGATTTATTCTGATTTTCTTTCTTCTGAGAAAGCCTTGCTTCGATATTCATGTAAATCCTTTGCAATTAATGTCACCACTACAATTGCCAAGTAACTGAGTACAGTGATTTACTAAACTGGAACACATTCTACTTGTTGTGAAAACCAACTAAAACCCAAATAAAAAAAGCTTTCACATAGAAGTTGTAATAGAAACTACAGCAAACTTTCTGATTTAAGCTAACAGCTGTTCTTTAATCAGCTTTTCACTATAAGAACTGCATAATGTCAGCCAGATAGTCACATGCCAAATTCCATTCTCACTGCACCTGGAATTTCAGGATTTCCTTAACATGTCAGAAACCCCAAATCATTACTTAAAATGAACTGTCAAATGATAAATACAACAGAATCTGTAATTCAGCCCATTCCCTATCAACTACTGACACAAGTCATACTTGAAAGTTTTTGGGTTTTTTTTTTCGATCTTCATCTTCTTTGATGACAAGCTCTGAGAATACTGTAATCTCTCTTAAATCAATGATAACTCTAATTAAACTCCCATCTTAATTTTCCAGAATAAAATCAGCTTGATAAACTTAACTAATAAGCTTTGTGTTGTGGACAATTTTTTTCTTCCTGTAAAAGAATTGTTCAAAGTCAAAGAAATATATCCGTAAGGACTCAAGATGGTGGTGGTAAATGCACCGTTTCAAAAACAGATAAGGTATGCAGGGTTTTCTTTTCAAGAGTAATATAAGGAGACACTTCTATTCCCTCTTGGCTGTATATTTTTATTGAACTTTTCCCTTTAATTAAAATTTATAATCTTAAATCATCTAGACACAATTTGTTTAAAAGTAAAGACACAAAAGAAACACTAATTAAATTGTTAGATAACCATTATAATGATTTCTCATTGTGGAAATGTATCGTCATTTCTGAGCAATGGTAACATGATAGCATCTCACAGGACTCCAGCTGATGCCAAGCCTGTTCTCATTTTCCCAGTCTCACTTACATAAATTAGCTACAGGCCCCACTGACAGTCAGAGAATCTCAAGTTTTTTATGTTTGGAAATACTCCACTTTTGTCAGATCTTTACCACTGAGGTCATAGTAAATGAATGGATGCCAAATTGCCACGGATCTCCAGAGCGTTTGTCACAAGTTATGGATTCTTGCTATCTAAAATCACCCATCTGCTCAAAGGCAGTACTCTGAACCCTGACTCGAAAAGGTTTATCAGTTACAAATTTTGAGTGCTGAAACAAAATCCAAGACCAGTCACTTTAATTACAGCCTTCACATTAAGATAAAATGTGCGCCTGTGTTAGACACAGAGCCAACATGAATTTGGATTAGTCTGCCACTGTGGATTTTACTTTTTCAATTTAGATTCCTATTACCAACTCCAAGAAAAACTGAAACTAAGAAAACAGCCTTGCATGCTGGCTAGCAATGCCGTGTGCCGAGTGACCTACACTCAAGAAAAGGTCCTCAACCCTAATGCTGTTCTCTATCATTTCAGGAGTGAGAAGTCAGCAGAAGACATGAACATCAAGCTCACAAATGTTTTAAATATATATTACATAAGCCATTCTGAAAGGATAATAAAATCATCCATTCTCTACAGCACAGAAAGAACATGCCTACTGAAGAAAGTGGTTGTGAAGTATCATGCACGCTGACTTGAAGCAAGCCTTGAAACATGATAGAATATACTTCAATAAGCTGCACTTTGGTTAGATGCCAGCAGATAATAATTTCATATCAGAGCTAGCTCTACAATAAGATTAAATGCTACTCAGTACAAAAGGCATTAACTTTTAGTTCTCACAACAGCATAAAGACCCTTTTTATGGGGATTGCTATAAACAAGATATTTTCTTTCATTCCTCAAAGCTTCTTGCATTTTCCAAATGACAGGCAAAAACATTTATTGAATCAATACATAGTCAAAAAGTTGTTTACAAACCATAATGTAACATAAGTATGCTCTTCATTATTATGTGCCTACAAATGTGATTCATGGTTGTTTAACATAAACAGCATACTTGCTGCTATCATGCAAGAAGAAAAACACATTTTTAACTAGGGAAGTGTAAAGTAAAGGAAATGTTTGCCAGATTTCTCTTTCCCCCTCGCCCAAATATATGGTAAATATTCCCTGAAGATAAACAACAGAAAAGCAGAAGGTAGCTTTAGCAACCACCTGGAATTACATGGCTCCATATTTGGAGTCTCCTTCATCTCCCATCAAGATTTCTTAATTGAAAATGTTTTACTGTATTTTGGTACTACATACCATCGATTCCTGTGGAATTTAAAATGCAGTTTTAAAATTGAGGAAATATTATACAAGGCAGCCGCTGCAAACACGCAAAGATATTTCAATGCAGAACTATATACAACACCCCATACATAAAATGTTTTCCATCCTCTCATTTTTTGCTTTATTGTGTGTTCTCTAAATCCAGCTCATAAGTGACCCCTAGTGGTAAGACAACTTCCCTCACCAAAGGAGCTGTACAAAAAGCCACAACTGCATCCAATTTTTGAGAGCAATTGATTTTAATATAATGCCAACACTAACACAGCTCAGCTGGGGAGGTACGCTGATCCGTACTGGAGTCTCATAGTTCTGGTGAAAGCACCAAAAACACCTGCAGCATGCCAGCCTTTCTTCCAACAGCTACAGGGAGAAGCCTGAAGAAACTTTCATGAGTGAACAAATTAAGAGGTAATTTAGCCTTCTGATACTTACAGGAGCCAGCATGAACAAAGCTCAGTTTTCAGTCAGATCCTGAGCCTGGACTACTGAGTGAGCACCCAGGAAAAACAATCTCCACTGAACACTTCAATTTTGCCTCAAAAGTTAGTAAAAAAACACCTACGGTTTCATAGTTATTTTGCATTATAGCATTAGTTAAAAAAAGCAGCCTCTGAGCAGAGAGCCAGGAAAGCCTAATTTTCTGTAACTGTGTCTCATAGTTTATGTGCAATAGCCCTCATCATCTATCTTTTTCTCCAGGCCTTCTTCTTACAGTCACTATTACTATTTCCAGTATCTCCTACACCACCTCTTCTCTCTTCTTTCTCAACAGGGTCAGCTAAATGTTTCTCAGCAGCATAGGCAACAGTTTTTTTTAAGAAGAAAACCATTTTTCAAGACAACCTATCCATTTAATGATCCTCACTGATCCAAGCAAGCTGTTTGTACCTGAAAAGAGCCAAGAAGAGACACACTTTTCAGCTTCTGGAGAGGGAGGACTGCTCCTGATTCCAGGCAGTGAAACCAGCAAGGCTCCAGTCAACACCAGAGACCTGAAAATTCAAAAAGCATTGCCCTCCCTTATCTGGGGGTGGGGAGGTGTTATGAGAGGAAGGAGCCAGTTCAATATCACATTGATGTTCTTTCTGTGAGAGCAGTGTGCTGCTTCCCTTGTCATGCTCTTATCACCTCTTTCAGCTATGGGGGAGAATACAGGTGTCAGGCAGTAAGCCTACAGTCCTCTGTTACTGCTGTTACTGTTCATATCATTGTAGCTCCCCATAAAAATGACCTATTGCAGCTACACATAGAACTGGCTTCATTCCACCACATCTACCCAGTATCTCCAAGCTCCCTTATGTCACCTTCCCATGACATCACTTCCCTCCCTTCACAGCAACGTGTTCAGTCCCTCACAAGTTCCTGCCTCTTTATTACCGCTTGCCCCGCCAGCTGAGAGGGGAGCAGAAGAGGGTGACTGTTTCTGTCAAGAGCGGTGTTTAGGCAGACTGGCAGTCCCACTAGCATCTCTTTATTGCCAGGCAAGACTGATGGGCTGCCTTGGTATACAACTAGCTTTGAAAAGCATCCTGTCCAGGACTGTACAGTATAAAGTTTGCTATAGAAAACTTATTTTAAGCTTTTACCTCTACCAAATAGATGTAACACAAAAGTTTAAAAATTTTACAGAAGAACTGGTAGATCTGTTAGGCAACTACACTAATAAAGGTATGCAGAATAATGGAAGATTGAGGAGAAAGAAGAAAGATGCACTAAAATGTACCGTACTTTTTCCACCTCTGTCTACCACATGACTGTATGACAAGTTTTACAGAACTGAAGTGCAAGAGGAAATATCACTGAGATATTTCCTGAGAAACAAGAACCAGTATCTTGGTTCCTATCTGCAGATTTCCTTCTCTACCCCTTTCTACCCATCCTCACTCATGCTGCACGTACCTTCAAGTCCTGTAGTTCATCCTCCCTCTCTATGCTAGAAAGGGCAAGGACAGAAAAGAGAGGAGCATCCCTCCTCTCACATACTCTGTTAAATTACCACAGATTATGAAATTACCCCATGCTTGGTAAACCACAGGGACTGAACATAATCATTCCGTTAGCCATTCACAAGTGTGAAGGAAAAACACACCAGCTTAAATCTCTGCAATTGATTCCACCATGCCATGGAGTTCTCTCCTCTTATGCGCAGTGCTATCATGGAGCTGGTGCCCAAAAAGCCCTATGCAGCCTAAGCACTAGCCTTTTTCCATGCTGAACCTGCAGAGGATTTAGCTGGCAAACTTCTCACCTCTGAAAGTGCGCACAAACCAGGAATCTGCAGGGGCTCAGACCTCAGTCAGGGCGGCATTAGCTCTCAGAAGAACAGCTTTCTGTCTTCCTCTGACCAAGACAGCTCTGAAGTGTCAAAGCAGAAGACAATTCCTATGTACCTTCACTACCTTCAGTGCTGATGGGGGCGGGAAATGGGGGGGAAATGGGGATCTGTGTGTGGGGAAATAAAAAAAAAAACAACCACAAACAGGAAAAGAGGAAAAAAAAGAAAAAAAGAAAAAAGAGGAAAAGAGGAGAAAAAAGAAAAAAGAAAAAAAAAGAAAAAAAAAAAAGGAGCTACTGACTGTCAAATAACCATCCCCTTTTAGAGGGCCATTCATTTCAGAACCACATGCTTAAACACCAGCGAACAGTAGGGACTATTATTAGAACCCAGACATCGATACAAAGAGCTTTTCAATGAATGACAACAACACTGAAATAGTTTTGGTTTACAATCGGTGTGATGCCTATGGGTTTGCAAGTTTTGTTTTAAAGAAACAAAAATTAATTTGAGGAGGGGAACGAAAAAAAAAAAACCAAAAGCAAACCCACCCCCCCTGCACTCACATGCAACTCAAAGGCTTGCAAGCCAACAAATAACTTTGAATTTATTATGGAAAAAAAACCCAAACACATGGAGTTAAATTACAAATACTTTTTAATTTATAGTATTTTGTTATCCATCCTTGGGTTGTTTTACAGATAAATTCTTCAGAAAGCTACTTAAGAGAAAAAGCATACTACCTGTCAGAACGCAAATGGTTTGCCAAACACACTGCCTTGCCTAACCAACCTAGCAGAAACACAGCTTTCAACAGCAAAGACTTCCTCATATGGCATATATTATATCCATTTCCCCAAATAATATGCTGTTCCAGCAAATACACATTTTCACTGGTACAGATGCATTTACGTTGCTGTATCTACTTTTTTTTTCCTGAAGCAACTTTGCCATAAATGACATTTTCATTCCTAGCCAAGACACAAACTGGAAAAGCTTTCAAGTACAATGACTTCTGGCAATAATGCACTGTCCTTTTGAAATAATACATATAATAAATTAACAAAAGTAAAAAAAATGTTAGCCACAAACTATTTATCAGTGATCAACAGAATCCTTTCAGATCACTCACAGGGTGTGCTTTTCATTAAACATTTTTCTCAGCTCTCGGGTTACTTCTGAGCTAGAGAAAAAGCAATTTTCCTTTCTGGAATAAATACTTCCAAAGGACTCTTGCTTTTTGTCCTACTGGCTAAAAAAGTAGGGATGATGCTTACGCTTTGCAGATGGTAGAAGAAAATAAGCAAGTTTCCTATTTTGTACATTATACATTTTTGGTTCACTTTTAAGCACGAAAGCTTGGACAGCAACAAAAATAAAGCTCTGGAATTTCAATAAGTCTTTTAATAATATATAATAACTACAACTATATAATATTTAATAACTATAACTTTTAAAAACTCTGAAGTTTCACAGTTGAATCTCGAGTTCTACAATACACATTAATATGCATGGAAATACTTCAGAAACAATTGTCTCAAAATGAACCCTGAAATCTAGGTTCTGTATAGCGTTAGCTGAGAGTTCAAATTTCCCATCCTCAAAGAAAGACTTATTCAGCATAAAGTAACTTCATACTCTCTTTGCTGACATAATGGACTTGGAATTTAAAAACAGCTGATGCCATCACAGAATCAAAACTGCAGCTCAAGACATGTAAATTTGGTCCAACTGAATTCTGATTGTGCTGCAGTGTACTGAGTTATTCAAATGCACAAAGTTGTCTTCACACTGCATAACCCTTGTGAACACAGTATTCTGTATTGCAAACTGTCCTTTAAAGTGAAGTTGGAAATACAATAGATACATTCCACTGTACTTTTCAATTATTTCTTCTGCCTCCAACAAACAACAGTTAAAACGCCCAACTTCAAGCTTCAGCCAATAGCTTTGTATTGGTTGTTTATTATGCCATAAGAAAGCACTGTTTAAAAGACAGTTACTAGCTGAGCTGAAGGAATGAAGACTGATTACATTTCATCATTTGGCAGCCATCCATTTGGAAGATATTGAAAAAAGTGACTCAGCCCAATACAGCCTGAGGAGTTAGTAGTGAAGTTTAAGAGGCTTCAGATCAGCAAATGTATGGGTGTAATATACTTCCTAATGGAAATAATCACTATTCTGACAAATCTCTCTCATTTTTCAAGGAGTGAATTCTTGTTTTGAAACCTAGAAGATGTTATGCTGAAACTTATGGCAATAAAACACAATCCTAGCCTTTATGTCTGAAAAATTATCCTTTAAGATGGCAATGCAAAAGAGTAAGTATCTGAGCGTTTAAAGGCAAAGCTGCAGAAAAAATCAGATCTCTATGCTTGAAGCTGCCACTGAACATATGGGTGCCAGACAACAGGCTTACAGTGATCACCATTTGTTTCAACACTTTGACTTCGCCCTGCACCGCAGTGACACAGAATTTTCTTTTTACACCAATGCACAAGTCTACAATTTGCTCAGCTGCTTTACACCAGATCAAGGAAAGAGGAGAAGAAAGGTACTGCCTTTCAGTATCAATAGTTGTCTCTTAAAATTATATTTAACACCAACATGTTGTGCAGATTTAACCAAACTTTTAACCAGCAAGTAACCTGCCTTTCGTACTATATTGATCTTGGTTCAAATACTGCCTTCATTGTTGTTTGTTGTAGCACTGTATCAATATAATATGGATTTTTCCAAGTTAACTGAATTTAAAAATGTCCATATGTGTGTATCTGAAGCAAACCATACTTGCAAGCCTTACTGTAAAAAGTCTTGTGATGAAAGAGTTGCCTCAAGTGCTGTTACTTTTCTGGCCCCCCTACCTTATACTCTGTTTACAAGAAAGGAGATCAGGAACGAAAAGTGCACGCTGTCATAGCAATCATTCAACACCAACAGCAGCAAACACTAGCTGAGGATTGACTGGCGTAATTCTACATGGCAAGATCTAGATCTCTTAACAGATGGACATTATCATCCATTATACAGAAATTAGAGCTTTTATTTTAATTTGAAGCCATAATATCACCAGAATTTCAATTCCAGACTGGTAGAGCCTGTGAACATTTTAAGGAAAAGCCAGATGAACAAAAGAAACACAGGGAAAAAAAAAAAAAGTAAAACTGAAAATCCTCACGACATGGGAATCAGTCACAGCAGTAACATTATTTGAAAACCGCACCACACAAAGAAATTTAATAAATCATATTTTCTAGTTTGATATCTCAATCTGACATTTGAATTTTCTATTGAGAAGTAACCTAAGTATTGTTACCCCAACAGCGGTAACAATGTGATCTAATTTCCACTGTTTAGAAAGATATTCAACAGCTAAAAGTAAACGAGATTCAGTGCTTATCTAGCACAGCCTCCAACTCATCCTATCTCCAACCTGAATACAGCACAGCTGGAAATCTCTGCCTGTTTTAGAATAATATCAGCAGCATAAGTCTAGTCTGGCTAAACCATATACAGTCAATATATGACTTTTTTAAAAGCTTGACCATCCGGTTCCTAATGTATTTTTCTTGAGTGATAAAATGTAATTGTGTATTTTTCAACATAACAGGTTGCCCAGAGAGGTTCTTGAGGCCCCATCCCTGGAGGTGTTTAAGACAAGGCTGGACGTGGCCTTGGGCAACCTGGTCTAGTGGGAGGTGTCCCTGCCCATGGCAGGGGGGTTGGAACTCAATGATCTTCAAGGTCCTTTCCAACCTAAACCATTCTGTGATTCTATGATAACTACTGTCAAGCTTTAAATAAGTCTTCCCAAGTCTCCCACATTCCACCCTAAACTAAAATTTTCTTTTTGTATCCCAAAGGCAAAAAGTGCATTACAAAGTGCAGAACTCCTCATAAAATATTAACATCTGCCTTATTTAATTACGTGTAAGTTACACATAATTACACATAATGTGGAAGTTACACATACACTTTTACTTCTTTCTTCATACATTGAAACAGCCCCCAGTTTTTATTATATATAAACTTTAAAAAAAGTAATAGATAACATATAGGAAATCCTGGACACAAAGTCAAAATTCAACTCTTCTTCCCAGAATTAGCTGTTGTTGGGTTTTTTTAAGGAGTTAAAGAAATTGTCTTCCCAAATTCTAAAGTTACACTGATTTTCAGAAAGCTAATTCCAGTTCTGCTCATATTTTATTGGCTTTTTTAAATCCATGTAGTAAAACTGTGATTTTAAGATACATGATAACCATATAAACTGGAAACCCTATCAAAATGTGAATCCTAAGGAGAAAAGAAAAAAAAAAAAAAAAAAGCACCAATTTTTACACCTCAAAAGCAGCTAAAAATTACACTACAAAAGGCACCTTCCAAGACCCAGAGAGTAGACAGAATAATCAAACTGATACCAATCAGCCTAATAGATCTGAGGAGATTACTAACAGCATCGCAACAATGATGCAAAAAGACACAGATTGTTCAGGAATTGTAAGCAGAGGAAAAGACAACAGAAACTATTTATTTGTATAAAACAGTTGACTAACATTTATTTGATGTCCATAACGTAGTAGAAAACTGGCCTGATGAAAGTTCTAAAATGATAAAGGAAAAAAGGGGATGGGGAAGAGAAATCAAGGAAGTTACACAGAAGAGGGTACAGCTCTACTGTAAATTGAAGCTTACAGGTCAGAAAGAAAAAACTAACCAAACAGCACTTTAAATTTAGATAATTAAAAACTGACAAAAAAAATTTCTACATTTTTTCTTAATTGAGTAGAAAACGCAGAACAAAATCAATTATTTCTTCTTCCACATAAGCAAAAGGAGCTTGTAGTTTCTAATATTAATTAGAAAAATCTGACAAGGTTGGGTCTACCAGTGGATTTTAAATGTAATGGTACAGATGCAACCTCCAGCTTGTGGCAGAGAATCATCAGTGAACTGCCAACTCTTAGAAACAAGGAAGACAGCATTTGCCATTCTTCCATTTACTACTGACAACTGCTAACAGGACATTGGGCTTGCCTGATCATCAATTGACTCATTACGGCATTTCTTATTACAGGGAAGCATAAGAAAATCATCCAAAACCCACTTGCTGTCAATAAGCATTATTTTGATAATCTCTCACGGCAGGTATACAGTATTCAATACTCTCCCAGTGACCTGTACTGGACAAGCTATCCATACAAATAGTAACAAAAAAAAGAAGGAAGTTAATGAGTACTAAAGCTTGCAAGACTGTTTTCCTCCATTGCAGTTTCCAGTTGTACTGACTCACTCAAACAAGTTTAAGTATTTCCTCAAATTATTCACCTGCCAGACACGTTTCTGGTATCTCCTTGCTCTCTAGGAAAGCAAAGACATATGTAGAACACGATGTATGGAGAAAAATAAATAACATGTCAAAAAGCTCAACTATTACATATTCCTTATTTATTTTAATATGCTATCTCTTCATTAATAACCGTAGTTTTTACACTTTACACTTAAGTTGCAACTTCCTTTTACAGAATGTTCTGGAACCATGTCATGACTAAAGTGAAAGACATTGAAATGATGATTACACATATAAGCACAGAAAAACTATAATTTAAAAAAACACTGTGGAAAAACAACATTTAAAAACTAATTTTGGCATAAACTTTAAGTATACAGCATACATTGCAAAAATATCTTTAATAAATGGCCTGCAACCTGTTATATGCCACTAGATGGCAAGTTTGGACAGAAGTTAGCTAACGTTTTTTATTCACTGTATGTTTGAAAATTGTAAGCGCATAGGAAAGAAACAATCATCAAAAAAAAAGAGAGAAGGAAAAGAACAAACACAGAAAGAGTTCAATAAGCTCCTAATCTTCTGTATAGAGCACATTTAATATTAGTCAAAAAGGCTGAATGGGTTTTAGTTTTGTATCTGTCACACAAATAGATAATCAATTCTTACATATTTATTGACCACAGACAGGGAAAAACTTGTTTCAAATTTGGTCACAGACAGCAGCGTTGGCTGTAGCAACCATGAGAATCCAAGATCTGGAAGAAGGCTGAGAAGGGAAGCAGCAGAGTTTGGTCTTGGGAAAGCAGACTTCAGCTTAAGCAAGGAATTGCTAGCTAGGATTCCTTGGAAAGCAACAGCAAAGGTTGTGTACACAAGATGTACTACACAAGGTGTATACAAGATATCTATAGCAAGAGGATGAGGAAGCTGAGTTCATTCAGTTGGGCAAAGAAGAGGCTAAGGAGTGATTTAATAACCTGTAACTACTTAAGAGAGTTAAAAGAATGACAGAACCAAATGCTTCTCAGTAGTGCCATAATAAATCACAAACAGCCATAAACTGCAGCTTGAGAGGTTCATGCTGGACATCAGGAAAAAAAAAATCACTACAGTGGTACAACAGCACTGGAACAGGCTGCACAGACAGGTGGCAGCACACACCCTTGGAGGTTTTCAAGATTCAACCAGACAAAAGTAGACCTGGTGTAGTGTTAGTAACAGTCCTGCTTCAAGCAGACAGCTGGATAGAAGGACTGCCAATAGTCTTTTCACCACTGTAAAGTGGAGATGGATCTGGCAGGGTTTGGCACACAGGAAAAGGCAATCAAACCGGAGGAATAAAAAAAAAAAGCTCTGTGCATTTTGCCAAATTTTGATCAATTGTTACATCCAATCCGAGTTGCTATATGAGGGCATTACTTAATGCACCAATAGAAAGTTCTGGCGGTATCTTCAGAGACATAGAAAACATATGTAGATTTGAATTTACAGATACACCTATTAATAGTATTTTAGCCAGTTTGTCTGCATCTGCTACCGACCTGCCTGCCATACAATGAAGTCATGTATCACATATTCCCAATCTATAAAGTGTGCAATGCTTACCACACCCACCTTCCAGATTAATGAACAGTATTTTGAAAAATACAATCTAAATCTAAACTATCATCCAAGTTATTTAAAAACACTCAGCTGTAATATGTCACTCTGTTCAGTGATTGATCCTGTAGACAAAAAAGGATCTTATATATGATACTATTGGAAACAGGCATCCAAGGACGAGCTTCTGTACGTGACTTCCCCTAAAGACGGACATCACATTTCTGTGCTAATGTAAGGGTGGTACAGAAAAGGAGCGGGAATCAGACAAACATGCTAAGAGCAAGTAGCGACAGCGCTATATGGGTTGGAAACAAAAAGCCTCAAAGAGCCTGCATAACCTATGTTACTTCACCCCTTCAGATCAATACAATATGGTTCTCATGTATTTGAAGTCAAGTTTAAAAATAAAAGTCAAAATTACTGCTCTATATATCCTTCACATTTCTCTATAGCAATGTCTCAAATTGAGAAGTCCAGAATAGTCAGCTGACCATTTGAATTACAAGAAGCTATTCTATTTCCAGAAAATTATTACAACATCCTCAGGAATAAAGCTCCTCATTGTGTAATCACACACTCTTCCCTATCACAGAGGTCTTTCAGTTTTGGTCTGCCACACCATTTTCCATAATCTGGGTTTGATCTTTTGTTGCCAGCCTATATAGGACTTTCCACCTCATTTTAAAATAAAAACAAATGCTGTCTTGTAAATCGGTTCTTTCTGTAGCTTACCACAGCCTTGTGTTTTGATATTCCAGAAGCATGCAAATAAGCACAAAAGTTCTTAGCAGAAATATAGCAAATATATCTGAAAAGTTAACCCTGCACAATTTTCCCATGCGTGAATTCAAAACTACTACTAGTAGGTAATAAAATAGTGACGGAGTAGAAATGAAACTTTTTGCTTACCTGTAATACATACCTAAGCCTCTCCAAACAAAAATACCACATGAGAAACAATATGTATTTAAGTGAAGACTGAATTTGTCTTCTAAGGTAAATTTCAACCAACTTCAAAGCAGAAGCCTTACCTCATCAGAAGAGAGAAGGTAAATAGGTGTTAACATAGGAATTTCACTTAATTCACAACTCAGGCCAAGTGATACCAGGATCTCCTTGAGAACTTCGTATCTCTTGGTATTGCTTATCTTAAGCAAATTAAAATCCTCTTCAGTTTGGACATCCATAGAATTGATATCCAATTCCAAGTGTGCCTGGCAAGGTATGTGCAAAGGGAACAAAAAAAAAATTATTTTGTTGGGATTACACATTTTAGTGTGGCAGAGAGAGATAAGCACAACACTTCCAAAAGTAGCTTTGTCCTGACTGTGGTTGCTGAACTATCCAGTGTTACTAGTGCAATTTAAGACTTTCTTATGTCTTCATCATATCTACAAGTAGGGCTTTATCATCCTAATAAACTAGGGAATACCTATATATTTATAGTTTCCGATTCAGGGATTCAGGGATCACAGTTGCCAATACACTACAATTTTCTCTGAAACCTACACAAAATACACCTTCTTAATAAACTGGTCTTCTCCTGGAGGACTTGTTCAAACTTGTATTTGCTAACTTAAACTTCTTCTACTTTTCATGTCTGCTAGCAACCTAGAACCAACAGCAATACTGGTCATATTCTGACTTGTACAAGAGCAGAATTACATTAACATTGCAAGAGCTTTATCAGAGGTTGCACAAGGTATGTAGAACTCAGGCTGAGCAAGTCCCTACTGTGTCACATGAATTAAGTTGCAACCAGTGCAGATAAAGAAACGTTTCTGTCTGAAAGAGAACTAAGAACCCCAAGACACCACTTTGTAGAGAATCACCTGTCAGGGGTGAAGCAGATGCTTAAAAGTAGACATGAAATGCAGAAGGGAAAAAAAAAATCCCTTCTAGACCTCTTTATTGGTTTGAGGTTTTGTGGGTTTTTTTTGTGTTTGGTGTTTTTTGTGGCTTTTTCTTTCATTTTTTACATAAGCGTTCCAAGATATTTAGAAGCCTTTGTACCTGACTATGTGCACATTCATTTAATGAAAATCAGAACCTATTATCTTTGTTCCTTTCTCCAATTTTGCACATTTTAATGATGTTCTTCAGCTTTCATATATGTTCTACTTTATTGAAATTCAGGGAAATATGCTGAAATGAGGAGGGGGAGAAACAGAAGAGTACAGAAAAAGGGAAACAACAAGTCTGTGACAGAATATTTAATGGCTGATGTCACTGTCAGTCCTCTGAAGAGAAACAATAAGACTTTTCAAATCCAGACTGGAAGTCATTTAAAATTATAAAATGACACACTAATCCTTTTAATCTAATTTTTGAAGCTATACTGCAATGCCTTTTTTTCTGGGGAAAAACTCTGCAGTATTAAGTTTTACTACAGCAGAAGTGTCAATTTAAACGGTACAGCAAAGCAGGTTTTACCATGGAACTTGCAGAAATGGATAGCAACGGTATCTAATCAATTTTCTAGTACGAGCATACAACACATGGGTGGCAAAGCTTCCTACAGAAAGCTATAAACTTGCTACTATGTATAAAAGAGTTTCCAAGAGGCTAGCAGATTTTATCTGATAAACTGATAAGAGATGAAAACACTTCTAAGAAACCCGAAGAATATTTCTGAATTACGTAATTGCTGGAAGAATATATGCTACCTGGTACACGAGCAGTTAAATTTGAGTGCTCTGGGCTCCCAAGAAAGTTCTCCAGTAACTAAAATATTGGCAAAAATAGGTCCTAGAATCTTTCATGAGGTTCATTCAGCTATGTCTCCATTATAATTCCTCATTTACTTAAATATTAGCAAATAAATCTTGCTCTCCTTTTCTCCATGTGCTGCTTGAAAGCAAAGACAGTAAGGGAAGTGATATAATTGTGAATAGGCATGCTAAAAAGAAAATGTTTACCTCTGCTCCTACTGAGGCTAACTCAAAACATGCAAGTTGCCTTCAGGCTCACTTAAAAAGTTTTATTAAGAAATGGCTGAAGTCTCTCTAGATTTAATAACACAGGTTATACACCCAGGTACATGCACACTTCTGGGGCACAGACTTATTTTATAAACTTAATGGTACCTCTTATCAGCAAAACTTTAGCCAGACATTTGTGAATATTTAAATAATCAGTGACCAACATTTACCTTTAACACAGCCATGGAAGCTGCCTTACTCTGTCTTCTTCGGTAATGGGTAACAATAACAAAAAAGATTATGGACACTCGAACTTATCTGTTATTTAACTTTTTGAGGCAGTGTGGGTTTTGTTTGGTTGTTGTGCTTGGTGGTTTTGGGCTTTTTTTTTTTTTAAACAGAGATCACAATACCATAACACTGGAGAGGTACCTCTTCACTGGGATATTATTATTCTTAAGTGGAATGAATAGGATTTTGGCTTATTCTATGCTCACTCACTTCTGTCCCTCAGATGCTCTGACCATTTGTTAGGTGCGGAATGTTAAACATTTAAAAGTCTAAAGCCTGAAGGAAGACTTGGGAAACAAAAAAGCAAGTTTCCAGCAGTCTAGATTCTCCGCTCCCCCCTCAAGAAAAAAAAAAAATTAGGAGCATGTATTACTGACTGAAAACGTCAACTTTTAGAAAACAAAAAGCAAGTTTTAAAATTTTAATTTTGATTGTAAATAGAAAAAATACATTCCGGGTTGAATAAAGGGGTTTTTTTTAAATGACAGAACAGCAAGACCAACATCATGAACCTAACATCCATCCAGAAATCAGCCTTAATCGAAACACTCCTAAAGAAACCATGAAATGGTTCACTTCATTCACAACAGTAAGATACAAGCAGAATATAGCTGAGAAAACGGTAGCAATACTAGCAAAAAAAAAGAACCAACAGACCTAAATCAACAATGGCATTTCAGTGCAGTCAGAGACTAACCTTTATTGTGTAGTTACTTGCTCAAGCAAGTTTTTCCTAGAGGAGGTGTGCAACAAGTAACAAGAGGCTGAGACTCTCATTGACTCGTCAGATTTCCAAGAGTGTTGGCTACCTTAACCTTAACAGATGCCTTTCAGGTTTCTTGCAAGGTTTTTTTTACATCCTCTCCTGACTGTCTGTTTCACCATAGTTCATATTTTTGTAAGGATGTCTCTTTTTTATCTTGTCAGTATAAGCTTTCACCTCAAGTCCACCAACACCTCTGGTCTTCCTGTTCCCACCTCCCAAAATCTGCAAAATGCACAGCTGCATCCCTGCAAAACTTCTAGCAGGCAGAAAAGCATAGCTCTGCTCTAGAAGATGCTTGCTGCATCTGCTTTCTACCACCCACTGTGACCTTGCATGATCTACATGTGCATGGCTACATGGTGAAAAGAATGGCAGTGACAATTCTCTACCATTCTTTAAGCTTCCTGAGGATCAAGTGAAAACCATTCTGCATTTGGAGTCGCTGTACCAAGACATCTATCTCTACCTCCCTTTGACAAGCATCCAGAACAGCATGCA
Organism: Charadrius vociferus; assembly: GCF_000708025.1. NCBI lineage: Eukaryota > Metazoa > Chordata > Aves > Charadriiformes > Charadriidae > Charadrius > Charadrius vociferus. The sequence goes on from NW_009649936.1 coordinate 1,391,158, forward strand.
ATGGGAAGAAGTGAACTTTTTTAGCATACGACAACATCATGTAGCAAGGAGCAAATTAATGCTTCTGCGTACACAGTACCTGAGAAAGAATGGCTTCTCCTCCACTGTCTCCGTAAGTCAGATGAACAATAACTATATCTTTATCAGCATTATTTAATCGACTCAATGTCTTCACTTTGCTGGTATCTTCCTTCATCACTTCCTCAAAAATACAGCCACTGACCAAAAGATTTAACTTAATTTCAGTACTGTCCATTTTAGAGACCACTAATTCATGAACAGTCTTCTTCAGTTTGTTTTTTCTCTTTATTTGTATGCCATCAAATGCAAAAGATGAAGAAAATCCTAGAATCTTTCCACCGTTAGATAAAAACTTCATAAATTGTTTGTGGTTCTCCTCAGAAATAGGCTCCTCTGTGGCAATGATCAACAGCAGTGAATTGTCAATCCATGGAGCTTTCAGAACTTGCTCCTCACGGAGCTGGTAGATGGTGTAGCTATCTGCATCAATGCATTCCTGAAGGATTGATTTTACCTGCTCAAATTCCACTTTTGCAGTTTTAGAGCCAAGATAAATCAATACATTAGGGGGTTTTCCAGCAAGGTTTACTCTGTTTATTCCTCTTGCTAGACAATCATCATTCTTCTCTTCCAATTTGCTATTGCAATCATCAGAAAGTTCTGGAATGTTTTCTGCAGAGGCAAATCTGACTGACTCAATAGTACTGTTTTCAAGTTGCAGGCATTCATGACAACTGGAAAGATGCAAGTGATGATGTTCTCCAGAACCTGTCTCCTTGTCAGATAGACTGTTGGATTCATCTTCATGCTCACTTTCTTTATCTAGCTTGGATTTCTCCTCTTCACCTTGTCTTGCAGACTCAGCTACTCCTAATCCTGATTTAACAGTAGTCCCGAAAGTAGCAGGAGGGGTTACTTCATCCATTTGCGTACTGCTTACACTTTGCTCTTTTACAGATGGTGCCACCTGTGCCAACTCCTTCAGAGTAGATTCCTGTAAATGGACAGCTGGAAGAGTTAAAGAATAAGAAAAAGGGGTTATCAAAGTGATATTAAACGAGACATGATGAATATCACTACCATAGTGGGATTCAGATTTAATTTCAATATATATCATCTATAATAGCAAGAATTTCACTTGTTCAACACACCAAATCCTAATCCCCCCCAAGAACGCAATAAATTTGCACTCATAACACAAGTAATTTACTCTAATGATTCTTTGTTTCAGGAAAGTCTGACTGAGAGCACAACACTCGAGGGGTATGGGGCACACTTCAACAAACTAACAAAAATATTTGCACAAAAGTAAAACATGACAGGTACTGTACATAATGCAGATGTGCTCTTAACAGAACAATAGTCTATGGGTGATAAGGTGAGGAAATTCTCATAAATGCATCACCTCATCAACTTGTTATTTTGCCTGTCCCTCGGTCCCCAACAAAGGGCAAAAGGAAGCAAGGGAACTATCTTTTGGAAAAATACGGTCTCTTAAGGAGGGCAGGGTGGAAAATTGCTCGCTGTTATTTTGCAACAAAATATTTTGAAATAAGCTAATAAAGTGATATTGGGTAAGATGGAGACATTGAACCATGTCTCTTGCATTGCTGAAGGCTGCAGATAAAAGTTTGGCACAAGCAAAAGTGAGTAAAGAAAAAATCTGAACTGCTTCTAGTCTGCAGAAGGGGAGACATACCCATCCATAGCAACACTTGGGAGCTAAGAATCCAAGGGAAAAATAGCAAATAAGAAGAATTATTAAATCTTCCAGTTTCTCCCCCCAAAAAGGATGGAAATGCAAAAATTAAAAAATTCTGGCAAATACAAGTGAGAAAAGAAGGGCAAGGAGGATTATTGTCAGCCTAAAACTTGCAGAGCAAACTAAATAAGAAAGGGGAGATTTAAAATACTATATTTAATATATTTAAAATAATTTTTTTTCAGCTGCTGAGCCATGAAAATTATTCAAATTAAAGTCTGCAGAATTTTACTGAATCCCTCTCCATTCCCACAAGGCCAAATAAACTTACTATGTTTTTATTTCTGATTTCTCAAAGAAATTCAGTGAGAAACTTGATTAACGAAATAGTCAACCAGTACACAATACACCAGATCCAAGTTCAATCACTTTCTTCACTTAACAACACTTGCATTCCCGTGAAACTACATCCTCTTTGCCTAATTTGGAGCAGAAATTTCAATCAAGATTTTTTTACATCCTAGGAGAATTTCATAGGTACCAGTCTATATGCTATTCCATCAACAGCCTCCATCAGCCTGTTCTCCTGAAGCAGTGCTAGCGCGCACACAGGACCTGAAGCAAAACGAGCCAGAAATCATTCTGAAAAGTAAATTACTCTTGCGGCACTCTCCCAGCTTGCATCCCCTTCTTGCGTAAATATTTTTGCAGAACGGCACCAAGAGACAGAGTTTCACATCAGATACATTTGTGAGCATATTCCTACCCTCTTGCACACTAGCAAGCTGTTCTTCATTTTGCTGTTCCCTGACTTCTGCCAATGCACTATGATCTACATAAAAAACCCAAACAACCAACCCCACCTCTAAACACAAAAAAAACCCAAAACAAACAAAAAAACCCAACAACTTTTTCATGAGGGGCTGGGGGGGAGGATTTTTTTGTAGACCAAATCATTATTTTATTATTCTAGGTGACCTACAGTTATATCAACCTAGCTGAGAAGATGCAACTAGGCAGGAAGAAATGAGTCTGTTGCGGAACAAAAAAACAAAACAAAACAAAAACAAAAACAACAAAACCCAACCAACCAAAAAAGTGTGGCTCTACTTCCCCTGAGAGCCCACTACTCTTCAACACCCTACAGACTGCATATTATGGCCCTTTTAGAATGGCACTGGAAAAAAGAAGTTCAAATCTCATGAAGCAAAGGGAGGTGAAACTTGGAATTCTCACAGCCCAGACAGCAATTCTATTTAAGAATGGTGTTGTAAGTGCAATCCCAACTACTTCTTTCTACTTTCTGTGGGATTAGCCATGATTTCTCTCCCTGCCTTAGCTGAAACTATTAAACTAATGAGGACACAACGGCTCACAGTTTCGTTATCATCACCCCTAAAGAAATAAACCATTCACCAAAAATTCAAAATTCAATTATCGATGACAGCACCTTCCTTCCCCTGGTTATCCCTCTCCCTGTTTACTAAGCATCTGTGAGCTCCTCTCTTGGCGATCTACAGGCTTAAGATGTTACAGTAACTGTTCTCAACCTATGTTTAGCATTGAATACATTTTTATTTAAAATCTGAAAAAAGAGAACATTTGCCTAAAACCTTCTCTATTTTTTCCAAATAGATTAGTTAATCTAACAGACAAGACTTACAGAAACAATATTTTCTAACTTCACCTTTGTGACATTTATATATTCAGGCATCTTGGATACTTGGAGATCTAATCATACTAAGGTTAATTATTGGCAGTAGCTTATGATGCATTAAGGAAAAAGAGGGGGGTTTATTTCAAATATCTTTTGAACCATTTTTCTGTTATTTCTGTTGTTGCATTTGTAAGATGCTCTGTAAAGAGAGAAACTAGCTCAAAAAAAGTGGTCTAACTTTTCACGGATCTCTATATTTGACAGTATTCAGTGTAAAATACAATAGTGTTACAGTGATGAACTTGAATGACAACAGGAAGAAAACATTGTGCCAAAATAAAAGCATGTTTTTTCATGTAGTTATAAAGACTATATGCACCATAAAATGAACATGTTCTACCATTAAAAACAATTTGTGAAGATACTTACAAACAATCTTGTGTGGCACCATTCCATTATCCATTTGAAGCCTGTCTTCCATGAATGCTATTCCAAGGTTACTGAAATTATCTACGCTTGCTTCAGCAATTAACTTATAAGGCTCACCAGGTTTATAGGCCAACGGTGAACAATAGTCTGACCACTTCACAATCTAGAATAAAGGATATGCATGTTTTTCAGTTTGAAGATGTTACAGAAAATTATCAAAATACCAATAGTATTGTGAGTCTGCAAGATGAACTGCAAATAAGAACTGCCTTTCCTTCCCAAAGGATTCTGCTATTAAAACACAGCACAACAGTAGCAAGAGCAAACAGAGGGACATCATCAAACCAAAATGGCACAACTGGCAACAAGGATTGGAATTAATGTTACAGAAAGCACTTTAAAAAAAGAATAAAATAGCATGTAGCTACTAGGATTACAGAATACTAAATTGGCAGAATAATTTTTAAGGCTTGTTTCTGTGATGCCTGATCTGTTTAAAACAACTACTACATTTAATAGTATCATGAGAAAAAACATCTCAACTAGACAAGACTTTCAGTTGACAGTTCTTTTCACATAAAACTGCACCATTTATGACTACAAAGGCCGATGTATGAGACTGAATACAACCAAAACAACTTACTGAGGAAGTCATGTAGTAAGCAATACTTGCAACAAGATTCAGTCCCAAGAGAAGCAAACAAAGCAACAACCACACTGAGTGTTGAAAGCAAAATGACTGTACAAATACATCTTTCCCAAACATCAAAGCTATAAAAGTTTCAAGTAACACACAAAATGGCAGTAGAGCATTATCACATTCTGTAAGTGAAATTCTATTTTTCTTTATTTCCAAGACATGGCTTTCAGTACAAATTCTAAAATGAATGTGATAAAAAGAGCAAAAGTAAACTACTAGGATTTAATAAAAATACACACTGGCTATCAGAAACATTAACTAAACATGGAAGATTCAGGTTGCTCATCTACATGAAAAATTCCATTGTCGAGAAAAGAAACATTATGAAAAGGACACATTTGGGTTTATTTTGTTCAAGAAGGTTTGTTAAACCCAAACTACACAGCTGTACCATCTTGGAGAACAAGTTTCAAGTTTAACTATAAAAGCCACAAGTGGAGGAAAAGTGAAAAGAGTTTTTGTTTCCTTCTGAAAGGCAAGCACATCAATAAAGACTACAAATCTGTATACTGACTCATAACTGAAAAGGACCACTTTTAAACCTTATGTTTATAAAACAACAGTGCCTAACAAAACAATATTCATACAACTGACAAACACAGTGATTTGAGAGTCAATTCTGAAAGCAAAAACCAAATAAGGCACCAAATTTCAGTAAAAATTGTGTGAATGATACCACATCCTTTATCCTTTACAGGATACACAAACCAATTGTTCTCCTATGAGAGCATTTTTAGAGACAAGGAAGCACCGTCTGTTTTCATGACCTAAAAAAAAAATTAGCCTTCGCCATGTAATATGTTCCAAACACTGGGAGACAAAGCACAATTCCCACATAGCCACTCCAGCATTTTGATGCTGTCATCACCAAACCACTTTCATGAAGTTCACCCTTTTATCACTACACACAAGATGTAACACACTGATTAAAAACAGTAAGAAAACCCACTTTCTTTTGAATGTACGAAATGAGGGTGAGCTCTTGAATATTTCATTTGTTCATAACTTTATTAGACTACCAGTTTAATTTACCTTTTTATCTAAGTGGTTTATGTAATACCCAAACAAATCTATTTCCAATTTCTGACTTTACAGTATTTCTCAAGGGAACAACAAGACAGAAACTCAGATTTCTTACAACCTTAATAGTCACATCTCCTTTCTAAGTCATTCTTAAAGACAGTCTCTGTTTAGCACAAACCAAATGAGACCATCCAGTCCATATTGATATTGGTGGCCTTTGGATACCTAACAAGAAAACTGGCTCGGTATCTTCTGATACGTCACCTATACTAACCCTTAATGAACAAACCCAGTTTCAAAAAGAGAAAAAGATAGCAATGCATGGGCAGTGTGTTGTTCACCACAAGATCAGCTGCACGCTTTAACTTATGGGTTAAACTCCAACTCTGTAACACAAAAGTAATAGCTTCAAACCAACCACACCAGAAGACCCAGCTAGTGACGGCCAGCCTTCAAATTCATGACAGTTGTAACACTCAGGTCCTGGACTCCAGGACATAATGACCACTTACTGGTAAAAGCAACAACAATGAGTTTCTACCTCCAGGGACCTGAAAGGTCATCTCCATGACTCTGTACCACAAAGAAATACCAGCTCCAAAGCTACAGGATATATTTCTGAGCACACTGGTGCTGACCAGTTCTGAAGCAGAACAAAGTCTCCTTCTGGAAGATAGCTGTACCAGACCCTGATAGATTTGAATCACTGCAGCTGGAGCATCAGTCAGACTTCACCCCACTGTCACTGTGGAAACCTGTGAACCAGTCAGCCAGAGTTGCCCCAGCCAACTGCTTTGAGTGATATCCTGGACAACAGCATTGCTTTCCAGATGGAAGGTGTTTAGTCTATTGATAACACATCCACAGCTGGAATGGAAGTCTCCAGTTGTAGTCATAAGGTGTAAAACTCTAAGGACCTGCTGCTAACTGTTGGCGATTCATGATCACCTGTAACAAACATGGCAGATACATTTATGATATAGGATACCAGCTTTCTCCTCTGTTTTCCTCAGCTTATGACTTTGGGTTACTCTCTATAGTGGAGGGTAAGAGACTCATACCGTATTTAGATATCCTTTCTTACCCAGAGAAGAGGCACAAGCAGGTAACACCCGCATATCACCTGGAAACTGAGAGGAAGATATATTGATGCTTTTGAGCTATTTTTCTTGGCACCAAGTAAAACATTAGGCATGTTAACAAGTAAAAAGTGGTTATTACTGTCTAGTGCAAATAAAGTGAATACACAAAAGAACCTCACAAAGTAAGGCTGCTGCCAAAACATATGACCTGTAATCCTGCTCACACGACAATCCATTTGCTTCACAACAGAACAAAAATCCTCAGAGAATATTTTGAAACAGGCCAAGCTTTCCTGCTACAACTAGAAATCTTCATCAGAATTCTGTCAGAATATAGAATGAAAGGCCAGCTCTTAGTAAGAGATGAGAAATTATTTATACTCCTGCTTTCTGGGTCCACCTCAGTCTCAACAGAAACCAGTCACAGATCACTGATAGCCCTACAAAGAATGGCTTTTTTGTCTAGAAATTCTCATAGGTCACAGGAGCAATCTGTTTTTACAGCCTCTGTCTGCGTCAACAGCAGGCTGCCAGAGGTAACAGAATTAAAAGCACTTCACTAGAAGTGACATGTACACAGAAGAACAATAAACAAAATAAAACAGCAGTCCTTCTCCTCTTTAGTTTTGGTCTTTTGCCTAGACAATGCTTTTGAGCTCGATAAATTAATTATTAATGTCTACATAAGACTGCAAACATTTTCCATTCTAAAAGAAAATTCAAATAAAACCAAGAAGATTAAAAAACTCTGTCAAACAATAAAATCCAAAAGAATAATATACTAGAGCTTCAACCCAGATGTTTCTGTGGACCTGTCTGCTAAAAAAAAAAAAAAATAAAAATATGTGTCCCTTAGCCTTCTGTCTTGAGTTGGCCCAGCACTCCCGAGGTGCACTCTGAGACAAGGCAGAGAGCACAGAAGGTATCCTAACTAGTTTATCTCCTAGAAGTAGAGCCCACCTGGATGGATTCCACATTCTTACATTAAAGGCAGTAAAAACATTTACAAACCAGCTAATGTGGCTACTTCCTGTGTGCTCCAAGGAAACACGTGGCCAGTGGAAGTAAGGTCAGAAGACTTCAGCAGAAAAGGTCTCAAAGTTCTCAACAAGCTTTCAGTGCCTCCAGTCCTCACACTCTGAGCTTCATGGAGATAATGATTTTGCCTGACTGCAGCACTTCACCTGGACGTGATTCCTCTAGAGGGCAAAGACTAACACGCTGCAAAAGCATGTTCTGTTCTAGAATTGAAAGGCCTCCATGGAGGGTGAAGGTACTAAAAATTTGATTGCAGGCACAAGTCTGGAATTGCGCCCATTCCCAATCTGTCCTGTTCCTGCACTCAAGTTAGATAAGTCTATTTACCAACCACTCTGCTCTCAATGTTCACTCCAGCAGAGGACTCCTGGATCATCTCCCAGAACAAGTGGCCTGGAAAATATATGTTCCTCATCCAGGGAAATAAACAGGCCACAAGCACATGTGTATGTGACAGGTTTCCTTAAACTCCAAAAAGGACCTTGAAACCTGATACCAAAAAGCAAGGATGACAGATGGCCCTTTAACGGTGTTACTCAGGGACCAGTTCAGGAAGGCACCTTACCGACTGTCCCCAAATGGTGATCCTAGCTTGTGGGAGAGACTGTTTAATAGGAAGGCTCTGTCGATTTTATGATACCCAGCGACCTTGCCAGATGTTTTCTTACTGCCTACCCAGAGATATCCTATCATGCACGTCCTTCCATTTCTCCTCTTTCCAGTAGGGAATGAGGTCCATTCTGTCCTCTTCACTACAGAGAGCATACAGCGCACACAACAACTGACTGCCTTAGGAAGGAACTATGACAATCTGTATGACTCAGAAGATTTTTCCTCCCTGCAAGGTAAATTTAACTTTTGCTTTGGGTTACAACCTTTTTACCCCTCCAGATCTGCATCTAAGCTGAGACACCTAGGCAGCAAGCATACCTCATGTGAGGAAAAAAGTTAGAAAACCAACAAAATTTAGTGGAGAGAGAGAGACATTATCTCAAGTTCACAGTAAGTTTTAATAGGGTCTGGATACTATTTTATGCATCATCTGCTTAGAGATGCTATATATTCAGTATTTCAAGTTTTAGAACATCATCTTTTAAATCCACATCTTCGCACTTTCAATATGGTAATGGAGAAGTCACTTTTTAGATTTCTAAGTATCTAGGACATGAACATTTTGTAAGTATGCTTGCCATAAGGGTTTCAGTACTAGTTTAATTCATATCCTTGGATTTCTCAAAAATGTGTTGTAAGTATTACGCATTAAAAGGCAAACACAATTTATAAAATTCCAACCAACAAGTATTGCCATACCCCCACTTCATTTTATAGAAAAGCAAAGAGATTGAAAGCTTGATTTTGGCCTTAGTTCTACAGACTGACAAAACTACGCAAATGTATAATACTTTAACTTGTACTTGTAAATCACAATGAAAGAAAGCTTCCAAGAGAGAATTCTATTTCAATTAGAACTTTTCCCAACCACTTGGCTGGAGGCTTGAAGAACTTTTTAGAAATCTTAACATATGCTTGCTTTGTATGTTCTTACTGAGGCATTTGTTTCAGCTAGTGACAGAGACAGGATATGGAGCTGAACAGACTTCTGATCTGCCTTAGTATGACAAGCGTTTTTTTTTTTCTATTCAGCATATCTAACCATAAATGACTTATCCAAAGCCACAATGGAATTCTGCAGTTCCCATTCACAGCCAGAGAAGTGTGCTACTAAAAAAGTCTAAGTAAAATGTCTACGGGTCTATTTGAAGCATAAAACAGAACTAGAGTATTAACAGTGATTCATTTTAATGAAGAGATTACCTTTTTTATTCCAAATAACATTATAAACATACTCTCTATGCAAGAAACATAGAGAACCACTTACCTCTTTTGAAGAGCAAAAAATCGGACATTGATTTTTCATTCCTTCAAGGGTTTTAGGTTTATATCCACCAAATGACCCATCAATACTACTCTCTATGCAAGAAACAAAGAGAACCACTTACCTCTTTTGAAGAGCCAGGTACTTTCTGCAAGTTATCTGTCTGAGCTGAAATGCTTTCTGTCACAAAAGCTATATGTTCTGCTTTAAGTAACTTATCAGGATAAATAAAAGGAGAAATGAGAAGTAGACTCCATCTGTTTAAGTCATCAAGGAACTGAAAGAGACAGGAAAGAAAAATAAGTCTGTACAGCAAGGATTGATTTAATAATTCATTCTTAAATTATGCTCAGCCAAAATTTGAATCTGACCCTTCTGCCTTACATGAAGGGTTCCTACTGTTTCACACTCCACATGAGGAAAAAAAAGGGGTAAAGGTCTGAAATGGTAAGCAGGAACACATAAAAAGTAAAACTAAAAGTGACAACCCAAGCTTTTAAGCCAATTCAGACTCCAACTTTCAGCATTACAGGAGGAATGCACAAGTGAGTGGGCCACAAGACCACTGTGCTATTGGCACTGTGACTGTTGCAGGCCACTGGCAAGATCCCTCATTCAACTGGATCCTCCTCTCCCATTCACACTGCAGTTCACCCTGCCTCTTCCTTTCTTCCCTCTTCTCCCCTGACTACGCAAACCCACGGCCCTGGCTGCCTCAGTTCTGGTGGCTGAAGGGTACTGTCTACCACTTGGCAGGGACTGAGAATGCAGTCACAACACACAACTTGCCTGGTCAGTCTCCACAACCCCTCTAACTGGATAGTAGTCCAGGTGGCATTCATTCCAGCTGGGTAACAATCCTCCAAGAAACATCCAACCCCACTACTAAATCTCTACACCCATCCGCCAAAAGACCAATCAACCTGTGAGCGACAAGTGACCCACAAACTATATACTACACAGGTCTGATTTTTAGACCTAATTTACAAAGTTTCAGGACTTCCTTTGTAAAGCCAGTATATAAAGACAGTTATATTTTGTGGAAAAGTATGACATCAGGACAAATTCTTTAACAAGTTATTTGAAAAATCTTAAAAATTATTTCAAATAAATGGAAAGGGTACTTTAAAAAAAATATATATTAAGTCCTTATGCATTTGCACCAAAATTACACATTCATTATGCAACTCTAAGTTTAAAGAAATAACTCATTCAAAATAAGTTTGTCCTTAAGGTAGTCTATCCACTTAGCAGACCATTGGACAAACATTTTCTTCATTACATTGTAAAAGTGGTTCCCCCTCTTGTCCTCACAAATGAGCAAATAAAGCTCAATAGCTGTAATCAGTAGACCAAAAAAAACAGTTTTAAGAACCTCAAAGCTTGTTGATACATAATCTGGTTTGATACCATAGTATATCAACTTCTATGGAGATACTGCATTGAACTTAATTTTTCTGCCATATATTAAAAGTGGCAAACATTAGAAACAGATATTTTGCTACCACTGCACTAGAAACACGTGCTTTGCACACCTTCAGTAAGTTTATGCAGAAACATAAGAGAATTTCCCTATAGTACACATTTAGTGTGCATCACTCCACATCTAAAATGAAACTGCACAATATTAAGTCTATGAGGATAGCTTGCCAATCCAACCAGCTTTACTGAGCAAGAAGCTGCAAGAGTAAACACCGCTACCTTCCACAGGAAAGTGAACAGAACTCATGAAGCTATATAATATCTTAAGCATGCAATCTGATTAAAGATCAAACAAAATACTTTACAGGTTACCGTTTATGGCTTGCTACTATCTTATCTTAAGGAAGTTAGTGATTGCAGTCTAGAGGCAATTATACCCACTCAAAAAGCAAAGTAGCACAGCTAGCTTCCTAGAAGCCAAAAAAAATCATGCTAGTTAACCTTTTTCTTTTCACAGTGTTCACATGTTGTAAAGAGCTGCACAGTGATGCAGCCTCTGTCTTTAATGCAGCCAGGTCAGAGCCCTCACACGCCACACTACCGAGGTGCAGCATGGCAGGCATCTTCCACATGGATTCAGAGAGTCAAATGCAACTAGTCACTTTCGATACATATTTTTAAGAGACATATTTTGAATAACAGAGCTGACTTTATGCCAAACTTCAAGCCAAACTACAGTTCCCTAGAGGGCTTCCCAACTCCCAATAAACACAAATAAACTGACAAGCTTATAAAGTCAGTCTGCATGCATAACATTGCAGACAGAAAAAAATGTGCTTACTGTGCAAGGACCAAGGAGAAACTATTTCAGAAATGGGCAAAGAACAGCATAAATGAGTTGAAATATGATTTACAAAACAATAATCCAGACGATTTGACGCTGAACTCCTCTAAACACATGGACAATTATTTGGTTTGGTTTTAAGATCTTTATCGAAATGTGAATAAAGTACTTGATTTTCCTGTGAGAGATTCTGAGGTTGTCACCATAGCTTTTAAATATGAAATAATCTGCTCATTAGATAGCAAAAAAGACTGGTTTTGAACAAGCTCCATTAGCATTTGTGATTTTATTTTCACTGCACTGAAAACATCCTCTTTACCCACTGAATTTATGAAAAGCTTCTCTGCTTCTTGAAGAGTAGCACCTACCCAACAACACTTTTCATAAATGCATTTTAGTAACACCCATTTAAGTAAAACGTGTAACAGCTGAGGTAATTTCCACAAACACACACATAAACATCAGCAAAAAGGAGCAATCAAGAAGATTCTTATCCACACGAATTCTAGTATTCAGTGGCAAGTTTAGACAAATCCAACATTAAATAATTCAGATGACTGGAGGGGGCGGGGGGGTGACGCCAGAGGAGTTCCACTTCTAAACCTTTAAGGCAGAAGCAAGCTCACTTTCAGTTTTACTTCACGACACAGCCACGTGAAATTTGTTCAGGCACAGTATTTTTCCACTGTCGTGGGCCACCACAGCCTCACCCCACCGCCCTCCCTCACTGTCCATTTGCAAAAGAAGTGATTTTCACGGATCGTGTTTGTCGTGTCATTCTCCTCACTCCAAACAATGTTTTTGCATGGGGAGAAGCATGCAGTTCTCCCTAACCTCAATTAGAGGTTAGGGGCTCAGTTCAGACTCCGTTGCAGATTCAGCTAACCCATTCAATCCCTGGCACAAATCTTCAATACACAAACACGGCAAACGTTTTTAGACCAAACCTTTCTATGGGCTAGAAGTACATTACTAATATGGAAATACTACCAAGTTCTCCCAGCCAAGTGCTCCTGCTGCCACAGCTGTACTTACAAAGCTGCACTTCACACGCATATAGTAAAAAAAAAAAACAAACCACTCCTCAGCCTGCTCCCTCAGCCAACAAGCTCCAATAGCGAAAAGAGGTAACTACAACCGCGCTAAGATTTTCTGCTTGGGTCTTACCTAAGCCTTACCCTTGCCACGCAGGGCTGTGACAGGCCTGGGAAGCGACACGAGTTATTTTTTCAGTCCCAAGTCCCAGCCCGCCACTGACAAGCCTCGCTGTCACCAGCCGACAGA
>NW_009649936.1:1404962-1426992 GCF_000708025.1 Charadrius vociferus
GCGCCCCCCTCGCCCGGGCGGAGGCGGAAGGTTGGGGGAATCAGGCAGCGAGCGCTGACGCGAAGGAGCCTCTGGCGCTGCAGAAAAGGGAAAATTATGCTTTGAAACAACGTGTAAAGAGAGAAAGAGGAAAAAAAAAGTCATAAAAAAGGGGCAGCTCGGGGGTTTCCTCTTTCCGCCGTGGTAGTTGTCCCCAGGCTCCCACGTGAGTGGAAGCTGCTTATGTCCTCCTGCCCCGGCTCCTCAGGGCATCCTGCAGCTTCTGCTCTCCAAAGCCAGCGCGGTGCTGACAGACAACGGGTTTGGATGAATGCAACAGTTCAGTGTCGTGGTGAGGGGTTGCGGGACGTGCCCTTCAGCTGGATGTCACGTGTGGTGCCATCTGCGGTGTGGATGCAATGCAGGGACCTGAACTTATGTTTCTGCTATAAAGATCAGTTTGCTGTCTCATCACCTACATTCGATCTTGCTGCCATGGGTCACAGAAAAGTATATATCCGGTAGGAAAAACAGTGAGAGCCAAAGTACTCATTGCTTTTTTCCATGCAGTAACAAGGAAGGATCTCATCTTCCTTAGAAATGGCCCTACTCTCACCAGACCTTATTTCAAGGTCCGTGGTACCCTGGAGGAGCAGTATCCCCTCCATCACAAAACCGGATGAAGACACCAGTCTTCAGGTTCCGCACCTGTTCCAGCGTGGCCACCAGGGGGCAAAGTTGTCACAAACGGATGCGTTTGATTTCAGCCCATTCGTTGGATTCACCCAACAAGAAAGATGAGGTCAGGGCTCGGTGGGGCTGGTCCCAGAAGCCAGAGCAAAGAACAGCCTGTTCGGGAATAAAACTGTAGGATTTGCATGTGCCATGACTGCTGCAGACACAGCTTGCCACTACAGAAGTTGCAACAGAGGACTCATACAAGGTATCCTTTATTCCTGTGGTATGTCTATGCACAAAAGTTATTTAATAATTTTTATATTTTATATGGAAGGTTGAGCTCTGTGAAAAAAAACACATATATCAGTCTGATTCTAGCAGATCCTAGTGGGTGAAATAGATATTTAGAATGAAAAGAGAAGAAAAAAAAAAAGGCAAGAGGAAAAATGCAAAAACACTAGAACAAGGAAGCTGACACTAACATTACTCAGTTGTAGCTGACTGATATGTGACAATCATTTCCTGAACAGGGCGTGATGCAACATTCTTTTTCATTATTTTGAACTCAAGGCCTTGTGTGCGCTTGGAAATTTACTAAAATAGGTATTCTAAAAGAGCAATTTCCTAAATGGGTCTCCAGCAATGACACGCTGGCGTTGTAGATAAACAAGGAACAAACTGGCCCTGCACATTTTGGAGTGGGCAGCAATATGAAAATACCACCATCAGTACTATGACAGGTACGTTTACTTCTTTAAAACTGCACCCACGGCAGAAGCTTATCCAAAATGGTCAGATGTGCTGACATAATTTGGCAGAAACAGGTGACAGTTTCAGCTGTGGCAGAAGCTTATCCAAAATGGTCAGAAGTGCTGACATAATTTGGATTTCCACAACACATGGCAGAAACAGGTGACAGTTTCAGCTGGAGGGTCAAATAGTTTAAATAATTCTCCTTCTCCACCTCAAGCTTAAGAAATACCATCTTTGTGCTGCTGCTATATCCTGTACATATTCTACAGAGAGAGGAACAAAGTCTCCAGTGGTCCTAACTTGGCGTTATACACTGTTTCTTTGTGTGACTTTATCTTATGCAGGAAGTCAAAATACTTACCCAGGCACATCAAAAGAAAGAAAACAAGCAGAGTATACAATCTCAAAAGAAAGCTCTCAAGTTTGGAATTCACTTTCTCTGTAATAATTCAACAGCACATGCATTACTGACCTTCAGAACACACTGCAAAAACACAGCTGTTTATATAACCTTTGCACGATGAGGAACATGCTTTGCTTAATCCTGTAGTGGCATCGAATGAAGTCAACTATATTTTGATCCTTTTTTTTTCTTAAGGTTACCTTACCCTGGAAAAGTTTATGAGTAAATAAGAAAACTGAATCAAAACTTCATGATGCAAAGGAATCTAAAGCAGAACAGTATACAGGCAAAAACAGTCATCATTTTAAGACAAGCTTCTACATATGTTGGCACATTCTCAATTAGAATAATTTGAAGGCATAAAGTTGCTGTAGGTTTTCTAGTTTCTATTATAGTGTAGCTTAGACTTAATCATGACAAGCTCTGACTAAAAGGTTAAGAATTTTAGATTGGGAAACATTCTTTTTTATTATTATTGTGAAGCCAAGGCCTTGTATGCACCAGGAAATTTACTAAAATAGGTATTCTAAAATACCTGTGTCAATCAGTTCCTCTTTATAGGAGGGTGGAAGGAAGCCTTGGAAAGAAACAGTGAGTAATGTTAGCCCTCAGACTTCCTAGAACACTTGGGGTTTTGGCATAGAGAAAAGATCGCAGAAAGATGTTGCAAGATGCAGAACACGCACATTCAGACACAAAATGGTTTAAAGAGAATTTGAAAAACCCTGAAGAAAGTGAGTAGGCTAAATGTTGACTTTCTGCCCGCAAGCTCAGAGAATCCCAACCCCCTCCTCACAATAGGAGAGAAAGGCCAGCTTCGGTTTAGGGGGGGGTAAATCTCCCTTAGCTCTTCAAACAGTCCGTGTGGGAAGGCTCGCAAAGGAAGCCGCTCAGAACAGGGAGCTAAGTCTACCTCAGCAGAGATGAGTGTCTCCTTTTTTAACTTTAAAGGAGTATTATGAGACTGGCCTTGCTGTGCTTTGTGAATGGCTCTGTTTCCTCCTCCCTCTGTTCCCTAAAAACTCTTCAACAATTTCTCTTTGAGGAGCCTTGCATGCTATTAGTGGCTACAAACACTTATGTCATGTTGTTTAATACCAGATATTATTCAAAACTATAAATGCTGCAGAGCTATCCTGTTTCCTTGACTATACCAATTTATATTGAACACTCTTTATTCTTGCAAATGCACAAATGCTTTTATGAGAAAACTAAAACAGGTTTCCCACCATGATAAAAACCTCTTCCAATTAACACAAAATAATAAACCATTTTCCACAGATCTGCAACCTGAATTTAGCTAATGATTTCCATGAAAATGCTAGTTAAAGTTGTGCTTCAATTAATTAGTACAATAATGTAATATTAACTTACTTTTTTTCTGCAATGTTACATGGAATTAGATTACATTACAGCTTCATTATCAAAATTATATCTTTAATAATTTTGTAATAAATCTGCAGGGCTTTATCAACAGATTCATTTGATTGTAACTTTTCGTCTTTTGGAGAGCTATACTTTAGTAGTTTAGGCTTTGGTCCTCACTAATATCCATGTTGGCAGATTCTATCCAGAGGTATAAATCAATTATCCTTGCATATGGATCTGATTGCAAGATCAGGACCGTGGACATCAGTTGTGTAACGCACACTTCCCTTTCAAGTATCAAATTAAATTAGGTCTAAATAAAACTAAGCTGATGAAATTATATATGTGTATTTAAAACTGTAATTCAGCAAGATATTTAATTACAATTTAGGTTACTTAAGAAGTTTGCCATTTTTTCTCAGGACCCATGTTGCTATTTAATATAGTCTGTTATTTGAATATTATTCACTATATTCTTCATTCTAATAATTGCATTGATGTTGATATATAACTGTTTAAAGTTCTTAGATTGTGCATATATTTTCTTCTTTGATATATAGAGTATTATTTACTTAGTTACAATTTTACAAATATTACATAGCATTTAAACATTTAAAATTTAGACTCCGAGTCCTCTATTGCGTATTGTCAGTGCTTCCTAGAACAGCATTTAATGGCTTTGGCCTTTGATTTTAAACCATGTCCGCTTGTCACAGCAGGAAGGGATGTTTTAAAGAACAGGAAAAATTAATCTAAGAATTTGACCTCAACGAATTGAATCCTGCAAGCCGTTACTGAATACTACTTCAAAAACATCAGAATCTGAGTTACGCTATTACTTTTGGCCGTCTTAGGAGCCCTAAGTAGCTAACAAAACCATACAACTTACATCAATGTAGGAAAATCAGTCTGACTTTCAAATCTGACCTAAGCTCCTCTATGTTGGAAAAAAGACATTTAAATTTAAGCAAAATCAGTAGAATGCACAAAAAAACCACATGTGCCAAAGCGCAATATATATAACCTCTTCCAATACAGAACTATTTCAGGAGAAAATTATGTCTTTCGAGGGAATATATCCAATGGTCTTTGTCTGTGAGTCCAGCTCCTTCTTGCTGACCAGACATGTGGTACCTCCAGCTGGATCATAACTTGAAAAAGAGAGACAAGGCTTACCTCAGAGGGATCTGACTCCCACTGAGAATTTGCAGTGTCCTCTCAAACTGACTGTTTTTATGTTTTCTTCAGCTAAGTCTGCTAGAAGGGACCTAATTTGTACTAGATAATCAATGGATGTTCCATGTTCAGTAAAGAAAATTAATTATTTTTCTCTCTCTGGGAAGAAAGTTCACAGTAGAAACCAATTATATTTAGGAGCTGAATCTGTTCCCTTTGATGTCTGTGTGTAAACAGCACTGGTGGAAAGAGAATTCAGCTTTAGGTTCTTATAATCCTCTTACATCTCTGCAGTAGCTGAGAAATAAAGGAAACAAAGTGAAGTGTAGCAAAGAACCACAACAATGAAAATCAGATAATGTCACCTACTAGGTAATAATTTTTTTCTTGTACAACGTAACAGGCTATGAGTAATGCATGCTACGAATGAAAACAGTGGGAAGAAAGCATGGAAGAAGTCCGTTTCTATTCAGTTTTTGCAGGCTTAAAGCATGCACTGCATATTTTGTAATAAAAGATTCCTCAAAACGATGGCATTCATAACCCTTATTCTTTGATAGACAAAGTAATCTTTCTTGGCACGAACTTTCTTCTCCATCCATCAAACAGCAATCAAATTAAAG
This sequence comes from Charadrius vociferus, assembly GCF_000708025.1. Taxonomy (NCBI): domain Eukaryota; kingdom Metazoa; phylum Chordata; class Aves; order Charadriiformes; family Charadriidae; genus Charadrius; species Charadrius vociferus. The sequence continues at coordinate 1,409,943 of NW_009649936.1, forward strand.
GAACATCCCCATAGTCTTGAGTAAGTCACTAAGCCTGTGACTTAAACCCTCTCACCTTCACTGTTTTTTGCTATCTTCTTCTCTTTTAAAGTTAGTACATGAAAAAGATTTCAGTCATTTAAAAAAATTATTTTACATTTAAAATTCTCTTTGGGTCTCTGTTACACTCTCTTAGGACAGGATGTTGATGAATTTTTCCAAACCATGCAAAAAGAGTATTTACATCATATAGAGCAAATATGGAGTTTGTAAAACAGTGACAGAAAGATAAAGGGCGCAAATTATTTTCCATCTGATTTGCTAACCAAACTTAACAAAAAGCCTCTGTTTCCCTAGCAGTGCTCTCCCCAGGACAGCCTGCCAACGTGAGAGCCCTATCTGTGAACTGTTTGGGGGAGTCAAAAGAAACCTCATTAAGGACGTTTCTCTCCTTTTACCTGAGGCTGTGTTTGTTTTAGGTAAGTCTTCTTTGGGAGTTAAGATAAAGGAGGGGCTGAAAGGTTCAGGCAAGCGCCCAGCCTGCCACAGGCTTTAGACCATCAAATGTCATGGAGGGTGCAGCTGCGGGTCTCTCGCACCAGGCTGACGCAGTCCCCGTCTGCCATCACTCCCGGGGCGCCCGGCGGCAGCAGCGACACCCGCCCCAGCCGAGGGAGCCCCCAGAGAGGTAAGGCAGGCACAGGGAGACCTTTTTTCAGCAGCCTTCCTTTCAAAACTCCCAACTGTAAGTATCATTCGAATGTAACGATTTTGGCATTGGATAGACAACGGAAAACAATTTCCAACTTCAGAAGTAAAGGGCAAAATATGTTTCTGAAAACTTTTCACTTGGAACAGGTATTTTATTTGTTTTGCAGATATTTTATCCTTTTCAGTCAAATACTTCAGTACTTACTTATAAATGGAAGTAAATGAAAATTATGGTTGCGATAACTGATTTATTGTGTTTTTTTTAATTTATTTACCTTTCGTATCTGAAAGCACTCTTCCATTTCCCAAACTGTATGGATCTGTTACACAGCAGCAGAGATGGAAAGTACTGTTAGAGAGTATCCATAACTGTAGTCGTCCCCCCTCCCCAAACAAAAGGCAGATGTAGCATCCACCACTGCATATGGTCTCTTAAGCTAATTAGATCAGATTGCCCATGTCAGTTTAATGCTGGAGTTGCTTACTCAATGACAACATGGAGTCTATATTTAGGCATGCTGTCAGGGAGGGAGGCTTACTTTTTATTTTGTAGCAGTGCTGCATAAATAAAAAGATTTTAGTATTAATTACATCATCATTTGGAGTTCAGTGCAGTCACTCTGAGTTGTGAAATCTTAAAGGGAAATGACACAGCTGAAAATGTGCGAGCTATTGTCTAGTTTGCTTAATCAGATTGTAGACAGAAGACAGACTAATATTGCCACAGAAATCAGATTTACCAAATCAAAATGTGCTAAAAAGAAAAAAATCATGTTATTTCAAAAGATACCAGCAGAATCTAATAAAAGGAGCTGTACTGTATGGAAATTACCCCAAAGAATTAACTATGGGAGCGCTATTCTATCTCAATCTTTCAGCAGCCCTGCTTTATGGAGGCCCTGGATGCTCAGAGCAAGAGACGGTGAGATGACAGAGAATCAACAAATGGTGAGACTAAATTCTGGAGAAAATAATCCTTATAGAAAACAGCTGCAGAAATTGAAACTATTTGAACACAGGAAGTGAAGTTTGGTCATCTATTTGTTTGTTCTTTCAAGCATTTCTTTAGTGTTAGAAAATACGATTCAAATTAGTGTTCTTTTCATGATAATAGTTAAGAGTATCCCTAATTTGGTTTCAGATATAGAATCATTATCAGTTCTTAAATAGCTGCAGAAAGCACTGCTTACTCAAAACAACCCATATTTTAACAGCAGTTTTTATTTGCTTAATTACAAAAATAAGAATATCCTCAATTTGAAATTTCCAGGCCTAGTATCTATGTGACATTTTTTATACAGGGGGAGTTTGAGTGAAAATGACTTCAAGATGAAATCTAAAAAACATATTTTCAGGTGCACAATTTTATTGATTGTTTTTTGGGGAGGGAAGTTGCTATAGCTAAACCAACTAGGAAATCAACCAAAAATTGGATTTTAATTCAGCTCTTACTGCCAAGTGCCTTTGAAAGGTGGCACGATTATCAGTTTTAATTACTCACGTAGAAAGATTTGTTAGGCTCAAAGAACAAACATAGAGAGATTAAAGTACATCCAACATAGGTCCAGATGCTGCAAACTTTAAAAAATTTATTGAAATGGTGCTACTCTCACATGTAGTTTTAATCACCTGCATAAGTTTTTGCAGCATCTGATCCACAGTGGCATCTTCAACTTTTTACCAAAGGCTCAGCAGGTTAAGATAACAACTCTCCTTAGCGCAAACCTTTAAAGACTCACAATTGCTACTATATTCTAATACATGCAACACCTTCTTACCTTGTACTTTTTGTCTACTGAAGATGGGGGTTGCAAGTGTACAGATCTGAGGGAGTGCCACACTCCTCCCAGCAGGCACCTTGGAAAAGCCTGTGGAAGGAAGGCTTTGCCAGAGGCATGTGTAAATTTCCTAAGGAGGACAGGAGTCTTATTCCCATAAGAATACATGCTTACTGTGGTGATTTCAAGAAACTAAGGTTTCTGCAATCAGGAACTTGTGATTTAATACTGAGGTTATGTTTTTGTAAAAAAAAAATATTATTCAACCAGCTCAAAAGTTCTAATTCACACTTGGGCTTCTGCCCACTTGTGTGAGAAAAACAAACCACATATGAAGTTTTCCACATTGATGCTAACAGCCTGGCATTGTTTCAAGCCAAGTATAATTGAAACAGTTGGTTTCAATTTTTTAACATTTCTCCTTGCTGCCCGAAGCTTCTCAGATCCTTCTCATACATACCTTATGACCCACCCACTGCTTCAGCATCCTAGATGCCTCTGTAGCTTGGGACTTAATGAGGGCTGAAGGAGGGCTTTAGGAGCCCTTTCATATGCTTTTTAACAGGGTCACAATGACCAAGGAAAGATGCTTGGATACTTTGTGTGGTGCATAGGTGGGAAGAGGTGCTCACTAATGCATACCTACATCCCACAGCTGTGGAAGGCAAGAGGTATCTTCTTCAGCAAAGTTACTGAGGTTCCTAGCAGAAGGCCTTCCTGTTTTTGCTAATTAGTTGCATGCTGGCTACTTTTATTTTCTTCAATGTACACATACAAATGCCAATGCTTTACAGATTGGTGGACACTCCAAACACTGGAGAGTGAAATAAATAGAAGTTTCAATATCCTCTGTGTAATTAAAAAAAATGTTTAAGAATACACATATAAGAATCTAACCTGAGAAACTGAAATATGCAGAGCAAAGCACTAAAAAAGAAAAGTACTGGTAAAAAATTTAAACTAATAATTTTACATCTATTGCCAAGAACCTGTGTTGCAATATATCCTACAGTTACCTATACATAATATACTTTTCCTTATATAAAAAGTAACACTTTTCCTACTATCTAAATTCAAATATGTTGTTATTTATGACCGAAGAAAAGCCATGAAGAGTAATTCAAAGTTACTATTGCCATATCTACAACATAATACAAATTAACACTGAACATTTTCAGCTGTATACAAACAACTGAGTCAGATTTTGCAATTAATTGGCTTTTATCAGAATTGCTTTTCAGAAATGCTGTATTATAGTCTGAAAAGAAAAATCACATAATGTGTGTTTAATCAATACATATTATTACATATATAATAAAACAAAGTATTCCAAAAAGAAGACAGGTCAATAAAGATAAAAAAGACTATTTTAATGTTAATGTAAATATGAAAGGAGAAAAATAACATGGTATTTAACACAGATCTTATGATCTCATCTACACTGTTCAGCCAGATCAGGAGTCCATTTCAGTAGGTACTGTGGAAACAAAGTAAATGAGTCTCCTGATTAAACACAAAAAAACCTCAACAAAATCCTAGCAGCCTGAAGACAAATCATTCTGGCTACAAGACAAACAGGTGGGTACAAGAGAAACAGGCGGGTACAAGAGAAACAGGCCAACATAAAAGGTACAGGGAGAGTTCTATAGAACCCCTTGCTCAGTCCATAGCCCAAAGGCTTTTTGGGGCCCACCAAAATATCCATGCTGAAACCTACTTCCTCAGAAAGACAGATGAATTGCTCTGACAGTGGCAAAAGTCATCTTTGTCTGTTTGTAGCAGAGAACATGGTTTCTAGTTTCTGGTCACTAGGAGCTCTAGTATAGCAAAGCTAAATCTTCCTATTTTATGCACCATCAAGTTTGTAGCAATAGGAGGAAAAAAGAAGTCTTCTTGTTTTAAGATATGGAACAGAATACATGCTTACAAGATGAAGTGATAGGGCTCAGTGATTTTGGGGGATGCTTTCAGGTTTATATTTGAGGTTTATAATCCTACTATGATTCAGTAACGTTAACATTTGCAAATTTCTGGTAGGTTTTATTGACCTTAATTTGAAGGAATTTATTCTGTGCTACGGAATTTATTCTGTGCTAAATTTAATTTTTATATTTAAAATACATTTTTGCTACCTCCTCTGTTATATCAAAAATACGTACTTTTTTATCATGGTTTGTACAGAAATATGAGATGCCAGTAGTATCTTGATTTTACTGTTTGGACTCTCAACATGGTTGTGTGATCTTTGATTACAATTAAGCTCGCTGACTTGAACATTCCAACTCCAAACTACTGGTTAGTGTAGTTGAAGTATTTTATAAAACCCTAAACTCCCAGTCCTTTAAACTGATTGAAAATCCTTTTTTCTTCCCATCACTGAACTTCCATTTGGCGGTGTTACTGGCCCACCAGTTGCTATAGGTATTCCAGCTGTACAGCTTCATGGCTTTACGGCTCGTAAAATGTACAAGTTCAAATGCTTTGTTAAATGTGCAACTATTGGCAGACTGTGGGCACGTATATTCTCTGAAGTACATTTAGTCAGAGTAAAACATCATGCAGCACAGCAAAAAAAGCAGTATCACTGTAGGATTTTACAGTTACCTGTAGAATTAAAAAGTGAAATCTTCATTTTTAGCCTATTCTAAATAATAAATATGCCTCTCTACAGCCAGAACCAGATGCTCAACTAAAAAATTTTAGATCAAAAGGAGCCCTGGGGTTTCAACATCCAGTGAGGTGAGTTAAATCCTATCACTTGATACACAAAAAGTGACATCTTCTAAGACACGACATATTCCTTCCGAGGAGAAGTATCAGTTTGTCTCTGGAGTATCTCTTTTTAGTAATGCAGTTTAGCTATTCATCAGACTCCATGGATTTTTATCCCTCCACAAGGAAAGAAGCCCAGGCTGAACAGAACCCGAAATAATGAAAATAAGAAAAAAGTAATCTTAAAAGATGTTCTGCCTCATCTAATTTATATTTACATTTATTAATATGATAACAAGCCCACCCACAGAGCCCAAATAATTAATGTGAATAGCTGCTAACGGAATATGACTAGTTACAGATCTGTATCTTCAGATTGCTTAAACTTGCTCTTGAATAAATGTTGAATGCCAGGTAAAGCTTTTCCTATGCTTGGGGGATTTATAAGGGTTTTCACCAACATTTGGATTGTTTAAAGCTTAATGATGTAGAAACTCCTGATTTGGACTTTTGTTTAGAGGAGGAAAATTAATGGAATATCTCTCTTCTTTACAAGCACTTGTTTTTATAAAAGTTGTAGAAGCTTAAATTCTGCATGACCTTTATCACTGTCAAATTTAATTGAAAACTGGACAAAGTGGAACCAAGAGGAAGACATGTACATAAATATGCACACAAAAACACGTATGTATACAGACCACATAAGTTTTGCTTTAGTGGGAAAGCTGGTGAAAACCTGAAATGTAAATTAAGATATTTGTGATTTCAATACAAAACAATATGAATTTTGAAATAAATCTGTCCCAGTGTACACCTCCTCCTCCACCTGGAGACACAAAATCCACTAAGGTCAACCTCTGTGCAACAGGCAATCCATGCCAATCTTAACCTTGTGTCTTAATCTTAATTCCAGAATCCCAGAACATTCCTCAATCTTCTACCCAGTTGCATGGGACACTTCCATTCTAAACTGTGCTAAAAACCAAACCAAACCATCTCAAGCACGCATCATTGCCCTGCCAACACTTCATCAGGGTGTGACCTTAGATAAATCCAATACACAATATGCCCAAAGCTACTGAGGTAACTTAAAATCAACAGTACGTTTTAGTTAGCAACTTTTACTTAAAAAGACAAGGAACTGTAGGATTTTTCCCTCCCCAAAGAAAGATAAAAATAGGTTTTAATACTCAAGCTAGCTTAGCTGGGAAAGTGTCGCATAGTTTTACTTTTTCTCTTAAAATATGTTTTCTTATTAGACTTTATTTGCCCAAGTCCAAATCCCAAAAGTTTCTTAACAACATCAGAGAGAAGGTTTTGGCGAGTTTTCCAGTACAAGCTACAATTCACTTCTACAATGATGACGCCGACTCTGAGGAAGATGAAGAAATCAGTTCAGCCTAATAATGAACAGTGGTCAGCCTTGACAAGTGCAAAATAAAAATTAAAAAATCAAGGGATAAAAAAAGAACTGTCAGAAATGTATGGACAAACATCTGACTGATCAAAGAAATACATCAAAGCTCGAAAGAAAACTATTTATAACTATCTTACCAAGAAGAATGAGTCAATGCAACTGGAAACTAAGAGGAAATCCTTTTGTGTTTTGAGAGACTTTTAAATAAAACCCTGAAGCTGAGCAAAAGATTATAAAGTTTAAATCAAGTTGTACTTGTACTTAGTTGCTCACTATTTTTTACATTGCAGTCCTGATAAAATGAAAATAGTATTAATTATGAGGCAAAATAATATAATGTACAGCCCCAAAGTAATGCAAAGGCTTTGAAACACAGTGTTTGAATTTGAGCAAGAAATTTTTTAAAATGCAAAGACTATTGCTTATTAGCTCCAAGGGCAAGTTTATTCTGATATAAACGCTGTATGCCAAATTGACCTAATCCATTTCCAGTATAACTCCCTGTCAAGACAAGTTCTGAATGACAGTCAGGATATTTTCTGGGGTCCTGTCATCCTGTTATTATTGGATTTCCCCCCTGTAATTAGAAAAGTGCCTTTTTGTCAGTCAAAAAAAAGTCAGCCTCGATTAAAAGCTATGATTTAATTTAATGACACATTACAACATGTATTATGTGCTACCTTTTTTTCTTCACCAGAATATTAAAATCTTATTTCTATGGCTTAGTCTGCTTGAATCTATGATTTTAATATAACTGACTTACTGTTGATTCCCATTTAGTCGGGTTTGGATATGTATCTTACGACCTTGATATTTCTTTTAAATTGATATTCGGGAAGATTTAAGTTACTAATTTTCATAAGCATCTTCATGTTATGTACAATGTAGATTCATTTATTCCAACACAGCTTTTACATTTCACTCATTTGTCATCTCCACATCTTAACTTCCCAAGATGTGGAACCAAAATACAGGTCTTGGAGGTCTTTCTTTAAAGGTCTTTCACTTCTCTCACAAAATATCGTAAAATTATTTATGCTCCAGCTTCATCATCATTCAGTCTGTAGCACAAACAAACAGAAAAGCATTCAAGATCACTTAACAGGTTGGCAATGACATATTCCCTACAATGATCAAATTATTGTACATTAAGCCTCAACTTCTTCCTTGCAAGAAGCTCTAGTATCTGTCAATGCTCAGCTGAGTTCACTCTCAACATTTGGAGTTCTGCCTTCACCGTCGAGTCCTGAGCAGGCTTTTCCTCACCTTTTAAGACACCTCTGTGTGCATCTGTGCTGCCTTTTTCTCTGTGCTATGCCACAAACCACCCTAGTTACTGCTGAATTGCTTAGTCCCTCATTGAGGATTACTGGAATCTGGAGGGATATGTTGAGGGAACCACCTCCATCCCCTATGAAAACAGTGGTTACCACACAATCCCCACAGAGCACAGTGCTCCCTAATACACACACTACACTGAAGAGCCATTTGCCTTACACAGATATTGTCACCACGTAAGGATCCATTATGCAAAAGGAACACTCTGTAGGTTCTTCCTTGCTAATCTTTACCTTTCTATTGAGACCATGCTGCCTCTTACACCTTCTCTACCTGCCCTGCAGATGCCCAGCAGTGGGCTGTGGTTACTCTTTAGAAAAGCATCTGATGAGACCAGTGCTTGCTTGTGGACACAGATGTCCAGCAAGAGCTGGTGTTACTATTGTTGCAGGATAGCAACAAGGAACTAATATCTGTGGGACCACATGACATAAATGGAGGTCAGCTTCAGTTGCAACCGAGACTGATCTTCCTGCATTAAAGAGAGGTTTTGAGCTGGAAGGATTGGCATCAACTGGTGGGACTATGTGTTGAGGCTGAGGATTGCTTATTAACTCCAGAAAGAAATCTCCAAGCTCTATCTAAATACACAGTATGATCAGCAGAAGTTACCCTGTTTTCAGAAAGACAGAGCCTTTGAAGAACTATGCCTGGAGTTAATACCCAATCTTCAGCATCAACAAATCATCCTCCAGACACTCACTCCACTTGTGCAGAGCTTTGCTATCCTGTCCTGTACTCTCACCAGCTGGTGGTCAACCAGTCTGAAGTGGCAAGTAGCTCACCAAGATCTGTGAAAAAGCCTCCTGGACTTTCTGGCAGCAGCGTGCTGGAACACCGCCAGGTTCTAAGTCGATTTTTGGTTGGTGAAGTCTACTGAATATCTTGAGAAATGGAAAGCATTGGTTTCAGTGTACTAACTATTTTTCAGGAGTGTTGGTGAGTAGAAGCTTCAGATGGGGTAACTAGTAAAACAACACAAGGGAACAGATACAGTGTAGGAAGTGGCCATGCATACTAACAGAACTACCACATCAATGCTAGATGAGACATCTTAGTCCAAGTTTCCTGCAACATGTCCAGCCAGAATCTGAATGTTTTGAACTTGTCCAGAATTTCCAGACCTACAGCAAACCAAGTGGGACAGTAGCTCCATTAAAAATGTTCCTAGGCAAAAAAGACATACAGTTTTAGACAAATGCTTTGGAAATCCCAATCAAGTGACTTCCGAAAAAATGCAGATCGACTACCCAGAATGCGAGTCATGAGTCTGCTTTATCCTAGAATACTATATTCATACTTGACATGAATGCAATAAAGAGGGGGGGGGAGGATGATGAAGTATATAGATTACACAAACAACAAAACATCAGAACTTTTCAGCCTGGGAGACATGATTGAGGATATAAATGTAGTCTTTAACATCTTGAGCAGCCTGGAAATGACAGAGAATGATTGAACATCAAATGAAAATAGTGAGCAGAGAGTTTAAAGCAAAAGGAAGCACTTAATCCAACTTGTGATTACACTGTGACGTTGTTGAAACTAAGAGTTTACCTACTTAAAAAAAGTAAATGAAAAATTTTCATAAAAAAATACAAAGATAGAACATGTGGCTTGGAAGTTTCACATTGTTGCAGGCTGGGGAAGCATTCTGGGGAAACATTACTAGCTTCTTTCCCTCGTCTTTGCTCTTACTTTTATGGCAGGCACCATTAGCCAGTGTTAGAGGCAAGATATTAACTATATTTATCTTGGTCTCCCACGAAACAGCCTTTCTAATGTTTGTAAACGGGCTACATCCTGGATGCATCAGATCACAGAATGGTCAGGGTTGGAAGGGACCTCTGGAGAGCATCTAGTCCAACCCCCCCGCCAGAGCAGAGTCACCTACAGCAGGTTGCACAGGATGGCATCCAGGCGGGTTTTGAATGTCTCCAGAGTGGGAGACTCCACAACCTCTCTGGGCAGCCTGTTCCAGTGCTCCACTACCCTCAAAGTAAAGAAGTTCCTCCTCATGTTAAGATGGAACTTCCTATGTTGTGCCCGTGAAGATGTAGATTTAATGACATAAGCAAGTGTTGTTCCAAATCCACATCTCTGAAATAGGAAAAAAAAAATCTTGAGATGTGTTTAAAGACAGCAGAACAGACAGCATTATCAGAAAAACGCAATTGAATAATGGATGACAGTTTTAGCAAAGGCTTTTAGAAATATCAAACCAAATCATCTTGCACATATGCTGAGGTCTGACAACATTGTATTGGCCTAACCTGATTCAATTTCTCAGTCTCTGCTACACATTCTGTTTGGTTTCCTCTGTATTGTCAAATTCCATTTTCAAATTAAGGTACTATTACTGTACTATTTACCTAATTGGCAATATTTAACTATAGTCATTAGAGGAAGCCAAAACTGTATTATCCTTTTCCTGTCAAGACAGCATTTCTTTTTTTTGTTGAATAACTGACTGCCTTTTCATGTTACAATGTCAATATACCTTTATTTGCACACTTAAATAAAATATGCATTGCGATCCCTCACCACTTTGTTAATAATTAAGAGAAGACTAAAAGTGAACTAATATCTCCGTTATTCAACTGCAGTTAACTTTCAGTTTTCAGTTCTGGTTTGTTACTTCATTTGCAGTTTGACCTTGTGAAGTTTTCAGTGACCTTAGAATCATCCATCGTTTACAGGAAGACGATAACAAAGCATCCCCAAAGAATGAGTTTGTCATGAGCTTACTACTTCAAAGACAAGACTAGAAACAGCATTTTACAGATTAAATTGTTGGCTTAGGATCTCTGTTCCACAGAACTTCCCTTAGTAGTTCAACAGCTGTAACATTTCCAGCAAATGCTACCTTTTGATTTCCATTGTCTAAAATTATGATCATAAAGACAAGTTAATATTCCACTGGCACATGAATGCTGGAGAGTTATCTAAACAACATCTACAATTTTATATTTCTACTGTGTATAGTCACATCAAAAATCAAAATTAAAGTATGTTCATAAAACAGTCTCAAATTCTACTTCTAAGATATTTTAAGACAAGTTCTTGACAGATACATATATCCAAGAGAAGCATATCCTCGCATGACATTAAGTTTGTTGAGTGTTCTTTCTAAATGTGATGCAGTAATAATTTGGATTAAGAGAAAAAGAACTACCATAGGAACAATTTTTTTTATTAAGCTACATTTATACTGAGAGAATGACAGCAGTAGCTGGACTAAATTGCCCCAACTGAGAAAAGGCAATCTTCACAATAGTGGTTTTATGAGTGCTAGAGACAAAATCCATCCAATTCACTGAAATGTCTACCATTTAATTACACTCCATATAATCATGATTTCCAGACTGGATTAATCTATCAGCTGCTTTTAGCAAAAGGCTGAGAATTAAGTTGATACATAAACTGCACAGCATACCAACAAAATTTACTTTGGCAATCTCTCTGTAAGGAAACTGGCAGAACAAAACTAAAAGCTTCCAAAACTTTCTCCTCAGAATACGGTTCAATTCATCAGGAGAGGGAGAGATACAAAAAAACCCATTCATCTAAGTTGTTTTAGAGCTGACTGGAAATCTAACAGTGCAGCGGCAAGCAGGACTTTGCATTAAACATTTTAGCCACCCAGACTCAAGTGCCCATGGAAAAGGTGCATTACGGAACAAAAACTATTTACACAAAATTATTTATTAACTATTCTGTTTGTAAGTCAGAAATACTTTATCGTTTACACCCACAAATGAAACTGAAGTCCAGAGAAACTACGTGGTAAAGAAATCAAGTACTTGAAAAGTCTTTTTCAACAGAGCTTTAGTGGTGAGTTTCTCGTTATACCTGTAGGTGGGAGCTTTGGCACGAATGTGAATTAAGTATTAGAGAAACACTTTAATAGGGCAAAGATCTCATAGCTTCTTATCACTCTTATAAAACTGAATTGCTACAGATACAGCCAAGACATTAATTTGTTACACTCTCCTGGGACAGAAGCTGGAGCAGGGGAGAAGAGGAAGAGTCTAACACTATTTAGACAACCTCACCATTACCTCCATTCTCATATTTAACTTTTGTCAGAGATGGGAAGTTCACTGTTTCTACAGTTATGATCTCTTCATTAAGGTATCTTTTTGACCTAACTTTTACCGATTTAAGTTACAGCATCTTAAGGCCCACTAAAAAGAACAGCAAAACCCATTAGTATTACTTTACCACCATCCTTCCTTGTACACACTTCACATGACATTGGTGGTAGAGTTGCTTTTTTAATGTTTATAGACCCCCTAGCACAGAGGTGTACTGATGAACAACCGAAGTACCAGAAAGAGATCTACTCTACGCAACTAAAACATACGTACAATTTCCCTGCTCCTACTCTCAGAAAAGTTTCAGGCACGCTACCTGCATTATGGGCAGCATAAGCCCTCCTGATTTGGCCAATTTCTAACTTTACAGAAATGTTGCCTGGAGCAATAGTATAAACATTTAATATTACAGCTTTCTGATTTATATGAGAGGGTCTTTTATTGTACTTACTGGTGTCGGAAGTTTTGGCATAAAAAAATCTAGACTAATATAATTTGTTATTCACCTTTTAGCCTATTGTCATCCTCCCCCAATCACAAACAATGGTTATTTTAAAGATCATTAAATCAAGCTGACAGCATTCCATGTATGCTCAAAATATTTTTAAGATGGCCTGTACACTTCAGAATGCTTTCGGTAACAGCAAAAGTATACCTGCATATCTCATTGAGAAAGACAATTCCATTTTATTACTGCTGAAACAAGTTTTTTCACTCAGCATGGCTTCCTGCAAGGACATCACTTTCATGCCTACAAACTGAAATAACATTTGAGATGCCATGTTCCTTTTTCTTTCCTTTTCTTATTTCAGTCATACTATCTGTAGTAACAGTAAAGACAAACACACACAAAATTGAGCTAACTTTTTACTCATATGTGCTTGCATATTTTACTCCACATGGTTTATACCTTCGAACCTCACAACAGAGCATTTACCTCTTTTACTATAGCTCCCTGTTGATTTCAATTACAGTGGCAACATACTTCTGTTAATGCTTACATTAAAAATAAAATTATTTGGAAACAAAAAGAATTTAGCTCTTCTACTACTTCATATGTATACACTCTGTATTTGTCCTGAAGCCTCCAAGCTTATTGGCATTCAATAAAGTGCAATGCAAAAGACCAAAATCCAAGATAGCTTCCCTTTTTAAATCACCTGCATGACTCTCTATTCCCAAAGTTTCTCTTTCAGGAGTTCTCAACTTAAACATCATAAGCACAGTCTGTGTTGTTACTGCCCTTCCCTTTACAGCTGAGATGGAAAGAAGAGAGACGCAGTGTACCACCCTTACACAAATTTGGCAACCATAGCTCTATTATTTCCTTTGACATACAACTTTTTAATTTGAAACAGCGCACCTTTGTTATTTTTTTATGACATGTTTACACACACATTCATTCAAACACCATTTGGGGAGAACCTGTCTTACAAGATTCCATTTATAGTAAGATGTGTAAAATACCATCAGTCTCCAATATGATAAAAACTGCAGAAGGATCCTAGAAGCTGCATTAAAAAGAGTGGCTGAAGTTCCATCATTTGCTTTATTTGAGCAGGGACAATGCAGTTGGTCTAAGTCTACTGGTTACTACTGGTTGTGCTATAACACTGTGCCGTCAATAAGTCAGAAGGGTGAAAATGGGGGCAAATTTAGGTTTTGCCTTTATTTATTTAGTTTTTCCTCTGTCTCCGAGAAGAATGGATACCTGATATCCAGCCTTTGAACAGGTATGTTTTGTAAAGAAAGGCACTACTAGCAACACAGTTCAATCATTTCAGGTTTTTTTCTGAATAATATCTAAAGCAAAATCTATACAGATCCCACTAAATAACTAATAGCTATAAGTGTGCTGTATATTTACAAAAGGCAGAATCTCTCTCCTCTTTGCTGGCAGAGTTGCACATCTTTCCCTTAATCAGTCATAGGCAAGACCGTGAAACGATGGATCCCAAACACCTGCAATTCCCTACAATATATTTGTTAGCCCACAGAAATTGTGTTACCTGGTTTTATTTTGATCACAGAGGCAATTTCTGAAGTGTCAAACATTACTCCTAAGTTGAAGAAAAGGTCACTACAGCATCTTTGAAGCACTGCTACACAGTAGTGACAGAAAAGTAAAGATTGAGTTTCATGCCTGCAAGTTTTACTTAAACAAATGGCCCCAGTTTGCCTGCTCACTTAGGTTCCTCTGTTAGTTTTCCCATAATTGTGAGGTCTGCAGTTAAATGAAATGGCAGATTCATCACTGATACAATCTTTGTCCAAGGTTTACAGTCCCTTAATTTGTGTGCTTTCAGGGCTTGAGGGCATTTTCCAGTAGTTTTCTTTATCCTGAAGGGATTTGGGTACCCTTAACAGGGGACTAAATTAATCTTTACATCAAATGATACCAGAAACTTCACTTCAATGGCCTTCACTTGTTGTCAGTTTAGAATTAAAAACGAAATTGCTTTCTCAGAAAGCAAAAGGAACATGGAACACAGGTAGAAATTACACCGAAAAAAAGGATTACAGTCAATACTTCAGGGTCTACAGTGTGATTAGAGAATTGACAAAAGCGTAAATATGTCTTCATGTCTGTTGATCATAAAAACTTGAATTCACCCTATGTGTGGGTGTTCGAGCATGTAAATTAAAATTAACAGAAGGGAAAAAACGTGGCAGGAAGGGGAAACAATGGCAACTGGGGGCAAACTAGAAAACAAAACTTCACAAAGAAGTCTACAACTATCAAACAAATAAACACTGTACTAATTTACAGTCATCAGGCTTAGGTACAAACACTCATTCTTATGAAATGCCTCCAAACAACATTATACCTAAAATCTACTATTTCAGAGCGAAATGTTGAAAAGCATTTTTCCTTCATTAAGAAGATATTTTTCTCCTACCCATGATATCTGGCATGGGTTTTTTTCTTCAAATGCAAGTGGAAAAAATAGGAAACTACTAAAGGCTAGAGGACCAAGAAACCACAAATTTCATATTCGTACCAGATTGATTGTCACCAGGTCTGAAGAATTCCCACAGCTCATGGTTGTTTTGACTGATTTCTAAAGAACTGGCATAAGATTCTTCACACAAATTTTAAAAATTTTCTTATTATCTTTAAATGAAATAGTGATGTTTTTAACTAAATTTTCTGATGGTCAGAAGTTGGCTTATAGACCTAACAAACAATAATGAGGCTCTATTCACTGATCTTTACAACCAAACTAAATAACCTTGACTACTGAAGATAACTGGGTTTGTGACTCTGGGAAGAAAGGAGATAAAAATTGTGCCTCTGCTCAGTAATGCATATATGAAAGAAAATTCACTGTTGAAGAAACATCTGAACCACTGCCATAACAGGTTATCGTACTTTGTGCTATAACCTAGACTATAATAAGATGAACCTGTCAGTTCCTGTATTTTCAGAAATTTCCTTGAACCTAGTTTTCAGTAGTCTTAAGAATAATTAAAAGTCATTGCAAGACTTGTTTCAGAAAATTGTCACAACCCACCTTCCTTATTTCTGGTAATCTTGGTATTTCAATAACTCCACCATTTTTTGGGGTGCGGGGGGGGCAGAAATCAACATATTTTGTTGAGTAAAGAATTGTGTAAAAAAAAAAAAAAAAAGGACCACTATACACCTCTACCCAGGACAAATATCCTAGAACCACAGAAAAATGGCTAACTGTAACAAGTAAAAATTGGCTAAATTTTATTAATATTTACAGATGAAAACTGTATATTTACAATGTAGATGCTTCAAATTAACGTACCTTGTAAAAAAAAACCAAAAAAACAAAACCAAAAAAACCCCCAAAAAGATCCTCAAGCATTTGACCAGCGGAACACTTTTTCTCTCCCTGAATTCAAAGGGAAATAGAGTTAAGCTACACCCAAGAGCTATTTCTTTCACTGTCAGAGGGAAATTACAAGCAGACATTTACAAGTAATAGAACACTATTTTATACTCACAAGAATGGTTAGATAAATTAAGGTGGCATAATTCTCACACCAATGCAGGCTATTAAAGTGCATGCATAATAATAAAATCAAGCCATCTTAATGAAACATGTCAACACAAATTTAGTTAGAAATTCAGGAAAAAAAGAGAAGCTTTGTTCTACAAGCAGAAAAAGAGGGTTTTTTTTCAGCTTGGAGAGGTTTTGATTTTCCTTATGCAACACTTTTGCTAATCCTTTATTCAAACAGATATTAATAACCACTATCTGCTATTGCAGATTCCTTTTTCAGGAAGGAAAAACATTCTGTTTACTTCACTGATGGGAATATCCCTCAATGCTGGAATTGCTTCTTCTTGAAATTTCTTCTGTTGCTGCTTTTTTGCATAGTTATCTACAGGAGATAATGAGAACATTTCATGTATTAAAGATTTTTTTTCTTTCAAGAAATGTTATGTAATGCAAAACTATAAATTTAGCTACTGTAAGTGATGCTGAAAACCTCATCTTGCTGAGGTATAATGAGGTGGCCATCAGAAACGCTTTGCAATAACATATATTAGCAGAGCCATTGAAGAAGCCAGCCCTACCCTCCTGTTGAAATCGCTGCCTGTGACTCTGCTTGGTTTAAGGTGCTGTATGACATTAAACCATAACTACTCAAAGATCAAAAGACCAACCAACCAACCAACCAAAAAGACCCACAGTGAATAGCTCAGCCTGTAGTTTGAATGCTTTGTACTAGCATTTCTGCTGAGAGGTGCTGTCCGTCCTCCCTTTATCTTGGCCATCACCACAAAACACCCATTCCTATAACGGAATAAACATTTTTACAGGTGCACTTTGAACATAATTATGGAACTGCTCCCTTTGACAAAAAGAAATTCAAATATAGTTGTTTTTCAAAGAGTAGGTCCCCCATCCCACTTGCCACACAAACTCTTGTGCTGACACCAACTGAGAGAGTGACATGAGAGGGTGAATGAGCGGCCACGAACATAGGGATGATTAAATGGCACTTCTTGACAGAAGCGTTGGAATAATGCATTTTTA
>NW_009649936.1:1427057-1429996 GCF_000708025.1 Charadrius vociferus
GCAACTTCAGCAGTCTTAGCAATAGGTAACTTTCTTGCTAAATTTTACAGCCTTCATTTTTTCTAACAAAAATGGCCACCTGCAAATAGTGGTGGAATTCCTCATGAGGAGGAAGATGCAGCTGCCTGGAGAATACTGTGAATGCCTAAAAGGTGTCTCCTTGGCAGGAGTAAAGGCTATGCAAAAGTTGAGATAGATAAACTGAAGAATAGCTTTTTTAGGCAGGGAATCACTACCATATCTAATCAGGCCTCAATACTGCAACATCCTTCTTTGCACCACTTTTGACTCCTGAATGCCTTCCCACTTCTGCCACTACCAGGTAGGTACTCACGCCCTTCTTCTCCATGACACTCCTCACTGCTTTGTAATGCAAGGTGCACACCTGGGAGATCTTCATATGTATAACCCCTGTTCCTCTAATGTGGTCTGTTTTACTAACAAAGTATGGTCTACCAGTTGGAAACCACTGCCATAAGATGGCAAAGAAGGAAGAGTCAGGCTTGTGGCTATCTTTTCACTCTAGTACTTCAGTACTCCCAAGAACTTTTCTAGATCAAAATATTTAAAGGCTTAAAATTTGATTTATATTATACATGCTGACATACACATATTTACAGAGATTATCAGTTAAGCATCAAAATCTTAAAAAAAAACCCACCAATAAATTTACCTGTAATAGTATCTGTGGAGTTAAGTGGAGCTGTACTCATCATGTTAATACCAAAAAGTAATATATAACCAATTCCTATAGCAACTAGTAGGTACGCTGGCAAAGCAACTGCCCAGTACCTGAGGAAAAAGAATTTAAAGTTTACATATCATAATAACAAACACCTAATGGCATAACGATTTTAATGTAGTCGTTGTTATTGTATCTAGCACTAACTTAGCCAGGAGGAAAAGAAACAGCATCTCTGAATATGGACCCTGGTCCCTCCCAAGAAAGTTACTGACTGCAGAGTCACTGTTGTTAGTTTGGTATAAACCATCAAATAGATTCCTTACAGAAGGTTTTTGTTTTTTTAAATACTGTTTAAAGTTTACTGTATTTTTATCAGCAAACTTCCCAAAAACAAAATGTCCAATTTATCATAAAACATTCAAATACTATTTCTTTCATTACACAATGGCAAAATTTTCATCATAGCTACTTATCTACATAAAAAAAAAAAAAAATGTTTCCCAAAGATTACAGTCCTTTATCATCAGGAAAAACTGGATTATATACAAGGCCACTATTTTTTAAAAAAAGTTTTGTTATTTGAAAATAATTAAGAGTGTGCTAGACTTGCACATATTCAGGCTAAAGAGTTTAATTGGTTGAACTTACTTTTGAGGCCAATATGTTAGTCCCAATGAAAACAGCCAAGTCTCAGGAACAAATGCCCAGATAAGATACAACACTGCACAAAAGAATTAGAGAGTCATAATAGTACAACTGATACTGTTTTAGACTTCCTTCCAAAGTTCTAGAGTAATACTTCCCAACTGATACATGCTGAGACAATATTTTGCTTTTACACTTTTTAAACCAAAATAGCTCTACCAAAACATTGTAGAATATGCCTCTCAGACACAAAACCTGCCCAATATGGGGGCAATATTTGTTTACATTTGTTTTAACATTGAGCCTGATTTCCTATGTAGACAGACAAGAATTTCTTGCATCTTGAACTGCAGAACAAAAAAAGAAAAAAAAAAAAAACACCTCAGTAAAAGTATACCAAATGACTCTGAATGCAAAAAATACTAAAGCAGAAAACGATCACAAAGTGGGTCATGTGGTTGAAGGGAAAGTTGGTAGAATTGCAGTGCTTGGATGGAACTGTTAGAAAAAGTTACTGGAATACTTTCTGATACTTGGCAAGTTAGTCATTTTCACATCAACAAAAACAATATTGAGAAATTTAGCTCCCTAACAACAAATCCACAGAAACATTTAACAAAACTTGAGGGGAACAGGTTAGTAGCCAAATAGTGACATGTTATGGAACTGCAGTCCCTTCCTGTGAGAGGAACAGCAACCAGCTTACTTTAATTTCTACTTAATTCCTAAGGATGAGAAAGACGTATAGTAGGATCTTGGCTTATTATTTGACTACAGTCTATTTGCAGCAAGTTTTGGTGTGCTGAGAAAGTGTTCTCACCCTCTCAAGCCTTGGTCCTGTGTGGGCACACAAGATATCCCCAGTGAAATGCTAAAGCACCTGTCACATCAGCAAGGAAATGCCGGTATAATCCTAACCATTTTCCATTGCTGTTGGCTGCATTGACTTAATTTTTTATTTTTTTTTTCAGTATTTGGGTGGGGAAACTTGCAGTATTACTATCTACAATGGCTACTGAGTAGTGACAATGTATCCAGTTCAAGTAAAAAAGTTACTAAAATGAGAATGCAGGGATTAATGCAGGGATTTTTTTTTAATAATTTGACTCCCTAAGAGCATTAAAGACCCCCATAATAAGGTTAAAGATACAACATGAGGAAATGACAAAAGGCAATGACAGATCTTTGTAACAACTGACAAGTCTGGCAAGTAATGCTGACTTAGTCCTTCCTCACGCACCCTTACAATAGGTGGCATAATACAATTTTGATCCTTTTCAGATGGTCTCATCGGAATTGCAGTTGTCTCGTAAGCAAAGCAACACTTTTCGGTGAAGTACTGGGTACCCAGTATACTTACTAAAGCCAAACCACGATCCTAAAAAAAGAGCAAATCCATATATTGCCCTTTCCGGCAATGGGGCTGGAGAGTTTTCAACCATACCGGTCTCTTCCCTTTAACTTCGAGGGGGGCGGGTGGTGGAGGGGGAAACACAGTAAGAAGCCATTAGAGGTTTCCCGGCAAGTTCCTCTCGGAACACCCCGGTATTGGCGGGCGCGGGACGCCAGACCAGACACGCTGCCGGTCTGGCCCACGGGCACGCGCCTC
>NW_009649936.1:1430991-1471436 GCF_000708025.1 Charadrius vociferus
GTGGGGCTGCCCGGCGGGGTGTTTTAATTCGGCTCCCCCGGGATGTGGCAATGATTGCTGAGATGCTGCCCCCTGACCCAGCGGGTCGAAACTGCCCTTCCCGCTCCTGCCTGCCCGGTGTGAGGTAGAGTGCTGGGGTGCTGTCAGGCGTTGGGGACTTTGAGGACTGTTACAGAGTTGGTCGATGTAACTAGCTTTTCACTGGTGCTTTAGGATACTATTTTCAAGATTAATCTATGCTACGTAAAAATAAGAACACGTATCTTCCATGAAACTCTTGTAAAGTTTAATGTTGTGATCATTTTCCATCCTGCCAGGCACATGTTATTTGCTTCCCTCTCGTGTATTTCTTATAATCCTTTTCTTTCAGGATCATGTACCATGGGTGAACCTATATCCGAATCTGAGTTTGCAGCCTTGGCGTTTTATGCTGGTGATAAATCTTGCTGTGAATTGGTAAGCAGGTTTGCAACTAGATGAAAAACTTGCAAGATGTTCCAGTGGGATTTGTACACAGATCTCATCTACAGAGTAATTGCTAGTGTTGATTAATTCAAACTGGTGCAAAGAGACCTTATACCACTGTAAGTTGCGCACTTGCAAAAGTACTAAACAGGGGTAGAGCATAGAGACTGTGTATCCTCTCTAACGCAAGCTTTACTGGATGCATATACAACTATGTAAAAGTAGATGGTGGTGCATAAGTCCTGTTACCAGAACTCAACCAACCTGTTGGCCGTGTATCCAAGCCATGCTTGGGATGATACACCTCAGAGTGACAGATTCAGTTCCTTTGCAAAGCAATTGCAAAGCAATCTCAACTTAGTTCATGAAAGTTCAAGTCTACAGATGAACTGCAGAGTGTTCACCTGTTCTTTGTTCTTGTCATCTCTTACATTTTTTTCTAGGTCTTTGTGCCCAGTAAGTCCTTTACTTATTTAGTTGTTGCTTTTATCAAATAAACTGTAGCACTCTTCTGTTTTAATATTTCCAAGAATACTTTCTTTGACTCTTATTTTCCCCTTCTTGCTATGCTTAAGGTCTTTTAGAAAACACTGTGGTAGCTAATCTTTCTGCTGCGCGGAGAGTTCAGTTATGAGTTAGTTATCCTAAGTGTTGCTGCTGCCAAATACTAACTAGCTGGCCTACAATTCTTCCTATGCAGAAATAAAAAGCACGGGTAAATTGAATTTCTTATTCATAAAGCTGTATCTTTACAAGGGACTGTTACCAGTGGAGTAGCGAGTCTCACTGGAAATTGTTTATATTGATATTTTTTTGTGTGCTGTGGACAAAACAAACTAACAGTTATGTTGGCATAAGATACTAGACATTTTATTCCTTAAGGTGATGTGTGTGCTGTGCTATGGAAAGAAAGCCCTTGATTCTATGCAAGTGCTAAATCTTCATATTTGTTTTAGTGGAAATACCACCTTGGGCTTGATGTATAGAGGGGGTGTGTGGCTTGTTTTGTTTTTAAATATCATCATAGGAAATCCACGCTGTGGAGTTGTTTAATCGTCTTTCAAGATTAGCTGATTGTGAAATAATAGTTAATTTTTTTCCTCTTTGTTATCAAGTGTCCTGGTCTGTTAAATATATAAGTGTTATAATAACTTATTTTTGAGACTAAGCCTTGGTTTACATGTAATGTTGTAATAGTTCAGAAATGCTACCTAGGGTGAAATCATGGGATTGCTTGTCATCGCCTTAGGTCAAGTTAGTAACTCATCATTGCACAGCATACTAGGATTTCCAGAAAGTCTGCCACTGAAAGACTAAAGGTCTCTTAAAGAAACTTCATTAAAGATGTGTTTGGTAATTAGTTTGCTTTTATACTTTTCTACAATCTTATTCAGAAATAGCTTTGCATGTCTTTGAAATGATAATGCAGCAATACATGGACATGATACGTAGTATTTATTAAATGATGCATATGTAATGTTTGTTAAAATAATAGACTTTGTAGGGATCTGTGAAACAGAACAAAGTAATTCATTCTTCAGCTTGGGAACCTCATATGGAGTACTGTTTTAAACCCATTAAAGTATTGATACAATTAGCTGCCATGAAGTAGTAAATCAACCACTCATTCCACTTATTTTGATATATATATTTATTTAAATGTATGTGCACTAGCTGTCAGCACTTTATTATTTTTTGGAAAACCTGTGTTGTCTACTTAAACGTGTTTCCATAGGTGTTCTTGAACAGTATATTGCTGCCTAGTACCTGATTTTGAATCATTAATTTTTAGAACACTATTCTAGTGTTATTTAATATATGGTTTAAACTATTAAAAGTTTTCCCATCCATTCATAAATATTAATCTATGGATAATTTTTTTAATGGATATGCAGGTAAACATTTTTTTTTTTTCCATAAGACAGCAACTAAAAAGCAACAGCGACATTGTGTTAGATAACTCTAGTAAACATGCTTTTTTCCCCCTGTTTGCTTTTTTTTGTTTATTTGCTTTTTGGCTGTGCTTAATGTGAATTATAAAGATTGCATCCAAAGGGGTTTGTTGTTTGGTAGTGCAAAATATTGCAGATTTTAAGTTTCCTTGTTTTCCTCAGAAAACTATTGGCAGAATGGCAGAAACGTGGGAGAATGGGGAATATCCATAGTATTTTATTCCTGGGGAGATGGCATAGGGGGAAAAAGCATGGGGAATTCACCCAGCTCAGATTGGTCTTGGAAGACAATGAGATGCTGGTGAGCATTGAATGAGTATTATTAACGTTTTATAAAAAGCTTCTGTTCAGAGTGAGTAGGTACATAGAAATAACTTTCCTGTCTAGGTCCATGGTGTATGCCTGAGTCTTTTGGTTAATTACTAAATAGTTATACTTGGTAATCGTTAACTAAATAATTTTAGTTAATTATTAATTAATTTTGTTAATTAATGTGTCTCCATTAGTATTTTAGTTTGGAAGAGGAGAATGCTTTTGAAGCAAATATCCCAATTGTCCCTGTCTTCGATATTTTGGCTTATGTTGTGAAGAGGTCTTGGAGTGTGCTAGTGGGATTCGTTGGGGGTGAAGCTGATCTAGAAGGTGCTTTTAAGAGTATAGGTAATGTGCATCAGCCACGAATGGGTGCTCTGTCTATGGGACTAGATTTGAACCTATGCAAACTAAAACCATTTGAAAAGCATATAATGGGAAAGTAGCAAAAAGTACCAAATTCTTTGCTTTATAGATTTGTTTCCTGTTTGATCATGCTGCTTGCTTATGAAGGTATAACTATACGCCATCTTTTATGCTGGTCTAAATATGTGCAATAATTACCTTTTCTCAAGAAAAGGAATCGGTGACAGAATGTAAAAATCACTTCCAGTCCTCCCTTCCCCTGATGTAAACAGTTTATATTGGTCTAATATTTAGAAACAGTTAAGTAATCGTCACTTTAGTTAGTGCAATGCACTTGCAAAATATGCAATGTTAAAAAATGTGCTTATCTTTAGGGTCATGGAGTGTTTATACAGCGATCACCACATAAGCCTAAAACAGGTATGTGAACTAAACCAATATTACATAACTGTCTAATGCACTGTTTGTGCTGTGCTTGGATCTTTTGCTATTCACTTTTATTATTTCACTTTTTTCCTTATTTTGCCTGAATAAGTAAAAAATTATTATTTCTGAGCAGAAGCATTGGTATGTTCTTTTAGACTGGAAGAATTCTCATATTTTTGTCCTTATGTAATGTGCAGAAGACTGCTATACATTTGTGAGAAGAGTGCAAATAGTCAATAATACGTACACACATGCAGTAAATTAATGTTATGAGGATGAGGATTTAAGGCTTGTGTTAATTACCTGTGTTTTAATTGTAGCTATGTTTTAGCTGTATATGTCTAAAGACACCTTCAGGTTGATCTTCGTAGGTAAAGTTTTGCAGTTACAATATTTTAACACATTTTTTTATTAGGTGCAGAAAAGCAGGTGGTTCAACAGTATGTCAAGTTCTTCAAAACTGTATTCATTATACAAATGGAAACCTGTAATATGTAGGAAACTCAGATGAACACAGCCAGCTGTGTAAAATGAATTTTTGCATATATTCTGACTCTTAGATAATACTGGTTCTGCATTGAGAGTACTTGATGCGACCTTAGTAGTATAATAAGGATCTTTACCCTTTAAAGACAGTCTCTGAGGGAAATAGATTTATTTTTGCAAGAGCCATGTATCTCACATATCATGGCCTCTGGAGAAAAAAAAGAAGAATATTGATGATCTTTTTGTACCATGTTGCTGTATGCCATGCTACTCTGGATTTCTTGTAGAAACTAATTAAATGGGTACAGTTAGAAGAGGCTCATGTTTTATCCTGAAAATAGCATCCCTTATAGCCACAGCCCTTGTTAGGCTCCTCATTAGAAGCAGGCTGCATTTATTCCTTTATAATGTATTTATTAGTACAATTCATAACATAGGCAATTCCTTGAGCAAGGAATGTAAAGACTGTGAGCAGGTCCCTAGTCTTACCTCCATATAAATTCTACCTCTCCCTTAATTTATAAAAAAAGCACAAGTTGCCAGATGTATTTAGAGTACTCAAGGTTTCTTGTTTTGGTTAGATAGTACTTAGGAATACAGTATGGAAATAACTGGTGTTTTTGAATGTTTATTTGGACTTTGATTACTTGTAATGCCTGAACTGTGTAGTCTAATTCCTAACTGTTTTCTTGAAGATGTTGATCCCTGTGAAGTGTGGTGCAGTCAGCCAGTTGATATATTAAGAGAATATTGCAACATTATTAAAATACGCATCTTTTGGCCTCTTCTCTTCAAAAGTGAAAGTAATTCTTTCGTAGCTGATTGGAGGTAAGTAGTCATGTTCTTGAAGTGGTTTCATCAGACTTTACATTTCTTTTTGTTACCTGTGAAACATCATTGTATACTTTCAGTAGTGGTTAAACTGTCTGCAGGAATGTTTTTACCAGTGGGCTACGTTGGTTAAGGTCAGAAGGCATAGTTCTTAAATATACAGAAGAAAATATTAAGAATAGGTTTCTGAAGTTTGGAAATCTAAGAGTGTATTTAAGTACTTAAATGGATGCCTTATATTTCAAAAGTACCAAAAGCTTTAAAGCTCTTCCCCATCCTGCCCCACCCCCCCACCTCTGAAAGGCTTGATTTGACTTTGTAACCATACTCTTGCTTAGATCTAATTACCATAAATATTGGTAAATAAGTCCATGTAACACAGTGTTATTTTTCTAAATAATAACTTGTTCTGTTTTTAAGCAGTTCACAGATTTTAGACCGGAATTGGAAGAGACTCTGTGATTTAGAGGTTTTGGAAGACCTTGTTGATTTAATTAAAAAAGTTGTTGTAAGTACTATATTTTAACTTTGTGTAAGTTTTCATGTGTAATAGGTTAATTAATTCTGTACCTTATGCAGCTTGGGACTGTATCTTAAATTAGACATTTTCTTTTGCTGGACTGAATAAATCATCTGATAGTTAAGTTGCAGCTATCTAGAAAGAAAGTGTCATAGGCTTTATTACAGTTGGGATAACTTACTAAATATTTGCAGAGTCAATAATATAATTGACTGGAGCCCTTGTAAATTGCTAAGAAAGAGAATCTTATCAGTGAGAAAAATGGCACTGTTCCCTGATGAACAAGTTAAATACTTTTTTTTCCCCTCATTCAACAAATTATATTTAAAATTTGCTATTGTTTCTGACTTAAAACAGAAACATAATAGTGCAGAGGAGAGAATGATATAAGAAATGTTCTCAGCAGCTGAAGGGAAGAGACTTTTTTTTTTTAAAAAACTTAGGTATGATATGTTTTTTAAAAAAATTGTTTTGTTGAAGTTCTGTGCTCAACCCCAGTCTTCACTTTTCCAGTCCACCGTACTGTTGTATGACTTTCTATGATTAGGTATTCATGTATGATATTGATCTTGTGGATTCATACTTCCTTGTGCTCTTTTTTGCTGCTTCCTCCTTCAGGCTATCCAAGTGCTCTATTTTCCCCTCTTTGTACTTCAGGATGTCCCTGCAGTTTTTCCACTTGTCAAATGTGATGGGTTCTTGGGCTGTTTCCTCCTCTGGTAGTCTCCTATTCAGTCTTTATACGAGAGGGTCTGTGTATATTCCCATTCCCCTGTTTACCTCTGCTTCCGTCTTCTTACTTCATCAGCCTGTATCTCCTTCTCCATTTAAAAGATTGTATGTGCATAGCATCATGGAATGGTTTAGGTTGCAAAGGACCTTGAAGATCATCGAGTTCCAACCCCCCTGCCATGGGCAGGGACACCTCCCACTAGACCAGGTTGCCCAAGGCCACGTCCAGCCTTGTCTTAAACACCTCCAGGGATGGGGCCTCAACAACTTCTCTGGGCAACCTGTTCCAGTGCCTCACCACCCTCAACGTGAAAAACTTCTTCCTAATGTTTAATCTAAACATGCCCTCTTCCAGTTTAAAGCCATTCCCCCTCGTCCTCTCACTACATGCCCTAGTAAAAAGGCCTTCCTCAGCTCTTCTGTAGGCCCCCTTTAGGTACTGGGAGGCAGCAATAAGATCTCCCCGGAGCCTTCTCTTCTCCAGGCTGAACAGCCCCAACTCTCTCAGCCTCTCCTCACAGGAGAGGTGCTCCAGCCCTCTGATCATCCTCGTGGCCCTCCTCTGGACACGCTCCAGCAGATCCATGTCCTTCTTATGTTGGGGACTCCAGAGCTGGATGCAGTACTCCGGGTGGGGTCTCACGAGAGTGGAGCAGAGGGGCAGAATCACCTCCTTTGACCTGCTGGCCACACTTCTTCTGATGTAGCCCAGGATACGGTTGGCCTTCTGGGCTGTGATCACACATTGCTGGCTCATGTTGAGCTTCTTGTCAATCAGCACACCCAGGTCCTTCTCCTCAGGGATGCTCTTCAGCCATTCCCTGCTGAGCCTGTATTTGTGCTTGGGATTGCCCCGACCCAGATGTAGGACCTTGCACTTGGCCTTGTTGAGTTTTCTGTCCCTTTTCCAGAACGTTCCACCTTTTATCGGTGGCATACTGAGAATTGGCAGCAGAATAGAAAACGTAAGTTTCTCGAATTGTTTTAAATAGGAATGATTATTTATGTGTGAATACCAACAAAATATTTGCCCAGACATCCACAACTTTAGAGTGCTTGCAGAAATAAATTGAGTCTGTAGTTTTTGGAATATGTAGTATATAGATCTGGGGTTGCCAGTGGTTGCAACTCTGAGCCACAAAACGAAATCTGTGTGTGACAGGAACTGTGAAATAAATATCTGTCTAAGACGGCCAAAATGTGTGAGAACAGTGGGGGTAGTTCACATGCTGAAAATGAATGGTTTCTCTTGGAGGTTACTACAGCAGTGTGGTGGGTGGGTTTATGTTGTGCAGCTGGAGCCCAGGTCAGCCTTCCAGTATTGGCTTTGGTACCTGCTGGCGGCTTTTCTTGTTGCTTTCTCACAGACCTGCCACTTCCCGTTAAAGCCTTATTCCTTTGAGATTTCTCTGTGCTCTCTCTGCCTTCAGTCTTGAAAATTCCTAGATTTCATCCCATAAGCACACAGTTCTGTCTCTGTGGTGTGTTTTGCTTTGTCCTCTCTTTCTGTCCTGGTGTTGGTGTGTTATGCTGAAAGTCTAGGTATGGGCAAAAGGCAAACGTGCTTTTTATGTAAAGACAAGAAGTTATTGTTAGTATAATTGAAATCTTCTAGAATTAATTATTGCAGAAGAGGAAGGAAAACGGAAGAAACAAATACAACTAAGCAGGAAAAACTATTTAATGATAATACAGTTAAAATTGTAATATACACTCTTCCTAGTATCTGACCCTCTTGCAGGTGTTGTGCTTACTCTTGTACTGCTCCTCTGAATCCTAAAGTGAATGGCTTCTGTCTGGTGTTTGCGTGTGGGGTATAGTCATCACTGCCTGCAGTGTTTTGCTGCAAGGACTGCTGTTGATATTTTTTTCTTCCTCATTGTAGGAAGGTTCATTATGTTCATTTTTTATGTTTGGTAATGCACTTTTATACCCTGCTTTTTATTTTCACTGCTCTGCAGGTTCAAGTTACATTTGATTTTACTATGTATAGTATGTTTTATGTATGTTAGAAACTGCTTTTGCCCAATTTTGTCAAGCTCTATTTTTTTTTTTTTTTTGGCCACTTGTTTACAGCCACTGGTTCTCCAGCGTCAGCCTGTGTCCCATCTCTTACTATCCTGTGCCTGTACTCCTCTAAACTGCATTATGTGTCTTCAATTTTCATGGCCTATGCTCTATCGTACTTGGCTTGCATTTCTCTATGCCACATCATTATGTCAGTAACTAGCATTAAATACTTGTTACTACTGTCTATATGAAAGCTATATAAAAGTAAACCAAATTGGTCATAGCCACCTTGTCAGAAGAAAACTGGCATTACAGTTAAAACCAAGCTAAAGCAGAGCTCTAGGTGGGTCAGGACAAGCTCAGAGTAAGCCCGACAATTTGCAGCCCTATGGCAGAGCAAACTCTGTGCAAAGCCTGTGGCCTGTTACTAGCAGTGGTAATGCTGTATGAAGGGGCTACAGGGCTACAAGTTGGGCTAAGCGTGATCACTGAAGTGATGCAAAAGTACTCATCTTTGGGGACAGGTTCAAGTCTTTTATGAAATTCTCAAATAGTGCTACTGATTCATTCTGAAGGACTGTGAATGGCTGAGTAAAGCTGTGGTTTGGAAACCTGCCGATCCATCTTCGTTATCAAATTCAGCATACAGTAGAACTATATTCTTTGCGTTTTTCAGCTTGTAAACTTTGGACTGTGAACATTCTTAGTTTCCCCATGTCTGTCGCTTTTTCCCACTTTCTGGTTTCTGCTGCCTTCTGAGGTTAAATGCAAAAGCTAAAATAAAAACGTTGAAGTTAGAAGACAATGTCATAACTGATAGTAGCAACAAGAGAAGCAGAATAGGTACAACTGTATGTTACTGCTGGATAACCCAGTTCCTGTATTTTTAGTGATACTTGTCTTAGTCATGTGGTTTTTCAATTATCTTTCAAAATCTGTAGGCCCAGATAATGGGGAGTATCCCAGGCAACGGGCATTGTTTACTCAATCCCTCTCCTTCAAATAAAGCTCTGTAGCTTAAACAATTTAAATTTGGTTTGAATAGAAGGGAAGTCATGATTTACAGAATTAAGTCTTAGCCCTGGCCTGCATGTCTAACAGCCTGGAGAATGTTAGCTTTTTTCTTAATCAGGCTTGTCACTTCGCACTGAAGCAATTTTGTGTGCAGTCATCAAAAAAAAAAAAAAAAGGTTTCTGAATCAAATTCTATAATTTGAATGGCTCCTTTGTCTCCTGTTGAAAGTATGACTGTTTTTATTTTGTGAATTATGCTGTGTTTGGGTTACCCAGATGCTTGTATTTCTGAGCTGTTGTCTATTTCAAAAGCTAAGAAATCGGGAACATGTGCATAGTGTAAGTGCTAGGGTAGTATTGTTTGTTATTTTTACATGGAATGCTTCCATTATATTGCCATAGCTGTTGTTTTGTGTGGTGTTTCTTATTTTTGTTTTAAGACTTTGCTTTGTGTAAAATTAGGTTTGTGGGTTTTTTTATTAATTTTCCTTTTCTTCAATTGAAATAGGGTGTCTTTGATGTTGGGGATGCACTTGATTGGGTCAGATACACAGGTGATGTCAGTATTCTGCAGAGGCTGGAGAAACTCGGCGATTTTGGTTGGATCTATCTTGAAATTTTCTTTGCTGAATGTAAGTATGAACACTTTTGAAGCAACAGTGGCGAGGAAAGTCACCTCTATTGTAGTTATGAGATAGTTAATGTTTGTGTGTATTTCATTAATCCAAAAGTGACTGGAAGAGTGACTGGGAAAAAAGTGGTGGTGGTGTGGGTGTTTTCCTTGTTTTTTGCTTATTTGAACCAGCTAATTCTTCCTTGAATCTGTGTATGTGGGTCGTAGTGCTCTTTCTGAACAGGAGGTCAGAACATTTTTTCACTTTAGTGTCCACTATGGGCTCTATGTGTGTGCTTTATTCTTTTAACTTAGGGTTAAGTTGAAAGTTGCCTGAAATATTATTTGAGTCTTTCTGTTAAATGTTTGGCAGAGGATTTTGTCAAAATATGACTAGAGATGTTACTCATATTTCAAAAATTAGCTTATGCAGTTCATGGGAGTTACCTTAAGATATTCACACTAGCAGCAGAACTTCTGCTGTTTTTAACGTGTGTTGAATGGCTTGTATTCTGGTCTGTCTTTTTGCATATATGCATTCTAACTCAGCTGTTGCAGAAAGTAACAGGGTGGTAGAAACTGAATTTCCACACAAAGAGAAGAATCTTTTTATAGTTAAGTACTGAAATACAAATTTTTTAAAACACAAAACTTAACAAACCTTTAAAATGCAAATTTCTTTAAAATACAATTGAGTTTCACTTGATTGCTTGAAATTAGGCAAGTGCTTCAATGTTTGATGATCTGCAGCCAGTTATTTTAGGCTTTCCAAATAATAAATAATTAATTTTCTTTTAAACATTTCTGTTGCTTAATTTGTTTCTATTATTAGTTGGTATGTCAAATTTAGCTTTCACTCAGAAAACAGAGCACGATTCTTAGCAGCAGAAGATAAACCCTACTTCTTGTCTTTGGTAACTTCTTCACCCACTGTATTTTTCTGAATTTTGTCTGCAGGCAAACGTTATATTACTAAAGTTGCTTTGGAAGATTGTAATTTAGTTGAAGAATTTAAAGCTGTGACCTGTGAAAACTGTAGGAAGGTGAGAGGAGACATGAGAATGTGTTTGTTCTTTTCCTCTTTTGTTGTTATTTTTTGTGGGGTTTTTATGATCAAAGATAAAATGACTAAATGATCAAAGATAAAGATTTTAAAAGCTTGAGTGAGTAATTGTGTGGATATAACTAGTTACCTTGAGAAATCCTGGCTTAATAAACAGAACATTAGTTGTTTATGTTGCCAGTGTACATTGGAGAGTGTTCCCCTCCTCATCTCCCCCAAAAAACCTCAGGGAAATGCAAGTTAATATTGATCAAAGATTGATCAACTTGATCCTTCTAAGACAGAAATAAGGTGCTCTTGAATTCTTTGCCATTTTTTTTCCTACGGGCGTCTGGTTAGTTCCTGTGTCTTCCTTGCTACAATTCCATAGTTCAGGAGCTACACTGAAAGGCATGAGTAGGGAACTGATTGAGCTGTGCCTTACTCAGCCTACTTTGCTATTTGACACATGCTCGCGTTCGATGACAACTCTATTATGGAAGTCAGGAGACCTTCTGGGTTAGTCCTGCTTTTTAATTATTGTTCACTGTATTCTTGTCTGCAGAACATTTTCATTTGTACACTTTTAAGCTTGTTAATTGCAATGAATTAAAAGTATTTAATTACAACTAATAGTGCATATGTAACCTGTTTTTACAAGCATAAAAACTTACCTGTCCCTTGTTGAATGTTTCATTTACTTCTCATTGCAACTGAGTTTAATTACAGTTGTTGCCGAATTGTGTTTTCTTGATTTCACAGAACAGTGAATCTATGAAACAGAAAGGAAATGAGGAATTTTCTCAAGGAAACTTTGATCATGCTATAATGTCATACACTAAAGCCATAGAGTTTTGGTAAGAATTACACTGGGTAACTAAATTGTATTATAGCATATGTATTCAGCTTTTTCAGATTCATCCTGATTTTGTATAGTTTTGCATGAGCCGCTCTACTTAGAGGCCAAATGATACCTAATTTAAAAAAAAAAAAAAACACAACAAAAAACCACAACAAACCACTACATAACATATTTTTCGTTCTATTTTATTTCTTGTTACTAGTGGTTGTTTGCATTTTCACTGTCCCAAAAGTCCTGTTAGGGTTTAAAGCTGATCTAAAATGGCTAACAGTAATATAGTAAACCTGAAAAGAAACGTTATTTGGTGTGAACAGCCATTTTTAGTATCATCCTTCTTAAATATTCTTCCAGCAGAAGAGCATGACCAGCTGTTGCAAATATTTATGATCTTAGCTATGATGCAGAACTAGTGAATAAGAAGAAGTATTTATTTTTAAGTATCTGCTCTTGGCAACTCTGTGTGCAACAGGTTTAATTTCATTTGGGAAGAAATTAAACAAGACTTATAAAAAGTAATTTGCTGAAAGACTTTGGAGACTTTCCTGGGCTCTCTAAAGGGCAGGGAGACAGAGGTTAAATGAGAATTTACGTCCTATGCATATAGAGCATTTGCTTCCTTCCTGGAGTCCACATCTAATGTGAACTAGCCACAGAACACTGGTTTGGTGTAATTGCTACATGTGTTGTAGTCATGCAAATGCTTTACTAGTTCTGGTGTCTATGAAATATGGTGAAATTCATAAAGTCCTGCCTTTCATAAAAAGTTGTTTGTGCAAACTTTTATTTTTTCATTTTGAAGTCTATAGCTTTATAATTGTGCAGTTGAAAGGATTAGCATTTTGCTGATGTCTTGCTTCATTTCTTATGTAACATTTCAATCCCGAATTCAAGCTGATTTTAGCCTCCTTGAAAATTTGGGTACTTTGGTCAAGTGAGTGTATCTGAGATGATGGAGCACGCTAGAGAAGGCTTTGCTCAGGGTAGCTGATGGGGGGGGCAGGGGGGGAAAGGAGCAGAATTCAGCGAAAGAGCAAAAGGAATCCCATGGCTTGGTAAGGGCAAAGGAAGTCTCATGGTTTCCAGGGGCTGTAGAGCTGAGCTGTTGTTACAGCTATCTGTCAGAAATTATTATTTGTACATAAGACCCTGCTGGAAGGTGAAGAATGGCTCAGTGATGTCTAACAGCTAGCGAATCCTTCATTGGCTCTCTGCACTGTCTTCCCTTTCTCATTCGCCCAGCGTGAGCTGACTTTCATCTGCTTCATCATCACACTCCTTCCTTAATTAGCTGCATTACCTTCTCTAGGTGACCCTGCTCTGGCAGGGGGGTTGGACTAGATGTTCTCCAGAGGTCCCTTCCAACACTGACTATTCTGTGATCCTCCCTTGGCTTCCTTTCAAGTGGTTGCTAGATTATATATACCAATTCCCC
This sequence comes from Charadrius vociferus, assembly GCF_000708025.1. Taxonomy (NCBI): domain Eukaryota; kingdom Metazoa; phylum Chordata; class Aves; order Charadriiformes; family Charadriidae; genus Charadrius; species Charadrius vociferus. Next base: position 1,444,055 of record NW_009649936.1, read on the forward strand.
CCTCTTATTCTGTTCCATCCCTGGAAGTGTTCAAGGCCAGGTTGGATGGGGCTTTGAGCAACCTGGTCTAGTGGGAGGTGTCCGTGGCCATGGCAGGGGGGGTGGAACTGGATTATCTTCAAGGTCACTTCCAACCCAAACCATTCTGTGGTTCTCCATTAGGTATGTTGGGGGAAATGCTTTAGCTCTTTAGAACTGCTGCTTAGTCTGCCCAGTCAGGCAGAGGGTTATGAAAAAGTTCTAGACCCAATGATCCAGAAACATTTGTGAGGTGTTTGATTTTAATTAGGCTTTCAAAATTAGGAATTCCAGAACAAAATAAAATGGGATGTGTGACAGTCAAACTAGCTTTTCCACCTTTTTTTCCTTTTTGTTTTGTTTTTATTTGGTTTTGGGATTTTGTCTTTTTTTCTTTTTTAAACACAACTGAGACTGTAGGGAACATACTAGCCGTACTTTTGCACCATTTGGGGTGTGCTTTGATATGTTTGTCAGAGCCTAGAGACTTGGGGAAAGATTTTAAAAAAAAAAAAAAGGCAGAGAGATTTAAAGCAGGCTGAGAGTGATTTCAATTGATTAATTGGTTGGAAGTTGCATTAGTGGGCCGAAATCTTACAAATTATTACATAATTAAAACTAATGGTCTCTAATATTCTCAGTGACCTAACTTGTAAATTAATGCGACTATTCAAGGAAGCTTGTATACAATTGTTACTAGAGTGCTTGCAGATAATTATTGTGAAAATGTAATTTCCCCCCCTCCCTTAAGATTTCCAAAAGTAATATACATTACTAACTTCTCATACTTTTTTTTTTTTTTTTTTTTAAGTCCTGCAAACCATCTTCTGTATGGAAACCGAGCTCTTTGTTTAATTCTCACAAGGCAGTACAAGTAAGTAACCCCTTGTTTATAATCTGAAATGTGATGATCTGCAGTTAAAAATTGGCAATATAGCTAGGAAGACAGTATTTTTAAAACTTAAGTATATAGTAATTGTGATGTTACTACTCATAAAACCAATATTAAGAAAAATTAATAATATTAGCTGTATCTGTTGGCAATATGTAATACCATTTAAAATTTGTGTGTGGCAGGGTTATACAACAGAAAATAAAATATCTCAGTAACAGTGAGTATTGTGACTTTTGTTAAACGTTTTGAAGAAGAGATCAGTGTGGGTATAGGGGTTATTTTCCTCAAGCCAGTTGTTAAGCTGAAAAAGTTGTTTATGAGCAAGGTGGATGTACACCTCTTATGTAAAGCCAACCCAAGAATTTATTGTTAGTATAATTGAAGTCTTAAGGGTCTAATTGTTATTAGTCCAGATCTAATTGTTGAAAAAAAAAAAAGAAATAATAACAATGTAATTAAAATTGGTATCCACATGATTCTTAGTTTCTGGCCGTTTCCCGGGTGTTTTTCTCGCCCCTCCACTGCACCTCTGGGCGGGTACTGAAGTTGGCAGTTCCGTTGCTGTAGCAGTGCGGGGAAAATTGTCAGCAGAGTCCTTCTGTGGGAGGAAAGTGATGTTCATGCTGATGGTTTCTTGTTCCTCACTCTGGGATCCACTTGGGGTCACTTTTATGTTTGCTAATGTGCTATTACACCTTTGCTCTGTCTTTGTCTGCAGCTCCCTGTTACATCTGAGTTTACTATATGTGTTACTTTTTATGGATGTTACTTTTTCTTTGTTACTCTATTGGTCTATTTGTATAGATTTGGCATGTCTTTACCTGACTGTTGGTGAATTGTCTATAGCCATGTGCCAACTCTGTGCCCCATATCTTGCCAGCTTGTGCCTGTACTCCTTTATGTTGCACCCTGTGTCTCCACTTCTCAAGGCATCTGCTGTCATATCAGGCTTATATTCTTTACAAGACATCATTGTTTTGGAGTCATAAATACCTCATTCTGTATAAATAGTAGAAACAAGCAGTTATTCCATCTAAATCTATCGTTGTACCACACAAAGATAAACAAAAGTAGAACAAATTGGCCACAAACGCCCAGTCAATTGGAGAAACTGATGTCAAAGTTAAACCAAGTAAAAGAAAACTGCTGGCAGGTGAAGCTGCAGGCTGAGCAAGACTGAGATGCCTCAGTCCTGAGGTTTTGCACACTCGGTACAGAGCTTCTGGCTTGCTGTTGGCAGTGGTGTTACTGTATTACAGGACTATGCAGTTATATAGCGTACTCCAGATCATCTGTTGAAGCATTCGTGGCTTTACCCAAGGCGCATGTCTTCCTCCCTTTTTCAGAGCCTGGTGAGAGGCAGTACTCATGTTCCCTCCCAGGCTTTGATGCGGGACAGGACCTTTCAGGGCAGCTCAGTCTCCTGTCCTGATGTTTTTTGACAGCACTCAGGGGCACATTCCCTAGCACTGCACCAGGCTGTCGAAAGGTGGCAGTGGAGGAAGGACTGGGTGGGTGAAAACAAAGCATAACAGCACACACTAGAGAGCAAGACAAGTGCTTCAATTTTTTCTGGTCTTCTGAACTGCTTTTATAATATCTTAGTATCTTGAGGTTTGGTACCCCGCTATCTATCTTTCACTCTTTTTCCTTGTGTTTGCTTCCTTTGCAATATGAATATTGTACAGTTTTTCCCATTCTAATCACTAGTTCTGTTGTGGTGTTTGGGGTTTTTTTTTATTATTTATTTTATTACTGTTTTCTTGAAATGTATTGCCACATCTCTAAATTCTGTCATTACTACCTGGGGGGGTTTCTAATTTGGCGTGGGAGGGATTTTTTTTTTATTCTAACTTGCTTTTATTTCACTGAATGAATTCTTCCTGAAATCTCTGATGAACTTTGTTCTGTAAAACATGCTCCTTGTCTTGAAGTTATTGTCTCTTTCGGGCTTTTCTTTAGTATCTGGCTTTCTTAGAATCATTGAATAGTTTGTGTTGGAAGGAACCTTTAAAGTTCATCTAGTCCACCCCCCCTGCAATGAGCAGGGACATCTTCAACTAGATCAGGTTGCTCAGAGCCCCATCCAACCTGACCTTGAATGTTTCCAGGGATGGGGCATCTACCACCTCTCTGGGCAACCTGTGCCAGTGTTTCACTGCCCTCATCATAACAAGTTTCTTCCTTATATCTAGTCTAAATCTACCCTCTTTTAGTTTAAAACCATTAACCCTTGTCCTATCGCAACAGGCCCTGCTAAAAGGTTTATCCCCATCTTTCTTATAAGCCCCCTTTAAGTACTGAAATGCCACAATAACATTTTCGTTACCACAGAGCATCTCATTCTCCTCCTTCAGATCCCTCTGTACAAGCTTTCCTGCTATAATGGTTACAAAAAACAGTGGTAGTGATTAGGCAATTTATGAACATTTTCATGTGAAACAAGGTGTTTGGGTTTTTTTCCATATTCCTTCCCTTTGTGGAGGTAAAATAGTTAAGGCCTCATAGGCCTTTGCAGGCCTCTCAACTGAGGTCTTGCTGCAGACATTTTCTGAAGGTCTCACTGAGTCAGCATGACCCAGCTATCAAAGGAGTGAGTTATTTGTAAGCTTCCTCATCTGAAGTAATCCATATGTGATCGCTCTTTGTTGTAATTTGCTACATTCTGACACATAGCTGTAATTCAGTGAAGAATGAGTGGTATATCCCAGAGGTATATGAACTCCGTAATTGCCCTCTTTGGGCAGCATTGGTATCAGCAGAGGCTGTCGCTGCTGCTCTGTGTTCTCTCCCATAACTGTAAGGATAATCTGCTTCTCTTCTGACCTGACCAAAATTGTAATTCTGGTTATTCTGTGACACTTGTATATAAAAAGTCAGTCGGGCATGTTCTTCAGGCTTGAATTGTAGGGAATTGTAGAGGCTACTGTCTTTCAGTGCTTAGCAGTTAATACTTGCATCCTCAAATCTCTAGCTATGATTAAGTAACTAATCTCTAATATGATTTCCGTCAAAATATTTAGGTTTGGTATTCAGACTTTTTTATTAAGGCTTTTCTTTAAGGAACATTTTGTTAGAACCCAGTTAAGGGGTAGGTGCATATGCAGAAATGCTGGAAAACCTAGTAGGTAGGTGGAGGGAATAAATATCTGATGGATGGAATAGTTGAGACCATAACAGTTTTAACCCAGGTAAGTTAAGACACTAAGAAGTGTTATCTGACCATGCCTTTACAAAGGTGAATTAACTGGTCGTTTATTCACTTTGTATTTTTATAGTGCCTTGTACATCTGGTCTGTAGATTTTTCTGAAGTATAAATAATAAATATCTCTCCTTTTTCTCTTCATTCCCTAAGGAGAGCCCTTGCTGATGGAAAAAGAGCCACTATTTTGAAGCCTAATTGGCCAAAGGTTAGTATGAGATACACTTCAAAACTGTCTTTTGTCGGTACTGTGAACCAACATAAGAACCCATGAGTCTTAATTACAGGTTCTTTTATGTGTTTATCACTAATGACAGTAGAATGAACACAGTACCTTGTGGATTAAGAATTCTTCTTCAGTCAGTCAAGTACATATTTTATTGTATTTTTGTATTAAAAATGTTGTTTTGACATGCTTGTTAGTGTTGTTACACAGTGTTCTGCATGTGTGAAGACAGAATCATAGAACGGTTTAGATTAAAAAGGACCTTGAAGATCATCGAGTTCCACCCCCCCTGCCATGGGCAGGGACACCTCCCACTAGACCAGGTTGCCCAAGGCCACGTCCAGCCTTGTCTTATACACCTCCAGGGATGGGGCCTCAACAACCTCTCTGGGCAACCTGTTCCAGTGCCTTACAACCCTCAAAGTGAAAAATTTCTTCCTAATGGTTGATCTAAACCTGCCCTCTTCCAGTTTAAAGCCATTCCCCCTCGTCCTCTCACTACATGCCCTAGTAAAAAGTCCTTCCCCAGCTCTGCGGGAAGCCCCCTTGAGGTACTGGAAGGCGGCAATAAGATCTCCCCGGAGCCTTCTCTTCTCCAGGCTGAACAGCCCCAACTGTCTCAGCCTCTCCTCATAGGAGAGGTGCTCCAGCCCTCAGATCATCCTTGTGGCCCTCCTCTGGACACGCTCCAGCAGATCCATGTCCTTCTTATGTTGGGGACTCCAGAGCTGGATGCAGTACTCCAGGTGGGGTCTCACGAGAGTGGAGCAGAGGGGCAGAATCACCTCCTTTGACCTGCTGGCCACACTTCTTCTGATGTAGCCCAGGATACGGTTGGCCTTCTGGGCTGTGATCACACATTGCTGGCTCATGTTGAGCTTCTGGTGAATCAGCACACCCAGAAGAAAACATGTATTACATTGTTGTGCATCGCTATGTTATCACAACGCTTTAAAAAGAATATATATAGTCCTTATAATAAAAAAATCTTGATTAATGACCGACATGTATTTGCCAATATTCTTGGCCTCAAGAAGAGTAAATAAGGGATAGTTACAAAATTGTAAAGTAGTAGCTGAAATTACAGGAAAAGACAAATTTGCTCTTTTCCAAAGCCAGAGGCTAGATGCTACTCCCAGTGAATTATCTTTCTGTTTCAGTGTGCTAAGTAGTTGAAAATTTGATTATTCATTATTTGACCTGAAACAGGTTGGGTAGATAACTTCTGAGTATGTAAAATTTTACTTTGTATTGTTTACTGCAGCTGTTTTGGATATAAATTGTTTTCTTATTTGTGTGAATGAACACTTGGAACTTGAACTTATGTCCATGTAGGGTCACTACCACTTCTGTAAGGCACTGTCATTGCTGGGGGAACATGAGCTGGCTTTGGAAGCTAATGAGAGGGCTCAGGAACTATGCAAGAATATTCTTGATGGACTTAAAGATCTTATTCAACAAAATGACAAGTTAAAGAAGACATTAGAAGAAATCAATGGTAACCTTTTCTGATTTTCAAGATCTGCTTTGAACATAGCAGAATTCCTTCATTGGTAACTTTTCTTTGAAACTAGCTAATTTTTTTTTATTATTTTTTTCCCTTTCTATATAATTTTATATAGGTATTAAACAACATAAACAGAAACAAAAGAAGTCGCTTCTTGAGAAAAAGTAAGCAAATGTCAAGTGAGGTTTTTTCTTTTAAATTAGCAATGCTTAGTATAAGATTTAAGTAATACATAGCATAGATATTGCTTAAATTTTGTTATTTATCAGTAAATAAAAATAGAAGGAATAAACTGATCAGAAGTGCAACCAAAGCGCAGTGTAGGAGTAAAGAGGACTTCTAGTAACGAAATGAGCTATACTGAGATTTGTTCCACTTCCAGGCAGTTTCCTTCAGCATTTTTTTACCCATGTTGGAAACAACGGGAAACAGTTAAATTTGCATGTTTTTTATCCTCCCAAATTGAAGGGAATTTGGTGACTGAAAACGTCAGTGCAGTCACGCCCACTTTTTTTATGTTAACTTTGCTATGTAAAGTTCACTAGGAGATTAAGCTGATTTGAGGAACTGAATGCTAGCAAATACATTTTCACAATGGTAAAAATGAATGTGTATGCTAATTTGTAGGAACTTGGTTTTGCCACATCTATTCTATGCTGTTGCCTTGCCCAGGGAGAATAAGAGAATTTGCATATTCACAGATTCAGCTAAGTTACAATATATGCCATAACTTTTGTATTAAACATTTTTCTGAAAGATCTTTTTGATTTTTATTGATCTACTTGTAGTGATATGCTGTCAGTCAAAAACAATACAGTAAGTAAGCTACTAAACAGCTTTTTGTAAACCTTAAAATTCTGGAAGAACTTAAAGTTGTTTCTCTTCTCTATTGCACAAATAAAATGTGGCCTTGGGCAAGGTTGATTTTGTTTGTTTTTTAAATGTGCAGTACAGTTCCTGTCCCTTTTATAGAAAACGGTGCTTTTTTTGTTGTTAATATTTGCATAGCTTTGGACTGTGCAATTTGAAGGTATAAAAAAATGGCTGTGTGATCAAATCCTTTAAATATGCTTATGCCATTACACTTCTATGAGAGGTAGACTTCTTGTATTCGTCTTTAGTTTTTTCATGATACATGTATGGTATGTGTCTTAAATGTCGGGAAAAGACATCAACATTGGAAGGACTAGGGTTCTCTCTTTTTACATATCAGAGACTGCAGTTCTCCAGAATCTCATTTAATAACCTCTCAAGAACAAAAGGAAATAGAAAAAGACAGAAAGAGAATGCAGTGTGATCCTAAAGATCAACCTTGTCTGCAAAAACATGATACCAGGGTAAGTTACACTATATCTCGCATTACAAGACTAACAGTGTGTTGATCTTCATCATCCTGGAATGTGTTATTTAATGGTGTGGCTGAAATTTTGCAGCCACTGTTTTAATAATTGTGTACTTTCTCAGCCAAGTGCACTTTTCATGTAATATTTAACTACCAAATCTGTGGTCAGAACTTTGGATTTGAAAGGAGGTGGGAGGTGGTTGCTTGAATGAGAAGGTGGAGGCTGCATGTTGTGAGGAGGAGAGGGGTCTCTTCAGGGTTATTGAAAGTGAGACTGAAGTCATATCTGATTTAATCAACCGTCCAGTCCTCCCTATCAATATGCATTCGGATGTGGGTTTCCCTTTGGCTTCAGGAGAGGATTTGGTTAAGGCGTACTGGTATAATGGAGTTCAGTGGGAGATGCTTTAGCCAAAGTTAATTCATATACAGGGCTTTTGCTATACTAGAGCATTGTTTTGCACTGATACTGTGACCTTAAGGTATTTGCATGCTTATAGACTATTATTTTGATGCTCTGTAAACAGATTTCTTTAGTATGGGAAAAATATTGGGTAAATAAATAGTATGAATAATATGCTTAACTGGATTGTATTTAATACTAGGGGTTTGTGGTTTTCAGATATCTGTTTGGCTTGTGTGTTTAAAACAAGTGTAGTGGTAAAATGCAAGATGGACTTGTGTTATTTTAGTAATCTTTTGTAATTATTTAGATTCATTCTTTCAATTTAAAAAAATTTTTACAAGTGCAAATATTCTCCTAGATTATTTTTATTAACTTTTTTGGTGTGGAATGTTAAAAAGAGAAAGTGAAGCTTTCACTTCACTTTAGACTGCTAAAGAACCACTCTCAAATACAGCAGCAAAAGTGCTTTTATTGAAGTAAGATGTTGTAAAGTGAAGCTTAACAAAGTCTGATGGCAAGGTTCAGTCTATTACTCTACTGCACAGCGGATATAATAATGATTTGAAGTTAACAATACAAGATCTTAATGCCCTGTGATACAAAGGCAGTATCAATCATTTACCAAACATCTGCAGTTGATAAGGGGTGTCTGAACCTTTAGGAGTAAACTTGAGAGGTGTCCCAGCTCAAGGGGAGATCATTGCTGTGCTGCTAGCTACTTAGGAAGGGAGAGCTCATAAAAGCTCACTCAGACTGTCGTATTTATGGAGTAAAGTGGTTGGCTCATAGTGAAATTATGTGTGTTAGAAAAGGTAAGCATGAGACTCTTCATACCTACAACTTCCTTTGTTACTTGATCAAATCAGTTTGGGAAGAACCATCAGCTATTTATGTGTTAATTGCACGATGGGTCTTCCAGTTTCCAAAGTACATCAGTACTTCCAGTACATCAAAGCTCACCATGCCAACCTGTCCCTGTGTGGTTTTTCAAAGAACAGGTTGGAACTAGAGAATTTCATGGCCTGGTCACAGCCTCGGCCTTTACTTTGAAGCCTGAACAAAACTGCCACTTGTTTTCTCAAGGAGCTGAGTACATCCTTCACAGAAGCTTGATAAACTGTTCTCTGTTCATGGCTGATTTTTGTTCCTGAAAAATAATTAAACTAAGGATACATGTTAGTGAACGATGACCAAAGAAATCGGCCAACAAAATAGTCTAATTCTGCCCTTTAGAAGGTTATTTAACTGTTGAAAGTCCCTCAGCAGGACGGGAGAGAGAATCCTTAGTGTAAAAGGGAGAAAACTTGTGGGTTGAAATAAAGATAGTTTAACAGGCAAAGCAAAAGCTGCATGCACAAGCAAAGCAAAATAAGGAATTTATTAACTACTTCCAGGCAGATGTTTAGCCATTTCCAAGAAAGCATAGCTTCATCATGCATAATGGTTGCTTGGGAAGACAGATGCCATAACTTGGAATTCCCTGTGCACCCCCTGCAGCCCCACTTCCCTTTTTTTTCACCAACTTTTATTGCTGTGCACAACATCATATGGTATGGGATATGCCTTTGGTCAGTTGGGGTCAGCTGTCCTGGCTGTGTCCCGTCCCAGCTTCTCATGCACCCCCAGCCTACTTGCTGGCAGGGCAGCGTGTCAAACAGAAAAGGCCCTGATGCAGTGCAACACTGCTCAGCAATAGCTAGAACATCCCTCTGTTATCAACACTGTTTTAATCACAAATCCAAACCAGTGCAATACGAGCTGCTATGAGGACAACTAACTTTATCCCAGCCAAAACCAGTACATATATTTTTATTCCTTAAAAAACAAACACACTATCCCAAAAAAATGGACAGTTGGAGGATTTCATTGGTGCTTAACTTCACTTAGGTGAGTTTCGCTAGTGGATGTCAGTGGTATATCCCAGCCGTTGCTGTCTTAGTGCCTATCTCGTGCAGTATCATGGGGAACCTGTAAACCGTTCCTGTATATAAATCCTGAGGTGGCTGCTTTGCTAGCTGTATGCAGACAGTGACAGTCCTGCTGTAACAGCATGGAAGTAAACATTTAATAATGAACCTCCAGTTTGCTTACAGACGGTTCTTCTCTTTCACACTAATTATTAATTTAAAAGAAGCATTTAAACCTCTTCTTGATTGTCTTTACCGTCATCATTGTAAGATAATTAATAACTTGTTTTTTATAATTTAGCCTATAAAGGGTGTTATAAATAAGCTATATAATATAGAAAACAAGATGAGAAAGAATATGAATCTACTGGCAAGGTCAGAACAATTTAGCATGCACGTGTAGGAAAAAAAAAAAACCAACCCTTTCAGGTTTCACAGGAGGGCGGGGCAGCAAAAAGACTCATGAAACCAACGTACAAGGGCAAAGGGAAGGAAATGAAAGTTAGAACTTGTTGAAAAAGAAAGCCATCTCTAGAACGCACAAGAAGCACTTTAAGATTTTTGACTGCCTTACGAAAACTTTCATCTGCTTTTATACTATGAAAATCGTCATAATGTAGGTCTGTGTAAATTTATCTTCCTTCCAGATGAGTATTACTGCAAAAAAAGGATAGTATTTGTCAGACTAGTAGATAATACAAATTGATATGAATTTTGGGGGAAAAAAACTATAAATGTACAAAAACATTTCAATTATTTTTCTTTATCTCTTGATTGGAGACATAATATACCGCATTATCATTGTCATTTCTTTGTTAAATTTTAGTGTTTCGGTGTTTTATTCTTTGCTTATATTTAGTGAGTAATATCTATTAGTTTTTTATCTGTACAAGAACCAAACTAACATATTTGTTATTAGGTGACTGACATCCAAAGAACAGAAAGCAGAGGTTGGTCTCTGGAGTTTCCACCAAGTGAGTTCGTTTTTGCTATTTGTCAAATCTGAGTTGGTTCTTCCCTTGCTGTTGCTGTTATTAATAAGCAAAAGTGTATCTAGTGTTATTTTCACAACAGTAAGCTATCATGTTTCACTGTTACTGTGCAGTTACTTAGTTCTCTTCTGTATTATTTCCTCCATGGTTTTGTAGTTTGAATCTACATAGATGAATTCAGAATTGAAACTGGAACTAAAAAGTAGCATGCTGAGTCACAGGCTAGAAATGCTTTCCCTCCTTCTGAGACTGGTATAGGATCTAAATTGTATGGGAGCACCCAGCCAAACCGGTTTCAGAACACAATAGGTGAGATGCAGGGAGTTGTCATCTGACTCAGCTTCGTTTCTGCCTTGCCTTGTCTATACAGAGATAACTTGGGGGGAGCTGCAAAACGGCTCAGCCCGGGGTTGTCTCAACATTGTATCATGATAAGAACTGAAAACAAATGGCCCTTAACAAACAAAATGCCCTGAGTCCCATCCCACCACTATTCCCGTGACTTTGAGCGCTAGACATCACAAATTGGCAACAGAGACTTAGCTATCACACCACCAGAGGTAAATATCCCAGATAGTGTAATCCACTCAGGCGTAATCCTGCACCCTCTCAGAATCAGGAAATACAAACCGCAAGGTGTGGGGAGAAAAATGGGGAATCTTCCAAAGATACAGCTGGCTTGTAGGAGATTCGTCCCCGCCTTGTCCAGGATGCTGTACAGGGTAATTTCCCAGGGATTAAGCGACCTTACTTGAGAGAGAGGGTAAGTGACTAAGAAACATACATATGATAAATGGCATGCTATGAAGTTTGTGATTGGTGCACTCTTTTAAGGTACTAATACCTAGTGCGCTTGTGGTTTGTGTTGTTACTTATCGGGATCATTTGTAGGTTGCAATAGTGTATTCTGCTAATCTCTTTTAAACTGCAATAGTGTAATGGCCATTGTACACATAGAACGTGACGTATTGGACCTGTAGTGAAGTCCAAATAAATTGTTAATTTGAACCTCTCAGTGAAGTCCTTTTTCCTGTTTCGTCACAAAATTCAAGAGAAGTCTGTGGGTAGTTTCAATATTCATAATTCATTTGTGGTTACTAGAAGCTCCATACAGATCCTTAAGAAAATAATCCTGCACTTAGAGCGTAAGGAGGCCACAAAATATTTATCAGAGTGGATCTTTAGTTACAAACTTTAAGAGGTATAAGTTTGTTATAGTTGAAATGAACCGAATCAAGCCCAAAATGGATTCATCAAGTATTTATTAAGGAAGGAAAGCAAAAGCAGCGTTGGGTGGCTGGGGAGTCGCAGCTCCACCAAGGGCTCGCAAATTTACCCTTGCTAGAGCCCCCTTCTTATAGCCTCTTTAGTTCCGGGATGTCGTGGTCTTCTCCGGTCTCTTCGTAGGTTCGGTCCCTTGTTGCTAGGAGGAAGGCCATATTCCCCCTTCTCTGGGTAAGACGTGACCCCCCCCCTCCCTCCGTAGAGCCCGCTCACTGTTTACCCACCCTACATACTTGCTTAACCTAAAATATTTCTTTATATGGCAAACAAGACTGTTTAATTAGCCAAATATTGCTGCTTCACTAACAGCTACACAATATGGGTCTGTTCACACTGACATATTCTTGTCGTTTATATAAAATACAGCTTGTGTTTCTTTATAATGATGCATAAGACATAAATCTTAACATTGCGATAAAGCTTTTCTTATTATGCAAGCAATTATAATGTTTAACCTTGGCCTGAGATAACCTTCGTCCAGATGGTCCTTGAGCAACTGGTTGGATCAGCAAATTATCCTCTGTCACTCATTACAAGTTGGTGTGATTTATTGCTCAGGGTTTTTTTTAATGAACTAAAAAACAAAACAAACCCAACCCTTTTACAGAGAGAACTCCCACCCCCCAAAACTCCTACGGTGCCAGAATTAGTTCTCTGTGGTGACAGTGAAGTGCAAGCAGTTCTGATCTTCCAAGTGAAATCTTTTCCTGAATTTTGTTTGCCCCCCCCTTTTTTTTTTTTACCTGCTAAACCTATTGTGACCAAGAAAGCATAAGATATTTCTCTGACATTCAGAAATTGTTTTTATTTGTAATGTTTGTATGGAATATTGCTACTGGATCTGGACCAGCTGCATGCTCACGCTGTATTCTAAAGTTGTGACCTCCAAGTCCTTCTAGTCCTCACCATGCAACAGTCTGAAGTTCTTGGTGGCCAGCTGTACTGCTGGTTTTTTTTTTCCCGCATACTTAAATACCAGCTGAATAGGTGCCAAAGTGCAGAGCATTGCAAAATTTGATTTTAGGAAGCCAGTGAAGGCATACTACAAAATATTATTTTTAAATGAGCAGTAGGAGAAGTGATCTTTCTCTTGTGGACTTTGGACATATGCAAACATCTTGAAGAATTAAAGGATTTATTGGGAGATGAAAAATGCAGGAAAGGTTGCGAAAAAAGAGTCGAGGTGAATTTGTTGAAAAGATTTTATGTGGTAGGGTAATAAAAAAAGAAAAGGAACTATAAAGTGTTGAAGGAACTTATTGCAGAAAGCATAAATCAGGGAAAAGTTATAGAAATGGGAAGTCAAGCTCTGGAAGGCAAATCAGTTTTGAGGAACTATATGGTAGATGGTTCAAAGGGGCAAAATAAGAAATGTACAGAAGCCATAGGGAATTTTGAATGAGATCGAAGCAAGTGAAAACTAAGTGAATCCAGATTGTTTCCTGAGCAAGAAGGTGTGTCCCAAATAGTAATGAAGCCTGATGACATGTTACAAAACAAAGCTTTATTGAGGCAGTGCAAAAGATCAGCAACTCTGTGCCCATACAGTGACCCGCCTGATCACTGATAGCAAACACAGGACTATATGGGATGTCCTGGCTCCAGCAGACTGCTGTGGACACTTGGTGTCCAGGGAACCTGGCAGCAAGACCAAATCATGCAAATGCCTTTTGAATGCAAGGAAGAATTGCGCTGCTCCTTGGCTCCACCAACAGTAGTGGGATTTGAGGGAACTGTACTTTACATGAAAAATGTGGGCAGCGCCCAGCTGCACATGTTGGTCAGGGGACAGGGTGTCGGCAGTCTGTCTATGCTGCCGATAGTCAAGGGCGGGGTGTCTGCAGTCTGTTTATGCTGCTGATACTGGTGGAGCGTAGGGGTGTCAGAAAGATAGCTGAGTTTGAGAGATTGAGGAGGGAACAGGGATAAAGAAAAGCTGAATGTTGGGAGAGAACTGAAAATTCTTCTAGGCTAAAGAGATCACAGGACTATGATATGTTGTGTTAAATGTAGTAATTTAAAAAACAAAAAAAAACCCCACCATGCTGGTTCCATGGTTTTTTTTTTCAGTTCTTCCTTCTTCCTCCTCCTCCTCTCCCCCTCCTACTTACTATGTCAGTACTGATGTAGAAGAAAATACTTGATTTGGCTTTGATTTGAAAGGAGGAGTTACGCTCTGAATGACTAGCTGATACAAGTTACTGTGGGTGGGAAAGAATAGCTTTCTTTTTCTTAGCCTTTGTTCACTGAAGGGCTTAAGACTTGCAGGAGATTTAATGTAAAGGAACTTTATGCCACTGTATTTTATCTTAAAGTTACTGTCCTTTTTAATTTCAGTTTTTGTCTGCATGTACTATTTTTTTGAGCGTGTGTACATTTCTGTTAAATATCTTTGTTTGTTTCTAATGGGAATGTCTAGCAAAAGCAATACTCTTTCTACTAGTATTTTAAAATGCTTATGGGGTAAGTGAATCATGTTTGCTGTTGAATTAATGTATCTCCCTAAGTATTTTAACTATAATTCAGCGGGATTTGCTTGTTACTTTTATTTGAAAGTACTTTTTAAAAATCTGAAAGTAGTATCTTCTTAAGTTGTGTGGTATATGGGAGTAATAGTTTAAGTAGGAAATTTTTCTAAAATAATTTTTGTTGAATGGCTTTTAAAATTCAATGAAAAAACAGTGTTGATCAGTTCTTTCTTTGGTTGGTGAGAGGGAAAGCTTATCTTCCTTATCTTCATGAAGATTTTGTTTTCAATGATAAATTGGTGCCTTAAGGGAAGGAAACCTATATAATGAAGAAAAGGTGATATATGTCTGTCTCTAAATGGTTAAATGATGATATGCTTGAAGTTTTTCTTGGCTTTCAAAAGGATTATTGTTTTCCATCATTTAAATGTCTTTGTTTTGAGGAATTTGTGATGATTATTAGTGTAGCTTTGGAGTTTTTAATGCATATGAAGTGTTTCAGCAGATACCTATTCAGACTCCTGTGTGACAATTTTAAGAAATGGTTCGTTAAATAATTCTGAACATGTTCTGTCTTCGTGACACTTAATTTTTCATTAAAAACTACTTAATGACATAAAATTTAAATTAATCAGAACAAAAATCATCTGTGGCACAAGGCACGAAGTGCGTATGCATGCGATTTAACTTGAGAAATAAGTACATGAGATATCCCACTGGCTTGAGTAAGATTACTTAAATGGGTAGACTTGTATTTTTCCACAGTGTCTTTCAGTATTTTTTATCTAATCGTATAAAATACTTCTCTGAATGTCATGAAATAAACATTTTTAAGCATAGGTAGTTACTGAAACTTTATATATAAAATTAATAACTACTTTTATCAAGTTTGATTTTATGGTAGTTCAGCATAAGCATAATAATAAATCCAGCGATATTTAATGATTTAGGTAGCTGTGCCTTATGTTTGGGCTCCAGTGCTTAAGTAGCTTGAATCCAGGTGCTGGACTATGTGTTGTATGTGTGATTGTGTCCAATATCAGAAAGTTATAATTACCTTTTAAACTACTTCTGAAAGATCATAGCTGGTACTGTCCTCTCTTGGAACAGGTAGCTGAGGCAGAAGGTGGGATTCCTATATGCCTTGTAAAATCTATTAGGTTTAACTAGGAAAAAAATATGCTGCTCCGCACCCCTTCAGCTTACCATGTGTAATAAGGAACACCTGCAATGTGATGCTCAGCAGTTCTGCAACTGAACTTGTCAGATGCTTGTTGGTTCCTTATCAGATTTTATTTTTGTCTTGCTTGTCTAATCGTCTGGTTACTAGAAGGCAGCTCTTCTGTAAGTGGATTTTGTCACTGTTGCTGTTGAGTCATTAACGTCTTGTAAAGTTCTAACTTTGAAATTATTGAAAATTAAAAACGTAATGATTTAATTGTATTCATATGTACATTCAGATGCCTAATGTTATGTTTTAATTCCACAGAAAATGTTTGAGAGATTATTTTGCAGTTAATGGCATGGCTTCCTGTGTTTGACCAATTACAATAAAGTATTAAAACATGTTTTCTTCCTTGTTACCAATGAATTGTTTACTTGGCTTGTAGAGCCCTGTAACTACTCATAGACAGTGTTAGATCTCTGAAGTTGTAAAGTTTTGTGTTAAGTTTCAGAGTTAGAAATTAATCAGTATCACATGATAGATTCTTTCTTGTCTTTGTGATTCAGTATTTCTACGTTGTCAAACATTTTTATTTTGCAATCAGGGACATTTATCTTGATCTGACTCACGTTTATATTTCTAAGATTAATGCGGGTTGAATTTAACTCCTTTAGCAATGTATTTTTGAAGTAGCAGACTTTGTGAAATTTCTGTAGTCAGTCTTGAACATCCATAGTGATCTATTATTCCCTTTGAAAATTCTAGCTATCAACTAATAGTGAATAATATCAACTATGGGTTTGTATACTGTACTGATTTCTTTAGCTCGGAGTCCACTTTAATAGTTGTTACAAATATTGTAGAGTCCGTTCATATCTTCCAGAATTTTAAGATTCTTCTGTTTATTTGAAGTATCTGTCCCCTTTATAGGATTAATAAAATCTTATACTATTTAATAAAAATAATACCAAATACATGCTGTAACACTCAGAGGTGGCTTTTTAAAAAACTTTGTAGTTGTGTTTGTTTTTGATATTATAAATGTTTAACAACTGTTAGTTATAAAGCAAAATGTGAGTTCCGAGTGCATTTTTTCCTTTGTTTTAGGTGATGGTTGTTTTGTTTGAAATACTTTTTCTCATTACAGGCCAAAGTCATCAAAACAAAGGAAGGCCAAAAACCAAACCCGGCGACTCTGAAAAAACAAAGTAAGAAATTTTACTTACTTTTTAATGTGTTATTATTTTGAGTTATTTTATGTAGCACTTAAAAAGGAGTTAATGCAACTTTAACTTGCTGCTTGCTTGTTGCTAATTGCTTTGATTATGTTGTTTACATACTCTTCAGAATATAGTTCATGTTAAGATAGCAGATTAAAGTTCACAAAATTCCAGTTTTCATGAAGAGCCGGAGTTATTACATGAAAATTAAGTATTTCCAAAGCTTAGTTGAATTTCAGTAAATGAAGGCATAATTTTAATAAACACTGTTTAAAAACTGTTGCCGAAAAGCAAGTCACACAGTGTAGCCATAACAAAATATGTTCTTCCTTTACAGCAAAAGATAATCGGAATCTCGTTCCAATTGTTACATTCAAACTTACACCGCGACTTAACTCACCCTCTATCTTATTTTCAAGGCCTCTTTGTGCTAGTTCTATTCTTTGTACCAAATAACCTTTAGAACTTCTCTGCAACTACATATGCTTATTAAGAAGAGATCTGACTGTGAGGAAAGCATTGTAAGTCAGTCTCAGAATTGAATAGTATTCACTGTTCAAAAAGTAAAGTATTCACTATTCAAGAAGTAAAGAACTCTTTAAGTAAGAGTTCTTTAGTTG
Organism: Charadrius vociferus; assembly: GCF_000708025.1. Lineage (NCBI taxonomy): Eukaryota > Metazoa > Chordata > Aves > Charadriiformes > Charadriidae > Charadrius > Charadrius vociferus. The sequence continues at coordinate 1,461,308 of NW_009649936.1, forward strand.
TTTGTAGATCTGAATTTTCACTTAAAGCATATCGATGTCTAATTTTAAGTACATGAATACTCCCCATAGAACATGCTGAATATAAATAGGTATGTTTGATGGTTCGGGGCCGAAATTGAATTATTTGAGATAAAAAGCACTATAGATTTGATAGGCAAAATTTATGCTTCAATCTGTTCTAACATTTAAAACTAAGTTTAAAAAAAAGAAACAATTATTTCCAGTGATACTGGGGCCAACGTGCTCCAAACAGGTTTGGGGAAATGGCTGCATTTATAGGTGGTTCTGTATGCCAATGTATTTCTTCATCCAATAGATAGTTGAGGAGTAAGGAACTGTGCCTGCTGACTTATTTGTAAGGTGACTGAGACAAATAATGACTTACTATGTAGGGCCACGCAGAGATGGAAGCTTTCAGTGTTTTAACCTGAGCTGTGAAATTAGAGAAATTTAAGCTCTGACTGTACATTCTTGCTTGTATGCAAGATAGGGTTTTTTAGTGGTGTTTAGGATGATTAATAACAGATGAGGGGTAGGGCAAAATAAGGTGTTTACAATGAAATAGGAAAGTTTCTATTAAGTGGTAATTTTTAAAGGCAGATTTCTCAAGTAGGAAAGTCGAAGCCTTCAGGAAACCTGGAAGTTGAACTTGATTATCCCCAGTCCTAATCTAAGTGTGACAAAACCTACCATCTTTTAGTCTATATCATACCGTACAATCATTTTGTTTTTTTCCATGACTCTTCTTGGATACCACTGTAGCTAGGACAATTGAAATTTTGTCACAGGAGAGGGCATTTGTGTTATTTAACTGGGTTGCTGCTGCCTTCTCTTTCCTTTCAATTTAAGAGGAGTGAGGAAGAAGTTAGAATTCACTATGGGAACAAATCCTCTTTGAAGCAATGGAATGATCTACAAAACTGCTTCTCTCATGGGGAAGTTTATTAGATTTATAAAAAATATGGTATTTCTCAACAAGCGAGGTGCATGCTCAGTTACAATCTTTTCTCCATTTCTGTAATTGGTAGGTTGCTGGGCTTCCAAAAATCTAGGGAATCCTCTGACACTGTCAAGAACTTATCTCAGATGAGTGTTTGATGCCTTTGAATGTGGGACAAAACTGAATGTGTATTAGCAAAAGGCAATACAGTAGCATAAAGGATTGAGTAGCAATTTTAGCACTGAGGCTTTAGTTTAGAGCATGAAGCAATGCTTTGCCTCTTCATTATACTTCCTCTGTTCTCTAGTTGTGCATGATGTTTGTGCTGCAGTAGTGGAAAGGAAGAACTGGGAAGAACAACTCTGTTCCTCTCTTCTCTGCTCTCCCTGCCCCCACCACGCATAGCTGCTACATGTATTTGATTTTACGTAGTGGTTGTGCTAGCGTAGAGGATCTTGTTCTTAGGAAGAGTAGAGAAGGGGAAAGAGGCTTAAGCACCTTCTTATACTGCTGCCTTTGGTATAGGGAAGTTCTCCAATCACCTGTCCCACCCCTTCATAAGACCAATTCAGCTGAGAATAAGGTGGAGAAGGTAAAAGAAAACAAATAAAATGAGGAAGACTGCTACTTCCCTGAAGGCCTAGTGGTTCCAGAGCCAGAAGTATGTGAACTACATGAATAGTATCATAACCCTTGATAGCATTATGGTACATGTGCTTGTGAAAGTGTGCCATAATAATCTCTACCATGTAGGCAAATGTGATGTGGTTGATTAAAAGCACAGAAAATTCTGTTTCTTGGAAAGAAGATTACATGTAAAGTAGATGTACAAACTCATGATGCCATTGTTCTGTTATTTGTAGAGATCACCTTGATTTGAATGTAGAGCCTAAAGCCATCCAAGATAAACTCTTCTGTACCATGCAACAGGTAACTGGGAATTCATTAACATATGACCTCAAGCGTAAATGATCTGTCACCTTTTAGTCTAAAAGCTCATTTCATAAAAAATTTAATGCTTCATGGTTGGCCCAACCTTTATCAGGAGACAAATATTATGTGATTACGCTGATTTATATAGTTTTGTTGCTGGTAGTCATCTTTTTCCTTCTCCTCCTTCCCCTCCTGTAACACCTCACACTGGAAATTAGTGTAATAAAACTCAAGTGTAGTCATAGAATAACTTAGCTAAAACCATGAGTTAGTAATAAAGCTCCCTTTTATCTTCATTTCTAAGAAAAACTACAAAAATTGCTGGGAATCATTTGGGGATTTCTAATACGCCTCCCAAAGTTCTGACTAAATGTGTTTTCTTGTGTTTGGTACATATAGTTGTAAATAATCATAGATTGTTTTGTTGAACGGTGTAGCAGGATGCTCTGCCTAGATGTGTGTGTGTGTGGGGGGGTGTTTTCAACATTGCCCAACTTGTATGAGTTTTCTGGCAGAAAACTTCCAGATGTGGGGAGGTCATACTTAGTGTCCTTAGTGTTGAAGGACACTGAGGATTAGCCTGACTTGGCAGCCCCAAGAACAGGGTAGGATGTAAAACCAGATGTTCCCAAGAGGAAGAAATGAATGATAAAATAAAGTGTTTTGCTGAGCTAGAAGGTTTGTCTTAACAACAAATGACCGGCAGTCAATCACTTTATACTGTAAAAGCTCAGTCCCATCTTTGAATGGGAGGGATTCTAGTACACCCCCTCTTTAGGAGTGTGTTTGGAATTCTTCCCTTGAATGGGGATGCCCCTCAAGGGTTACCCCTTGAGGCTGAATGAAAGAGAGCTACACGCAGTTGTCAACATGGGTGAGTAACATCAATCTCTACAAAAATAATTACTTATCAAGCTAGCTTTGAACAATTGTTTTAGTAAATCATAATTGTAATGAATAGTAGCTATAGCATTTATACTATGTAGTAGATGTTCTGAATAATGTCTTTTAGCCTGATCACACCATTATCAATTATGATAAAGTTTTTTACTTTGCTTACATATATGTAGTTTAGTTTGCCATCCTTAACCCTGCGGGACTGTTTAAAATGCTATAAAATTCATAAATTGAGAATTCTCCTTCTCGGGTCTTAGCAGCAATGAACGATGAGTATCCCAAAGTTCTTGAATGAAATCATGATTTCCTCTCTGTTAATTTGGGGAAGTAGATACCAGAAATCTCTATTCTTATTAATTACCTCATACAACAAAGTGGATTCAGTAGAAGGTGCAGGTTCTTCCTGCACTAAAACCTCTTCTTTCCTTTAAAATACCTATTATTGTAACGTTAATGCATTACTAGTATTGACAGTAACTTTTTAGTTAGCTTAATCAGCTTCATATGTCATGTAGCTTAACATTACATTAATATAAGTTCTGGTCTCTAACTATATGCTCTGACAGCATTACCTTATATCAGTAGTTCTAGGAAATTAAAGTGAGTCTTAATCATTTTTTCATTAACTCATTTCTGCATTTTGGTCTTTTCTGTATGTATTTGTAGTTTCCAGTGTCCCTGACACTTTTGTTTATAACTGTCATTAGATCATGGGTATTTTCTTACATTTGTCCTTTTTGGTCAGTCGACTGGATGAAGACAAAATAAGATTGAAATTCATAGATGCTTAGGAAAATACATTCTGGACATGACTTAAATTTAGTACGTCAAAAGCCTAATTCAGTTCACAGGAATAGAATTAAGTACACCATTAGAATAATGTTTAACAATGTTATGTTTCCTTCTTCCCAAACCTTCCCGTTCTTTCAGTTTTTCCGTGCCCATGACCCTGTCTTCAGAATCCCAGCCTCAAATGTTAACATATGGGGAGGGGAAAAAAGGGGGCAGTTAATAAAAAGCTTGTAAAGTAGCATTACTTAATACTGAAGATTAATTCATAATGAAATGAGGTAGTGGCCTCAAACACGTGGCTGGGCCTCCTTATTACTCTCTTTTGCTCACGATTGCAGGAGTAGGTGTTGGAGCAGCTTCTTAAATAGTCAAATTACTTCTACCCTGCCATGATGATCCGCTTCCCAAAGCTAATTTTATTTTAGTGTTTCAACAGATGAAGGGAATAGAAGTTCCTAATTGTGCAACTGCTTGTCTTGATTTACAGTCTCACTGCTGGAAATTCCCACAAGCTTCAGGAAGAAACTGTAGTGAAAGGCTAATAACATAATGTATTCTGAAACGCTCTAGCATTACCTAGTAACCTAGATGGAGAGAAATTCCAGGCAGAAGGAATTAGTTCTCAGGTTTTTCAAAAATGTTTGTACACAAAATGGAGTGTACAAGTGAGAAAGGCATAAGTCAGGGTTTGGTTTTAATAATATGTAAGGATCAAAATGATGTTTGAACTAAACTTGAAACCTCTGGCGAGAAAACGATCTAAACTTAGAACAAAACCTAGATTTTTAAGAGATTAGCAGCGGTAGGTCTATGAAAATCTGAAGTTTTTAGAAGTTGAATTTAAAACAGAGTTTTATAAAAATGTACCTGATTTGCTGCTTTAAAAGTAGAGTTGTGGTAAAACTGTAGGAAGTACAGAATTTTAACAGTTGTCTGTTGGATAAGTGTTTTAGCAAATAGCTTGCTTGCTTTAAAATGAAAAAGGAAAAGACTGTTTTCTTTTGGACTTACTATTTTCCTAAATATTTTAGGTGGATTTAACTATGTTGCCAGAAGAGGTTAAATCCCTTATTCGTGATGGTTATACAGCCTTGATGGACCAGCGGTGTCATAGTGCTGAACAAGCCTTTTCGCAATTGTTGTGCATTCTGAATCCTTCAGAATTAAAGGTAAACTGAGAAGAGTACCTTAGTTTATTAGAGTAATTGAAGTTTATGCTTTCAGTACTGTGTTTCATTCTTTCCTTCCACCAAAATAGTCATTATTATTGAATTGTTGCCTGTGATGTTGACCACAATGCCAAATGTATCAGTCATAAGTATGTCAAGAAACTTACAAATGAGAACAGGGTAAAAAAAAAGAAAAACAATAGTAGCATAGGATGTATTTTTGTAATGTTCAGCATACATGTGCATTTCTAGATGCAATCTGAAAAATATTTACCAAAATAATATTCTTATAAGAATAATACAAGATACTCATCAAATTATTTGATAAAAAAACTACTGTCCCTTGTCAGCTTAACTTTTATTCATAATAATGTAGGGTAAAAAAAATTATATTCTTCAGGTCAGATAACTCTTTGAGGGCAAATACTGTGAAATTTTGTGTATATGTATCTAGCCAATCAGCCATTGACCCATTTGTCATCACAGATTTCTTTAAATTATTGTACTGTTTTATTAAGTTCTGTGTGACAATATATGTGCACGTGTGTTGCTGTGTTTCAAGCTCCCATTTTAGTAAAGGCTGCTGGAGTGCCAACAAGTCTGTCCAAGAAAGTAATGCACCAATCCGTCTGGAATTGTGACCTAGTTTATTAGGAAGAAAAAGGTTGAGAAAGGGTTCTTTTTTTATTAAAAAAAAAAAAAAAGAAGAAAAAAAATCTTCTCAATTCTGAACGTCAAATGTAGCAAAGATACTGCACTGCATGAAGTCAACATAGTCAGGCCTGTAGTTACAGCATTTCTAAAAGCAAATATTTCAGGTTGTATCACTTTGAAATATACAGGTGTGCCAAATGACCAGCAGTAAAGGTGTAGTTAACCTTCACTCTTTATGCTAATTGTAACATAAATATGGGTAGAGGCTATGATAAGAAGGATGAGAAAAGCGTTTCCTGGCTCTGTTGTAGTGAAGATCTTAAATTCACAGTAGACAGTAATGCTCTACTTACCAGCAAAGTGGTTTTGTGCGTGCTACTACTATAATTTGACTCTATTTGCAGCAACTGAATCTTCGTATTATTAATTATGTTGTAATCATCTATGGACATGCCACTGCTCTTCTTGGAATAGGACAACCTGAGGTATGACATTAAGCCACTATATTGCTTTTATTCAAAATTCTAGTTCAGGTAGTTGGCCATCCATTTTTGCCTCTCTCTAACAGACATAAAATGAGTGGGGAAGGCAAGCTTTTGTCACATTTTTATCTTACAGTTTACTCTCTTGGACTAGATTTTTAATGGTTTTGGATAAATTAAGCTACCAAATAAAATTTCTTTTTATGCTTTCAAATGAGATTCTTAAGTACTACTGAAGTATAATCAATTATTCTACTTTTTTTGTAATCTGGTTATGCACTAGTCTTTCCAACACAAACATTCTGCTTCTAAAACAAGATAAAGAGAATGCTTTTTTTTTCTGGAAAACACCAAAACGCAAGTGTGGGTTGGTTTGGGGGGGGGGGAGGGGAGAGGGGTTGTTTGGGTCTTTTCCTGCAGTATTTAAAAATATTCTATGTCTTAAATGAATTTAAAAATGTCTGAGTGTTTGTAGCTCAGTGAGCTCAGTCATTTAATTTCATTATTTCAGAGGGAGACCATGTTTACAGAAGTTTCTGTTTTTTAAAAAAGGGAAGCGGTTGTGTGTGATCATAAGGTTGCTTAATTCTATTTACTGTTCGTAAGACTGATCAAAGAATAGGGCATACTGACCCATTCTACTGGAGCAAAAAAAGGAGAGGAAGAGTGAAAAGCTTCTAGCAAAGTGTCACATATTTTTTCTTAAATTTGTTTTAAAGGCATTGACAAAGGCTGAAGACCAGTTTAAGAAAATAATTGAACAGTACCAGGAAGAAAGATTTTGTTGTCTGGCATACTATGGAATTGGAAAAGTATACCTCAGACAAAACAGGTTGGTATATGTCGTGAATGGGTGATTTAGGTTGCTTAAAGAACCATCGTCAAAGGTGTTAGCAAAGTGGTTTTAATATGATGTTGTGGAAGTGCAACTTAATGACGTTCGACGGCAAGGTTCACTCTATTAATTACTGCATGGGAAAACATACAAAGGAAAATTGAGTTACACTTGAGTTAGAATGTTTCACAGAGAGACGGGGGATGCAAAGGGTAAGGGAGGCCCTCCCACTGCATCATGAGGTTCAGAGTGGACCCCATTACTTTCTGAACCCCTTCTCAGAGAGGAATCTAGGTGTGGCTGGATCCAGACTTAATCCCAGACTTGGTCAGCGGTTTATGTCTAAAGGATTGTATGTGATTGTTTCGTTAGCATCAACTCAGCATTCAATCAAAGTTCCCAAAACAAAATCAAAGTTATCATACTACAGAGCTATGCACGGTATCAGTTGCTTACCAAAGGTCTGCTGTTGGTAAAATATCTCTCTGCCTTGAGGAGCAACCTTGAGAGGTGCCCCAGCTCAAGGGGAGATCACTGCTGTGCAGCCAGGCTGCCTAGCAGGAAGAGCTCAAAGAAGGCTCACTTAGGCTGTCATATTTATGGGTTAAAGCGGTTGGCTCATAGTCAAATTACATGCAATGGAAAAGGTATGCATGAGACTACTTCTACCCACAGCTTTCTTTGTTCCTTGATAAATGAGCCTTGGAAAAACCACCCCGCTATTCATGTGTTAATTGCATGATTGGTGTTCCAAGCTCATATGCATCGATGCTCACTGTGTCGCTCTGCTCCTATGTGGGTTTTCAGAGAACATATTGGAACTAGAGGAGTTCTTGGCCCAGCTACGGCTCAGGCCTTTTCTTCCTTTGGAGCCTCTACCAAACTACTGCTAGTTTGGTTAAGGGGTTCAGAGCATATGTCACAGTATAATATAAAGCTTCAATACTTGATACGAAAGATATTTTCATTTGAGAAACAACGTGTGGGGGTTTTTTAATTATTCTTTGTTAATCACTAAATTCATACGTTTGTTACTGCTAAGGATGTAATGGAAGCCGTTGCATCAAGCGGACTCCAGGGCACAGGGGTATGACCGACCAGTACACCCCAGCAGTGGAGGAGAGCTCATAGGAGAAGGGCAAAAAATTGTGATCTTGAGGGGAAAAATGTATCATAGAGAAAGCTTAGCTTATCTCAACACCAGGGAGAGAAACCTTGGTTTTAGATAAGGCAGCTGCACCACTGAGTCATAGGGTTCCCTGAGACAGATAAAGAGTAATGTTATCCTGAGCTAGCCAGACCAGCATGGGGAGAGGGGGGGAGCATATACATGGCTCAGCCGAACAGAAAGTGCAGAAACTGGGCAACTTATAAACTAGAGAGCAAAGAGCTTGAGCTGGCTTCAACCTGGGTATTCCTGATGGTATTTTTTCCCAGCATCCTGACGGTAAGCATATCGAGACAGGTAATGGAAATCACATTTGTATTGATTAAACTGCGTATTGCAATTACTATGTTATACTTGTGTTGTGATTTCAGTATATCACTGTACTGCTCTACTTAATCAAAATCCCCAGTGACGCCTGTGGTGGCTTGACCTTGGCTGGCAGCCAGACCCTCATCCAGCTGCACTCCCACTCCCCCCCTCAACCAGAGAGGGGGAGAAAATAAGATGAAAAAAGCCCAGGGGTTGAGATAAAGACAGGGAGATCACTTGTTGATGACAGGCATAGGCAAAACAGACTCAATTTGAGGAAAAAATAATTTAGTTTATTGTCTGTTAAAAAAAGAGTTGGATGGTGGGAAACAAACTAAAAAATGAAAATGACCTTTCCCCAACCCCGCCTTTATCCCAGGCTCGACTTCACTCCCTCATTCCTGATTCCTCTACCTCCTCCTCCCCTGAGCTGCCCAGAGGGATGGGGAATGGGGGTTGTGATCAGTCTGTAACAGCTCCTCTCTGCCATGCCTTCCTCCACGAACTCCTCCCCTGCTGCAGTGTGGGGCCTCTCTACCGGCCACAGTTCCTTCGGGGCATATCCACCTGCTCTGGCAGGGGTCCTCCGTGGCTGCATGTTGTACCTCCTGCTGTAGGTGACCCTGCTCTGGCAGGGGGGTTGGACTAGATGATCTCCAGAGGTCCCTTCCAACCCTAACCATTCTGTGATTCTGCAGTGTGGATACCTGCTCCAGTGGAATCTTCTCCAGGGGCTGCAGGGGAATCTCTGCTCCATGCCTGGAGCACCTCTTCCCCTCCTCCTTCATACCTTGGTGCTTGAAGGGCTGTTTCTCACACTGTTTTTTACTTACTCCTCGCAGCTCTGCAGAACATTTTTTTTCCTTCCTTACCCATGCTTTCCCTGAGGTGCTACCATCTTGCCTGAGGGGCTCAGCTGTGCCCTGTAGGGAGATCATGGGAGCACAGAGACTGCCCCTGCAGCACTCGTTCCCACCCCTCTGCCCACCTTTGCCATGTAAACCCAATACAATGCCAAATAAATAAGTTTGATATTAAACCTTAAACCCTCCTCACATAGAATATCTAGAAGCACCTGGTCATACTGTTGGATGCTGAGGGGGGATTCCTCCTTCCTACTGCTGCAGCGTAGCCTGGTGCAGTCTGAGACCCGGAGGGTGTCTGCGTTCCTGTCCCACGGATGTGGCTGTTGTTTCCCTTGGCAGTTGTGACCTGTAGTGTGTGTCCCAAAGAGGTGTGTACACACACACATGACAACACAGCTGGACACCCAGACTATCCCAGGCAGAGCAGCTCCCATGTATGGCACTACCTGAACTCATGTAGAAAGGAAGTATAGGTAGCAGAGTCCTGTACCTTCTTCCTGGCTGATCAGGGTTGAAGGTCATTTGTGACCATAGACATGCCCCCGGTCTATGAATTGAGCAGCACACCCAGGTTTATGGGTCCCCTGAATATCAGTGCAGGCTCTCAGTCTGCCTCGTGTCTGTGCCTGGACTCCGGGCCCCTTACCCAGGCTGGCTTACTGGCTCACACCTCGAGGCTTTTATACTGAAGAGTCCTTAAACAGATAACTTAATGAACCGGCTTGTCTTTCGTTCCACATGCTATTACTGTTACAATTTTTTTTTCCTTGGATGATAACATAAATTGTGAAAGTATTACAGGCTGTAAAGGAGTTATTCATATATGATCTGAACGTGTACCACTTTCAAACTTAAGATTTTCAGATGCGCTTGATCAGTTTATGAAATCGCAAACAATGGTTAATCGCAAGATTGTACCTGGAGTATTAACTTGGCCCACAACATCTTGGGTCATTGAAGAGACACGAACAGAGAATTTACAGGTATGTTAAAAAAAAAAAAAAAAAGCATAAAACCCTGTTCTGTCAAATGGCCTTTCCAAAAAATAAAAAAGTCGTTATCCTTCTTCCCTCCCCCTCCCCCC
>NW_009649936.1:1471463-1488754 GCF_000708025.1 Charadrius vociferus
CCCCCCCCCATTGTCAAGGCCAAAGAAAGATGGGGTACAAAAGGGAGGTTTTAGCCTTAAGCAGCCAGTGGAAGTGCTGCTGCTCGTTGTCAAGAATGTCGTCAGCCCCAAGTCCTGGTCTTTGTAGAGCAGAACTCTTCTTGCGACGACAAATTTGAATACATGAGAAGCATCCCATTTACAGCACAAGGGCGGGGTCTCTGTGTCAGGCTCTGTGCTTGGATATTTCTGTGTAACACTATGCTTTTAATCTGCTAACGAAGTGTTTCATAATGCTTTAACTTCTTAGCTGCATATTTCCAAACTTCAGGTATATGTGAATACTATACACAACATAAAGCTGGAGATAACCGGTTAAAAATTTGAATTGGCAAAAATGTGAAGTTGAGAATTGCAGCAGTGGTGCTACATTTCAAACCAAATAGCAAAGTTTGACCATGTAGTTCTTGGTCAAGTTATATGTGGGAGTTATATGGTAAAATTCCGTGTTTGAATTGAAAAATCTAACTTGTGGTTTTGACACTACAAATTGCTTTCTCACACTGAACAGATTTTTTTTTAAAAGTAATTATTATTACTATTGTTATTGTTTTTAAACTATAATTGAGTCACTGTTATTTGTGAAGGGTTTCTGGATAAACCATGCCATGAGAGGCAAGACGCATAAGCTCCTCTGCACGGAGGCGGTTTGACACAGTAGAACATACTGGGTTATTCAGCATATGAACTTGGCTGTACTATACTGACCTGTTACATTTCTGGTAGAAGCAGCAGTGCTGTTGTTTCCTAAACAAAAACTATCCTAAAGATTTCTTATAGACCCCAGCTGACACCACAGTAGTCTGGCCACATTAATACATCAGTGCTGTGGAACTCTTGGAGAGCGTAATGCAAATATCTGAAAGGCTGTAACTGGTGGTCTGTTTGTTTCTAATAATGTTTTCTTAATCTGGGCTCAATGCCAATCCTGTGGGACTTGAACTGACTTTACATACAACCACTGTAATGTCTGTACCCCAGATTCTATTCTGGGAGACCTCACTAGCTCCAGTGCAGGGCCAGGTCTGAGTGGTCCCTGGGCGTGTACTTATTGTGTAACCTAGATCCCAGGTGAGGCCCTCCTGAAATGCTGGGAAATGGCGGAGATGAGCAGAGACTCAATTTTCATCATGTTATCTGAGTAATCTGGCTCATCATTTTGGCACTGGAAAACGTACTATATTCTTATGTGTTTGGAATTGGTCAGCTTGTAAACATTGGTCCAAGATAAACCTGCATGCAGGGAACCTATGAGTATGATAGCAGTTCAGACAAGCTTTTGAATATTTTGCCATAAAAGGACAATCTTCCATAGCTTTCACTAGAAAAGAATTGTTCTTTTGCTATTAGTTGTCTGCTGTTCAAAAAGAGATGTGTGTTTCACTGCAGAGTTCCCTAGAAGTGTGTAAGTAGATAGAAACCAGGAAAAGATTTGCTATACAATTTGTCTTACATAATTTTGTGTTTCTCAGTTGATTTTAAAGAATTGTATTGAGGAATGCAAGTTCCCTCCAGAACCAGATGCAATTTGTCGGTATCAGCAATGCCCTGGCCACTCCAAAATTCAAATATTTTTTACAGACCCAGACTTTAAGGTAAATTTTTAGTTTAAAGGGATTTGGGAAATAAAACTTAATGTTTGCATGTTTTCTGCCCCCTTTCATACTAAATAGCTATCTGGAACATACTATCTAACCCTATCTACTGTTAAGTTGTGCACTATTTTCTGTTGTTTTTCTTTAAAGATGTTAAATTCATACTGTTTCTCAACATTAGGGTTTTATACGTATTACTTGCTGTCAGCAATGTAGAGTGGAGTTTCATATCAGCTGTTGGAAAAAGTTGAAAACAACAAACTACAGTGATAAAAATGATAAGGTAAGAGCTGTGTCAGACAATAAGCATTTCATGTTTTCTTTTTTTAGTCAAGATTATAGTATTCCTTTGGTTTGTGATAAGTGCAGTGCTACAGCCTAATGTTCCACCCACATGACAGTGGCAGGAGGAGAGATGGGAGAGAGGAGTCTCTTGCTAAATTATCTGACATGCAAATGTGGGTAAAGCTTGCTGTTGTCAACAGAAGAAAGACCTGTCTGTGTGAAGGCTTAGTATACTTAGCCTTTTTCTCTTGCGTCATTTATGTCCTCCCGTATAGAAGTTTTATGCCTTCTACAGTCTTGCTGTTGAAGCAACAGTTCAACATTGAGTACGTCTAAAGGAATTTTACAAAATATAATATCAGCAGCTAGTATAAAATTAAGGGAAATCCAGGCAGCGTATGAACACATAAAAGAATATTCTTAAAGTTGACTCTTGAGTGTCACATTGGAGGAGGAGGGGCTTTGCTGTAGCTTTGGGAATAACAAGTCTATGCCACAGATCTAGGATCCTTTTGATTCGCAGTCCTTGCCAAGTCAGCTGTCACTTGCTTTTCTCATCCAGTAAGATTTTAGGACTGTGCTAGCTTTAATTACCTTGGTTACCTCAAATTAAGAAAGTGTAATCTCTATAAGAGTATATATAGGTTTTGTATGAATTTAACTTTGTTGTGTGCATCATTTTCTCCTACAGGATTTTCTTCAAGAACTGTGTTTCACTCCTGATTGTACAGGCCTTATTTCAAAAATAGTTATTTTCAGTTCTTCAGGTCTGGTAAAATGTGAAGTAAGTAAATGTTCATATAAAATAGGAAAATAGTCTTTAAAATACTTACTCTGGTAAAGGAAATAAAGTGAAGATGAGAATGTAACTGCAAAGAGATAAGTAGTATGCTATCTGAACTACAGAATCTGAGCATTATTTAGGAATATTAATTACCTGTTCTCTTCTTACCTGTTCTTCTGGTGGAGTGGGCATTACCTTATGGTATCAGTTAGAATTGTCACGTGTGGGAATTGGAGTTTTGTTTGTGCAACATGAAAGGAACTCTGTTAGTTCAACTCAGAGCTAAGCTTGCTAAATGAAATAACTGTATTGGAAGAGTGCTTTTTACCCTCTACAGGGTCACAGCAAGATGGATACTTTTTCCCAGAGCAGTACTGATCTGTGAGAAGCAAAAAAAAATTATTGTGAAGTTTGCTTCCTGCCCACTGGTAAAGCAAAACAGCCTCCAGTTCTTCCTGACTTTGTGTTATCTTTCAACCTGTCTTTTCTGCAGATAAAGAAGTATTGCTATATACCAAGTTGTAGCAGTAGAAGAAAGTTTAGGTAGACCTTCACAAGGCTTGTGTAGGCTGCATTATCTCTTTCATAGGGTTACTTTTATTGCTTTCCAAAGCATCAAATATGTTCCTGGGTTTTGAGTACAGCAATGTTGCATTGTAACCCAAATTTAATTAATATGATGTCACTTATTTTGGTAGTTTGAACAAAAAATCACAAAACCCAAGGGACCACCAAGAGCAATCATTAAACAGAAATGTTCAAGGTAAGCTCGCTACTGTTTAAAACTAAGTTGAATCAGTTTGAGAACAAAACAGTTTTCTCTAGGATTGGTTTTCATGCCTTTTTTAAGAATTGCTGAAATACCACAAATACTGTGGAAAGCTGTTCTTGCCCTTTGCCTCTGATAAACTAAAATATCTGATAAAATACATTATGATCCAATTATAAAGCATTTAATTAACTTGTAAAAGAGGATTTGTAACAGGACCACAGGAGGGCATTAATTGGTATTGCTGAATGAATTATTGGTAGCTCTCTAGTGGTCATACAGTTCTTTAAAAACATCATTTTCAGTTTGACCACAGGAAACTTTTCAAATATACAGGATATGAGTTGATGCGAATCTAATTTCCTGCACCTCTGTATTGAGAGATAAATTGTCTATCGCACCATTGACTTCCCAGCGATTTGAACCCATAGTTTTTGAATATAAACTGCTGCAGTCGTCTTTTAAGTCTTTATACCTGAAACCTAATTTCATTGTGAAATCTGTGGGCAGGGAAGTAACATGTTGTTTGGGGGATGCGTGATTTGGAGGCTGTGTGCAGAATAGGACGACTCCTTTCTTTACTTTTGCTCTCCATACATGTCTTTCATTTGTGCTAAGAAAGTTAACAGTTGGAATACTAAAAGAACAGGTGTCTGTAATTCTTCTTAATGGGTTGTCTTAATTGCACTCAAATTTCAGCGCACGGGTATCTAGACTAGAATACCACCTCTATTTTCAGTTTGAGATGCAAGCATCGTTCTATTCCTTCCCCTTGCTGGAGGGAAGAAATTCGGCGAGATTTTTAGCTGGATGGGAGAGGTATCACTGTGTGGAATAAGTTCAACACCACTGTTCCACAGAATTTACTGTCTAGCCAACTTTGTGTGAATATTTAGAAAGTCGTTATATATATACTTCAGTTGTTGATGCACGTACCTTTGACATAACAGAGTTTACACTTTTTGGTCAAGTGAGGTTATAAATAATGAGGAATCATGCTGAGAGGATAAACAAAATTGATTTTTAAAAGTTAAGGAAATTAAATGTTACTATTTGGTTCAAAATGTTGAGTTATAAATTAAGAAAAAAACCTAATAGTATTTAAGTTAATCCTAAATCAGACATCTTAAATGGGAGTAAAAATTGTTGCATCTTGAAGATATTCTTACATTTACATACTTGATCTTTGAAACATTTATGAAGTTTTGTTGTCTCTTACCTTGTAAATGAAAACTGGCTTTATTATATTTGTACTTTTCAGCATAGTATTTTTTAGTAGAATGGAGCTTATAGCTATTTTAAGACATGAAAATAACTGAGATGTGCCTAATTCCTGTGGCAACTTATCTCAACTAACGTTAGGCTCACTGCATAATTGATTTTTTCAGTCTTAGGAAGTTGAAAATGAAACAAGAAAAAAAGTTACGAAGAAAACATGCACGAGAAGAGGCACAGAATTCTGCTAAAAAGAAAATGGAAGAAAACCAGATGGGAAACAAACCATCTCAATCCAGTGATCACAGTGGTATGTGGAAGTATAGACTATTGTTCTAAGTTACTATTAGGTATCATTAATTAGCATTTTGAATGTCCTAAGTCAAATTATAGCAGAATACTAATATTGAACATAATCCCCCTCTTGCATTTTTACTTAAGATTACTTTTATTTCAGTTCTGGTTTAAATTTCTAAATAACTGTAAGATGTTAGTGTATAGAATCATAGAATTGCTGAGGTTGGAAGGGACCTTTAAGATCATCAAGTCCAATCATCAACCCCCCCTGACAAAACTGCCTCTAAACCATGTCCCTAAGCACCACATCTACCCTTTTTTTTAAACACCTCCAGGGATGGCAAATCCACCACCTCCCTGGGCAGCCTTATGATTAAGTTCCTTGTAGAAAACCTTTATTCGTGCTTCACTGGTTCACAAAGAAGCAGCCTGAAAAGGGCAAAGGCTCAAATTCAGTTAATCTGTTTAAAAGTGATTTCAGAAAAAGCTTTATCCCCAAGAAGTTAGGACACTGCTACAAAAAAAGCCCCAAAACTGCATCGCAGATAAAAAAAGAACGATATTCTAACTACAGAAACTGCAGTGACTTGAAAAGTATATTTCACTAGATTGGGGAAAATAAAATACTTGCACCTGTAAGTACATGGTCAGTTAATGCTTCGGTTTTTGTGTTCCAGTTATGTTGGTCTGCAGCATTCTGTATTTCAGAAGTGTGAACTCCCACTGCATTTTGTGTTAGGGCAAGCAACAGTACAAAGAAAAATGGATGGTGGGGGTTTTGTTGTTGTTTTGGTTTTGTTTTTTTTCTTGCAAATAATCAGGGTGGTTGAAGTCCCCCATGAGAACCAGGGCCTGTGATCATGACACTATTTCCAGCTCTTTGTAGAAGGCCTCATGGACTTCCTTTTCCTGATCTGGTGGTCTGTAGTAAATACCAACAACAGTGTCACCCATGTTAGCCTGGCCCTTAATTCTTACCCGAAAGCTCTCAACATGTTCTTCATCCACCCCTAGGCAGAGCTTGATACGTTCCAGCTGCTCTCTCGCATAGAGAGCAACTCAACTACCTCACCCCCACTGGCCTGTCTTTCCTAAAAAGTACCTAGCCGTCCGCGACAGCATTCCAGCCATGTGAGCTATCCCACCATGTCTCTGTAATTGCAATGAGATCATGGCCCTGTGACCCCACACAGATCTCTAGTTCTTTCTGCTTATTCCCCATGCTGCGTGTGTTGGTGTACAGGCATTTCAGAGAGGTAATCGAGCATGCCGCTTTCCCTGGAGGGGTGCAAGAGGATCCACCGTAGCCATACACACATGCTGGCCATCTGGATCTCATCTTGGGAGTTGGCTAAGGAACATTGTTCACTGCTATGGTTCAATGGCATATCTGGCACTTTCTCTTTACAAAGCTCTCAGGTGCTAATCTTTTTAGGGTTTTCTTTCTTAACCATTTTTTTTGAGAGCGGTCCCTTCCATTAGCACCATAGATTAGTATTTTTACTTCCACATGGTTTTCTAAAATCATGTTCAATTGACTTTGTGTTGGCTTTTTCAAAGTCTAGGCTATCTTCTCCTTTCCTATGGCTTATCTTTAGTTCTGATCCTTGGATCCACTGCAGGTCACTCACGTACATATATATGACTTGATTGTCCTAAATGCCCTTAAAACTTCTAAGAACTAAAAATGCCTTTGATGTGACAAAAACACTCACCCTGAAGTGCTGTGGATAAAAGTTGGGACACTGATGCAGGAATATGTCAACATGAAGCAACTTAATACAGTTCTGCAAAATCTATGCATTGGTGTTGGCCAACCTTTTTAATTTGTCCTGAGTTAATTCAGTAATAAAACTGAAGTCTTGTATGTCTTTGGAGACAAGCTATTACCCTGTTTTTTTTCGCTTGGGGAAATTTTGTGCGGAAATCCTTTTAAAAAAAAAAAACACCAAACAAACAAACAAAACCATCTAATCTCCTAAACTGTCCAAGAGGTTGAGATGCCAATTTCAGCAGAGAGCTAGATCACAAAGGGGTTTTTTTTGTTTGTTTTATTACCAGCCATAGCTACCTTCAAATAAGAACAAATCTACTTGTAACTTGGAGGAGTGCAAATGAGAGGAGCACTTGTTTGTTTGCATGTTTTTAAGATACAGAGGTTTTTAATGCAGACTCCTGCAGGATAAACTCAGGAGTGATTTATACCTGTAGAGTTCCTTGAATCTGTTAGTATGCATGGAACTGTTTGTGTTACAGTGCTGAATTATTCTAGGTGTAATACATAGTGCTTTATTTTTAAAAAAATTCTTTTCAGATCTACATCTTTTAACTGTAATCACTGTCAGTTAAGCTCTGACAGTGGCATTCTATAAATGTGTGGTCTTGAAGAATAATGAAAGGTGAAGGCTGATGTGAGCCAGTAATCTTTTGCACTCTTGTTGTACAAAGAACCAGTGACAGGGTCAGGCCAAAGGTTTGCTACTAGGTGTATGGTCCGGCATTCAGAAGTGTGCCTTTGCACGGGGAACTGATGGTTGGGGGAATTCTGTTTCTGCATCACAGCAGGCATGCAGCCCACGCAGATAAATCTGTATAGACAATTGCTTGAAGCTACTATTACCGGCAGGTAACAATTTTTTTTTTTTTTTTTCTTTCTGAAATCTAGTGAAGGTGCTAAGGATCGTTTCTTTGTGTAAACCAAATATAAAACAATGTTGTGTTAAATTCATAATGCTAAGGCTAGTTTATTTGGAAAGTTTTATCTTCTGTAACTTTCAGTGTTGCAATAAAGCAAATAGTTAAAAACGCCATTTAATCCAAATTATCTGTACTTTAAAGCTGATGTTTTTAATTGTGGTAAACAGGCATGAAATCTTTGTTTTTACATCCCATTATAGGTTATGTTCAGGATTTATATGCTGGTGATCGAGTCCTGCAGCATATCAGTCGAAATGCTGAGCAAATAAAAACAGCTGTTCGTGATGCTTCCAGACTATTAAAGGAATTACTTTCATGGTTTGTAATCAGTGAGGAGGATTACACGTCATATTCCAAAACTAATAGCATGTCACATGAAGTGATGGAGCAGCTCATCACTTACTTAATTCAGGAAAAAAACAGAGTAAAAACAAGGAGTTTTATCTATGTGCTGAGCGAACTGGAAGAAGTGGATCCCAAATTACACAAGTGGCTGAAACATCTTAACAATTTGGGTAGGCTGTATGTTTATGTAATAGCAGAAGACCTTACACTGTCATAATTGTTTGGTTTACAGATGAAACCATAACCTCAATTTCCAGTCTTGCTTTCTTAACTTTAAATTGTAAAGTAAAGCTTTCCCCTTTTTCATTTACTTGATTTTTAACTGGGATTTCTAGAGAAAGAAAGTATGACCATTGGTAACACAGGAACAACCTCTCTTGTCTCTGTAGGTAAAGCATTCTAATGTGGGCAGGGCTTTGTCCATGTAGGAAAGAGAAAATTGAACAATTTTATTTTTTTAACGTCTTTAAATTCCAGAATAGGCTTAAATCATGGTGGGTTTTTTTGTCATAAAAATGTAGCTGACTGTATAACTTGCAAGTGATTTAACTTGATGCTCTTTGGTAGTGTTGCCTTCCTGTGCAATTTCCTATTGAATTTATAATTGGGTGAAGGTAGAAGTTTATATTTGCAGGCAAAACAGACATAAAATGCCAAAGCCTTGGATGAGATTTGGGTTCTTAATTCTATTCTGTTGCATCGATGTCCTTTAAGGAATGTATATAGATTTATTATACAAATAATCTGTTGTTGACTAAGAATAAAACTTATATAAACTCCATTTATCATTTTTGTTTGCTTTTTTGAGATACAAAAGGATTTACATAATCTGTTTCAGCTACTATATATTTAATTTCTAGAACAGACTGTTCCTCTATGAAGAGGAATATCACACTAAAAATGTGAAGCCAGAATGAAATGTTGGTTTTCATCTCTTTTAGGTCTGACCGCTACAAAGAAGTTTCTCCTTCAATATGGACAATTTTTAAAAGAGCTTGACCTTTCTATTTTAACCACACTCTGGAATAAGAAGTATGGTAGTAAATTTGACTATGTGACAACTAGTTCTGAAGACAAAGAAATTCATGATTATTTCTTAAAACCACCCCTAGAGAAAACACGTTGTTTTATATGGCTGTTAGAAGACAACAGAGAAAATTTTCCATTTCTTCATCAAGCTTTAGATGAATTCTTTGATAAAATGGGTAAGTATTCAAAGGTCATCATTCTTGCAAGCATTATATTTTGTCTGTTTTTACAGCACACTTGATGGGCTCTGTAAATGGCCAAAACCTCAGCAAACTACTAACTGGCTCATTATATGAGATCTTCTTTGTTCAGTGCTTAAAAGGCACGCCGCCCTTTTTTAGGTTACATTCTGCTGGTTTGATTCATGTGCCACAACCAGCACGTGAGTTTACCTTTAAGCATATATGATGTCCAACCAAAATGAGTATTATCGTTCAGTTTAACCATAAAGATTCTGCAACTACAGTCTTTGAGATGCTTTGGTGGTATTTGATAAAGGATTATAATAATTATTACTATAATTTCATAGCTCATAATTATAAGTTACATAAAATATTACTATTTCTGTTTATGAATGTGTCTTTGTTATCCTTTCAATAGATGACCCTACCATTATATTAAAGAAGCAAGGAAATGAAAATATATCGGTAAGTGAACTTAACGTCTCTTTGGTATAAGTTCAGAAACAAGTTATGAGTGTGGTGTTTTAAAAATGTGCAAAAGTGAATAGGGACATGCATCTCTTGGTTTCTTTTACATCGTCATCCTTCAGGCCTGATTAGAGATTTGCTCTTTTGTTTTATTGTCTCCTGGCCCCCCCCTTTTCTTTAAGGCATTGGAAGACTGTGTACCATTTTTCCTAAACTTCTGACAGTAAAATACTTGTTTAGGGTTTTCTCTTTAGTTAAAACACAAACCAACAAGATACTTTTTAGACACTGAGGATTTCACACAGATGAAGAAGTTTTAGTGAAAGCGAATTAGGGTACAGTGATGTGCTGTATCACCTCCTTTGGATGGGGAAAATAAGGCAAATAAGGTGCACGGGAATAGCATTTACATATTACTTGATAACAGCCGTTTGGTATTAACTTTAAAAAAAGTCTCTCATCAAAAGTATCATCTGGCAATTAAAAAAAAAAAGTGCACGATTTACAGAGAGACTCTTACTAACTGCTGTATCTGCATATTTACCGTGACAACCGAATCTGAAGTGTGATTCTTCCCCGAGCGTGCTTTATTTGAATCTGCATAATTTCGGACACTAACTGTACTGCACATTTTACATTCCAAAGCAACAAATTGGAAGGTAGTGTAACCCAGCTTTACCTTCAGATGTCATTAAATTGTAAGGCTAGGAATTTGACGTTTGTTCTGCTAATAAGCAAAGTAAATTTGAAGTGAGTTAGACATATTTTGTGTTTGTTCATTACAATTTATAGATGCTTTTCACATTCAACCCATAAGTCTTAAACTGTACATCATTCTGAATCACTTTTTGATTAGTATCTTAATTAAAATCCATTCTAATTGGCAGAAGTAGATTATGTATTTTGGTTAATTATGTGTTTGAGGCACTCATTGAAAATTATTCTATCCTGCAGATAAATTTATCTGTACAAAACCAAGATTTACTTTTGATACAGAATAAATCTTTAGAGTTAATTAGTTAATATATAACTTAATAAGATATGAAATCCTTTGCTTTTTCGTTTCATGAATTGGAAATCCAAGAATGAAATAAAAGCTCTTACAATAGAACAACTTCTGTTTCAACATTACTTGTATCCAAAAATAAACTGTTAGTAAGTTACTGTTAGTAGTTATGTTAATCTATAATCACAATCCTATTAAAATGTGAAGATGTATATTAGTTACTTCATCACTGTGTATCTTAGAAAATTGAAGTGACCAGAACGTTTGACAGTCCTCTTTGCTTCTTGTTCCCCACGCGAAACTGTGTTGTCACAGCTGCAGTTTCAGCTGTAAGTAATGAGTAAGCATCTGAAATACTACAATGATAGAATATTCTGTTTTTAAAAATCTGTGTGTTTAGGGAGGAAAATCATGAAAAAGAACAAAATGGATAAATTCTTGCAAAGCTCTGTTTCTTTTTGTGTTTTGCAGCTGGGGACGGGTGTTGCATGCTTAATCTTGTAAATCTTGCTGGTCAAACCAGAATGATGATTTTAATCTGAAACTTCTTAAAATTTACATACTGGTTTTGGAAATGCATCATAATTTTATTCTAATAAAAAAAACCAGTGACTTTATTTTTTCTGTTTCAGACTAATGGTATCAAAGTTAAAAACAAAAACAGGAAGAAGAACTCAAAAGACTTAAAGGTCAGTAACTTTTTAGCTGCTTACTACAGGTAGCTTTTTTTTTTTTTTCTAGAATTGCTGACGTTCAGGTGTATAGAGGCTGTTTTCCTAAATATGTTGTGGAGACTCATTCTTGAAGTAGTTTTTCATGAAGTAGAATCATGCTGTTAAGACTCTATTAATACAGTTTGTTTTGTTGTTTGGTTTTTTTCTTTTAATATGGATTTGTCAGTATAGAAGGTATTTCTAAACTTGAAAAAAAAATTATTTATTAATAACTTTGGCTCTGACTGTATACCAGTACCTTCAGTCTATCCACTGTCTTAATTCTAAATGACTCTTTTGGTCTTAATTTCTCGTATGGGAAAATGTGAATATAGTACACTGACTGTACTGTGTAGTTAATACTTTATGCTGCATTTCGTTTTGCACTGACAAATAGCAAATTTGGAGAAAGACGCTTTACCAGTCTTTCTGGTAAAGAGAGAGGAAAATGTGTCCTTACACCTCATGAAATAGATCTGAAATTACATGTTTAACTCTTTTCTGATAGTTTTTATGGGCATATCAGGGACTGAAGATGCAAGTGTTCCATTTATTCCTCAGAAGAATGTTATTAGTTGTTCAGTATTTTATAGATTTTGCTAGGAATAATATCCTACCTGAAACTTATACTGTCTTTTGTCCTGCTTTTCTAGGATTTTGCTTTATTGAAAGCTTCAGATAAAATTTTCTTTGTTTCCTCCATGTTCCCACCTTTTTCTAATTTTACTAGAATTTCAGGAGTAAACTTAAGATTTGTCCTGTTCTTATCAGCCACGTTTTTTTTTCTTCTGACTTGGATGCATTTATACAAGTCTGTGTATTTCTGAAGTTCCTAAATAATAAAAATTAAAATATAATGAAAACATTTGTAATGGTGAACATTAGAATAACAGGTGTCATATTAAAACCATGTGGAACTAGGGATAACTCAGACTGGCCTGTAGTAAAATTATTAAATCTTGAAGGCTCTCAAATGTAAATGAAGAGATTCCTAGAAAGTCAGGTGGTGCGCAGCCCGGTGGAAAGAAGTTATATAAAAGTCTTAAAGTGAAGCTGTACTGTTGTTTGTTTTTTAATCCAAACTCAGTGAAAAATCAGGCACATGTAGGATTTTGATTAAACTGGTAAAAAAGAGAGAGGTTGGTCTGAATATCCCAATTTCTTTTTCCAAAATAAGTTCTGAAGAAGAAATTAATAATTTTAAATTAAGAACGTTCTCTCTATGGGTTAGTACTGATAAATGTACTTAAAAGTTTTGCAGTTCATAATATGGCATCTGAACATGACAAAGGTATAGAACAAGGTTCAGTGTAAATAAGTTGCACATAGTCTTTGCAGTGGATCATTCTGCATATACTTTTGTGAGATTAAAAAAAAAATAATCTGTTTTTAATTAGCCTATTTTAGTATTATCCAGTGGAGTTAGTACAGCACCACGAGAAGAAGATAAGATATTTATAGAAGAAAACGCTTTGTAAGTACCATCATGCATCTTTGCTTTTATTGCCCAAACCCCAAAGTGCTTTGCAGGTACTGGAGAAGACAGTCTTAGAAACACCAAGTCTGGGTTAGCGTCTAAGCGTTTTTGATATGAGCTTGTACAGAGCCATTGCTTCTCTGCTTCTAGGACAGGTGTGAGGGGTATTAGAATTTTAAAGATCTTAACAATGTAGGAAGTAACCAGCTGGCTGACAGGCTGCAGCCCAATACATCTTCTAGGCCAAGAGCTATTCTTTCAAGTAAGGTCTTACTTGTTCTGTGTTCCATTTTAATGTATCAAGAAATTAATAGACAAATTTGTACGTACTTCATCTGTCACAACTGAACTTTGCCATCCACACCATATCAAGTAAATTGTGATGTTGAATGGAGGTAATCTGTAGTGCTTACTGAGAATTTGTGCATTAATTGGGAGTCAAACTCTTGTATTCTGAGCCCAGTTTTGCTCTTGCTTATAGATGTGAAAGCTGCTAGCAAGAGCTAAGCCTTATTCTTATTAGCTAGTGCCAGGCCAGTTAATAAGTTCAGCAGTAAAGTATTTTGGGGTAGTGTTTATTCTGCTAGATAGAAAAAAGTTTGCTATTTGGGTATATTTCTAGCACTATGTAGTTACTGTGTAGTATACTGTTTTCAGCATATGTGAAAAATACAATTCTTTTCAGAGATAACAATTATTGTTCGTATACACTATTTATTTCTTTCTTCTCTCTCTCTCTTTTTATTTTTTTTGTTTTTGTAATGCTACAGAGATTTTACAAACTTTAATGAACCATTTGTAATCCCAGAATATCTTCGGGGGCAACTAGAGGAATTTGAAGCTCTCCGTGATGTTTCAAATAGTAACAGCTATGAAAGACTTTTGGATAATATCCCAGATCAAACCTGTGAGAGCTTATATGAGTATGTATACATTTCTGTGCTTAGCAGTTTAAAGGATTTACTATTACTTCATAATTTTTATAACATACTGTATTGAGTCCAGTATTTGAGTCCTGGTGGTCTGGTATATATATGGTCCATAAAGGTATGAACTAATGCTTTTAAATAATTGCATGTTTTTAATAAGATGTGGACAAGCAAGAGTATTACAGAAAATTTTTATGCTTGGCTAAAAGACCATCTTCCAAATGATTGTTCTTCAGTAGTTGTAGAGGTTCTTTGCTTCTAAGTGTTATTGTGAAAATACAATGTGTGGAATATGATTTTGGAATTACATGAAAAAACTGATTAATAATGACAACTCTTTTTTTTAAAAGATATTTCTCTCAAATCTTGGATGCACATGGCCCTATGGAAATTAATAATAAATTACTAGTTGGGGAATATGAACATTTCCCTGAAGAAGCTCGAAAGATTGTAGAAGATGAAGGTGGTCTGAAATCTTTTCTTCTGAAGTCCCTTCGTTTCATTATGGTGGATAATCTTATTGGTTTAAGAAAGCATGCAGTTCTTTTTAAAGAAAATCCAAACAGAAATGAGACTGGAGATAATGAAGAAGAAAATTATATAGTTCGTGATGTGCAAGAAAATTCTTCCCAGATCAAGCTACAGTTAAATCCAGCTGCTAAGGAATTCAAACCACTGTCTTACCCTAAGCAACCTCATATATCAACGTCTACTGAGTTAACAGTTGCAAGTTATGAGACTCCGCAATATTTGCCCTGGTCTTTTCCTACTTCATGTGAATCCGTGCATTCTTTGCATAGTCAGAAGATTGGTACCATAGAAAATGAGTCGTCATTTTCAAACATTTTAGTAAAGTGCTTTGATTCTCAAAATCCTCGTATATTTTTGCCTCAGACTTCCTGGGGTTATCAATATGGAAGAATATTGCCAGTGCCTTCTCAAATGCCTCTCATGTCAAATGTTACCGAGCAACCTCGTTATATTTATGCTGATAATGTAGCTCATCAGGATAATGACAAATCACCAATTTCAGACAGAAAATACGTCTTCAGCAGTTTTATACCAATTGAAATAGAAACGTATGAAGACTCTCAGTGCCAACCAGAGAACTCGGATAACACATTTTGTGACGACAATTCTGCTCTTGCAAATAGTACAAATGAAGCTGAATGTGGTATACAGTTTATTAAGACGGAAAAAGAAAGCAGAGATATACCTCTAACGAAAACCAATCCTCATACAAGGATGATAGCTGTTCAGGTAAGAAATTAAAATGGAACAGTTATTTGAAAGCTTTTAGGTGATAAATGAGTGTTAAGCATTGGAAAGTGCAACTCTTTTTTGAATGGTTTCTTTATGACTTCCCGAAGGGTCAAATGTTGTATAGAGTTTCAAGAACAAATGTTCAAGTAATACTTCCAGCCACCCAAATGTAAGGGATCTTATGTAAGTAGTATTTAGCATTCTCTAGTACTTATCTCCCAAAAAAAGGCCACAAGTTGGAAGATACTGAGGTGTTTATCAGGCTGGGAACTTCCTTAAAAACTTTCAGTTTAAGTTGCTGACGCTTTCTACAACTACTCTTGTTTTTAATTCGTAATTCTGTAAAGAGATGGTCACTGGATTTTGTTCTGCCTGAAATTTTTGCAGACCTTTGGACCCAGGATCAAAAGAGGGAGCTGGTGCATACCACTTTAAACTTCTTTAACCTTCCATCATTTTTGATTTTGTAATTAGTTCAGTTGGGTTTTTTTAACTTTCACAATATATGAGGATTTAGATAGTTTGTTCAGTCTAACAATTGCTGGCTGATGCTTCCCTTGTGGTCTTACAGTGGCAGCCCAGCTGTAGGGTGAAGTTAGGGGTAAACTCCCTCATGTTTTCCTTTTCCCTACTGAAGTAAAAAAACCCCTGAAAGTTGTGTCCTACAGGCTGAGAAAGCATTGCTGAACGCCCTGAAAGGGGCAGAACGTGCAGCTGAACAGAAGAGGAGCTGGAGCGTTTACCTTTTAATGGTATCCCAGAGTTAGATCAGCATACGCCACTCCTGAAAACACCCTTCAAGTAACAGAAGGAGACCACGGTCACATCCACACTTGTTACAGAAAATATTTTGGATTAAGATGGCGGGTTTCCAGAGTTACAGATACAGCAGTTTCACGCATCCATTTATAAGAGATTATCCAACATGCTAGAGGGACTGCTGGGGAGGAGTTCCTCATCTTCATTTGTTTCTTGTCATTAAGGGAGGAATAGCTTTTTATAGCTGTGAGATATACTCATCTTTTTATTACGGCTTTCTAAATTATGAAAATGTTAACATGTTTTTTCCAAACTTGTTTTGAGTACAAAACTGTTCTTCACTTTAAATCTTTCCTGAGCAGTTGCTGAAAGTTAGTTTCCCATCAGTCTTGGCAGATGAATTTCGTCACATGGCTGACTGGGCTTTTAAAATGCTATTTCTGTTTGGTTCTTGAACACATGCATCAAAAAGATAAAAGAAGAGGCAACAGTTTTCAATTTAGTGAATTCTGGTTAGCAGAGATCAGAAGAGAGCTAGGCAACAGATACTTTTCTGTTTGCAGAAGTGCGGTAGAGCAAGGCATTTAACATTATCTGACTATGATTTTTAATAGCCTGTTAGAAAGGTAACATCATAAACTGGATCTTTAATACGTTGCATGATTAGATTTTAAACCTCAGTTCTTTCAGTAAGTCCTTGATGGGTGGTATTGGAGGAAAACAAGCAGGGATTCTGAAGGTACTTGAGTCTAATCCCTTCTGAGTAGGGGCACTTACATAGTACATCTTGAGTTTAGGAGGAGCCATAAAACACAACTCATCAGCGAGCTGTCAGACACTAAGTTTTCAGACATTGAGAACACAGCTGTGTTTAAAGACTCTGAGAACTGTTCTGAATATAAATGCTTGGTGGTCAATTAAACTATGGAAAGATCACGACAAAAAAAATTGCTTTCATTATAGATTGAAGTTCATTTCAGAAACACTTGCATTATTTCTTTTTACATTGTAGATAGACCTACTTCATAAAGTAGTTGGATTTGTGAAATTGTAGGTTTGGTTCAAAAGCTCCAAAACAGATCTGACCTACTAGTATAAACTGGAAAGCTTTTTAATCAACTAATATTTCTTTGTATTCCAGGTAAATCATGAAGTAGCTGATAGGGAAACTAATACCTTGCCTTTTCATCCATTTGAAATGCAACAAGTAAGTTATCTGCATATTTGTTTATATCTCTCATGAAGAAGGTTAAAGGAATGCCCAAAAATTTAGTAGTAAAAAGATAAAGGTGCTCTGCAAATGATATGTCTTAACAGATGTTATTTTATTTTTGGTTTGTTGTGGGGAGGAGGGGGACGGATGGACACGACACGGACATGGATGGGGGCTCATGGTTTGGGTTTTGTTTTTTGGGATTCTGCCCGCCCCCCTCCCCCCC
>NW_009649936.1:1488927-1505860 GCF_000708025.1 Charadrius vociferus
CCGCCCCCCCCCCCATCCCTCTTCAGGTTGGGCAGTATTCTGTGATGTTCTTGGAAACTTCACATAGGCGCGCAAAAGGAGATCTTGGAGCTTTGTTCTGTAGCTGTTCAGATGTTGGAGTGTGTTTTAGGGAAATTTAGTATTTCCTCTCCAAAAATCTTGAGGTCTGATTTAAATACTCCATTTGGGCATATAGACATCTCAGTCTGAGGTTAATGGTAGTCTTGTGTCTGTACAGGGAGGTAAAAGTGAGAAAACGTGGCCTTTGACCTCATCATATTCCATTGATGGTCAGACATGAATGTTCATTTCCTGAGCTGGATTGAAACTTCTATACAACTTTCTCTTAAACAACCCCTCCCCAAACCAACAAGCAAACAAAAAACCCCACTCCAACCATGCTGAAGACTTTGAATCTCAACTGACAGCAACTGTTCCTTTTAGACGTCATGAATGTTTACTGCCCTGTGGTAACAGATATTAGATTGGTTTTTTATAACGTACATTTTCAGGGAGATATTCTACGTATGGAAAAAGAGCATCAGGTGTTAAAAGAACAACTTAAAGAAGCACAAGAAAAACATGACCAGTTACAAAGCCGAAGCTCAGAGGAAATCAGTGCTTTAAAAGAGCTCCTAAAAAAAAGTGTTGAAGAGACAGAGGTAATGTTTTTATTCATGCAACAGTGGGACAATCTGCAGTGGCTCACAAGAGTGGCTGTATTTGATCAACAGGATTTTTGAAACTTGACTGGTAGTCCTCATTGCTGTGAAGTCTAACTCGGCAAACCTCACAATCTCTGTGTGTCATCTTCCTTCGAACACACTTAAACACACAGGATATTGGTTGCTTCCATCTAGTGGATGCATACTGGTTTTGATTCAACCCGAGAACAAAAAAAGCATTACACTGGTGACTCTTTTCTCCTTGATTTGTTGGGTTTACTAACAGGCTTTATTTCCTTGAAAAGGTTTGAGAGCAAACGGAGTAGTCCCCAAACAACACTATCAGCCTACTATCATTTTGACTGGATTAATTTTATAGTTAAAGCAGTAGATGCTTTATGTTTACAGGCTACCTATTTGTCTACGTGAAAAGGATTTTTTTCATTTAAAAACTAAGTAATTCAGGTGAAACCAAAGCCATCTTTCCCCATCCCCTCTCTTTAATCTTTAGTAAGATGGGGCCTGTCATTCAATCTCAGTTTAATATATCTTTTCCTTTCAATGGTTTGTTGGAGTAAACTCATGTACTGCAGCTTGGGAGCTCCTGAGTTCTAGATTTATGGCAGTTATGGCAGCCATAAGACTCACTGCTGTCTTGCTCCGTTATGATATGGAACTTCCCAGTTGTTAGTACTGATACAATGTTGTCAGTACTGATTTTGAGCTGGATTTTGAGTTGGATTTCAGTATGTATTTGTACGTGACACTGTGGAACTAGGTTTCTTCTTTTAGCTGACTGCAAAACAGGGTTGTGAGTATTCTGTATCCATGTAAATCAGATGTGCAGATCATTGTGGGAAAGCATTTATATGTTGCCCATGCTAAACACCTGAACTAACAGTAAATTAAGCACTAGTAAAACTCTGTTACTGTAATTTTCACTGTCTTAGCTTTTGATCATGTGTCAGCAATCTGCTCGAACTTGCATTTGAATAAAATAGTATCTTCAGAAATAACATCATATTTTATGCTTTTAGGTGTCAAAGAATGAACTGGACTGGCTTCATCAAGACTTAGAAGTAAAAGTGAAAAAATGGCAACAGGAGAAAAAAGAAAATCAAGATAACTTAAGAACACTAAGGAGCACAGCTAAAAAGCATACAGATACCAATGATAGGTACTAATTTTATATACAAATTTACACTACTTTCTCTTTGCTTGATTTTTTTTTTTAAAGCAGCAGTAAGTACGGTTATTTCTGATAGACTATGGTAAGTTTCAGTATCTATTGATTCCAAGATATATGCAGAGTGAAAACGCAAACATGTTGCCCTGATTATGTCATTCTGAAATGAGTTAAATGCAATTCTTGGATTAGAGCTGCTGTTAATAGGATCTACATAAAGCATTATTTAACCTAAGTAACAAATACTACTCCTCCACTATTTAAGATCTTCCTATGTTTTCCAGAATCCTTCCAAACTGCACAGCTTTTTCACTTTTGTTCTTCATGACTTACCATTGCTTTCTCAGTGTGCTCCCTCTACTGCATTATGATAAGCTTTAAATTTTCATTTCCATTTTCATTCTTCCTTCTTCCGTTATACAATCAGCCCAGCCAAACTCTGGTCTGCATCTATTTTTCTTACACACTTTTTGTCTGTTCTGCCATATAGCCTATCTAAGTGTCATCCAAGGCTGCGCGTTTCCTTCTTTTCTAGTCCTGTCGCTCATTTCTCAGATTCAAGTAAAACTGCAAGAACCACATGACCGCATGTATTTATGGTGGGGTTTTTTTACCTGTCCTTCACCCTAAAACAGAAGTCTGGAGGGCTTTCCATGGAACTTAAACCAATAATATCAATGTATGGATCCCATCATGACCCTGTGTGCAGCAAACCCAGCTGTTCCCCTGGCAATGAGCTCTCCTGGCTATGGAGAAGCAAGAATCAACTTCAGTCCAATTCTACCATAGTCAACAAGCATCCATGAGAACACATCACTGACGTACTGAAAAATAAATTGTGTGTCACTGGATGAAGTATTATCAGTAGCTTTTCCTGAAACACTCTAAACACTTGAGAAATCCTTAAGTAACCTAATCATTGTCTGTGTAGCCAGCTAGATCTTGTATCACAGTAATAGGCTGAATATGTATGTGTCTGCTTTCATATTTTGATTTTTTTACGTTACAGGTAAACATTTAAAATAGCTTCTACAGAACCAATGAAACTGACTTAGCAATAACTTTTCTAATCAGATTTGGTAATTCCTACTGTATTTATAATGTTCTTTCTCAGTTTACAGACCTGAGAAGATTTCTGTCCTTGAATGCTGTTGTAGTACCATTAGTCTGAGTAGTTTGGGCCAAATGTCTCTTGAAAAATCATTGGTCTGCTTTTATATTAGTTACTGTTCCTTAGGAATATGTTAAATGCACTTATAGTATTAAACACTATATAAAACATACAGTTGTCACTGCTGCATAATTGGCACTATGGTTATAGAGGAATGTGTCACCTATTTGCTTGTGAACATTTTTCAGAACAAGCTTAATAAATGTTTGATTACTCTAGGTATTTGAAGACCATTAATGAGAAGGAAAAGCAGTATAACGTATATTTAAATACATATCTCGAGACCAGGTAAAACTCGTGCTTTTCAGCAATATTTACATTTTTCTACTAACTTGTTATTATTAGAGTTGTCTGCTTCACTCTGGGTGGAGGTTTAAAAAAAATAAGCACTTTAACCTATATCTCTTATTCTCGGTTTAATTTTATCTATAATAAGTATTTTTTTTATTTTATTGTAGATATTTCGAATAATAAAAGTCTGGGTTTTCAAAATACTCATACATTTCCCTTGGTTATATGATACTGTGTTCTAGAACACGTTACAAGTTGGGTGTGGTACAGACATACTGAACTGTTGTATGTAGCTTTGGATCTTCATATACTTATAGTCCTAAATGTAAATAAGGTTACCTAAACATTTTCTAAAAGTTATTCACATGCACATAGTATAAAGTCCAGGCTTCATTTATACATACATTCTTTATATATGTGATCAGGCTCAGAACAATAATACTTGCATGACAGTGGTAGTCAAACTTCTATAAGGTTTTTAGGTTGCACAGTGAAATGAGGTTAAGGAGTCCCAAGGTTGTGTCCGTGGAGCCAGCAGTATGGCTACACGAGCAGGATATGCTACCTGAAGGCACAAGCTGCACAATATAAATGGAGATGCGTGGTTCCAAAGAAGAGAGAAGTAATAGCTGTAGAAAACCTCTAAAATGCCATAAAATTAGAATACTACTCTGTTCTAAATGTTACTCAAGTATTTGACTTCTTTTTATTTCACAGTAACAAACTTGCTAATGAGAAAATAAAATTGGAAGAGCTTATAAAAAAGAGTCAAGATAACTGCCAAGAGTGTGTGAAAAGAGCTGTTAAAGCAGAGGTACAAACAAAAAAATTTTAAAACACTTTTGCTAGAGCTTGGATCATTTGTGCTGATAGTAGCTGGGGAACATAACTGGTGAAGTCTTATCTAACAATGTACTGTTTCAATAGTATCTAAAACTTTTCATAAGCGTGTATCAAAAGTGTTATTCAAATATCGGCAAATGCTATTCATGATGTTATCCTACAAAACTTCGCAGGTCATCAAGGCACGTTATTATTATTGACCAGTATTAAAAGTACACAGAATTTGGGGCATGTAGTGTTGCTCCTAACAAAATTCAACTAGTATTTCAGATTCATACTTATCCTTGTTATCTATTAGTAAGAATTAACCATAGGAAAATTAAAAAATTCCTTGTTAAAAGTCATGGTTAGTGAATATATAGCTACTGTTTTATCGGGTAGAATCAGAATGCAACAACTGACGTATGTATTTCACTGAGAGGAGAGGAGTACTGATAAATACCAAGATTTTTTCTAAACCAGTATGTTTTATACTGGAAATGCTTTGAATTTAATGAACAATTATTTCTTCTTAAGAAGGGCTTGAACGCTGTCCTATCTGCAGCAGGATTTTATAAAAAGATTAGATTGTTGGTCCACATTAGTCTTCAACCGTGCAGTATTTAAAAAGCTGCCTTAATCACTTCAGTGTGTATGTATATATTTTTATATATATATAGGATAAGTTAAAAATGGAACAGTAGTGGAAGCTTTCTACTGTCAGTTGAAGTGAATGGAGCCTTTTTATCCTCCTGAAAGCCTGCCAGGGCTGCTAATTCCACTTGAAGTTCCTCACTGTAGGAACTCTGTGTGCGTGTTGTACTCTGTATCAAACTATTGTTTCAGATACTTACTAAAATCTGTTTTGAAGTTTTATTCCTTGTGCTTTTACTGCACTTTTTTTCTTTTTTTACGCAGTTATGTTTTGTTACAGATATCAGTTCTCAAAAACTGGAAGGAGACTGAAGTATGCAAGCTAAACGGCATAGCTGCCAACGCAGAAGCAAATCTCAAGATGCTGAAGTCATGGAGCAGGTATGGAGAGTTTACACCAAAAATTTCAGTTCTACTCATTGCTTAATACAAGTAACTACTGAATGTTTAATCACGATCATTTAACTAGACAAGTCAGTTTTGCTCACATAGAGGTGCTAGCCTGAAAGGTGCATAGAAATATAATAGTTAAATGTGGCTTTCCTGAAGATGAATTTCTTCTTAGTCTTAAATTACCAAGATGTGTAATACTTAAGCAGGAGCAGACTTTTTGTCTTATTCTTTCTTAGCCAGGGAAGATCAGGCTACTGGGAACATTCCAGTTATTCCTGCATAGTATCAGTGGGAAAGGGCTGCAATGTAAATAGAAAAGAGGGCAACAAAACTGCTGGGCACGCAACAACGTTGTTTTCTTCCCTACAAGGAACTAATTTAGCCCTTGATGTTACCTTTTTAAAAACTTACATCATCTTCCCTTTCCATGTGTTTATGTTACTGCAAAATACTAATTTACATTTGAGGAGTCAACTTCTAAGATTGGATAGGATCTAAGTATCAGCAATTCAACTGATTTTAACTTAAAATTGCTTGAAGTCTTTGACCGTGATTTAGTTGGTAGGGGAAGGAACTGCTGTACTAAAACAGTTGGTGTTAAACAAAAATAATAGGAATGTTGGATTTTAACTGATAATCTTGAATACTTCAGCAGCTCAGCTTCAGCAGCACCTAAGTTGAAGTCACAGATTGATTCTTGGGAAATATTTATTTCAAATGTAAAGAAACGACTGGAAAAAGTAGAGGTAAGCCTTAATTTCTCTTAATAAGCTCTAAGTTAAATTTTGGAAATGAAACCAGAATAAACACCTTAAATAATTTTGCATTCCTTTTTTAAAACACCAGCAGCTTGTCCTCCAAATACTGAACTGCATTTTCTTTAATAACAGAAGAAAGATACAGTTTTAAGTCCAAATTACTTACATATAGTTAAGTTACAGTGAGTATCTTCAATTTTATAAAGGCAAAGAGGTGTCCTTTATACACTTGCTTCAAAATTGTGTCCCATGTTAACAAGTCTAGTCTCTTGGTTCTTTTGTATTTTTTGAGCTTTAGAAATCCATGCTACTTCTTTAAAAACAAACAAAAACTCTCTAAAAAGATAAGATGTAAAATGTCTAGGCTGAGTTTTCAGCCTTATGTTTCATTTGAAAGGCCTGGTATCTTTGGTGTTTTGCAAGAAAAGTAGTCGTGTTAATGCCATTTTAAATAAGGAGTGAGCTTCAGTTAATGCTGATGTGGAGGATAATTTGTTTTCTTTATGCAGGCTGAGTATGAAGAAAAAGTTCAGACGGTAAAAAATGGTGCACGGAACTGCCTTACTAAAACGGAAACTGTGGATCTTCCTTCTCCTCCCAACGTCTTAGTATGTATCTTATCTTTGATAGAAGGTTGTTAAGAAGTTCTTTAAGTTTGCATTGGTATGGCTATCCGTTATAGGACATGTACATAAGTAATTTTAATATATAGCCTTGAAGACAAAATGATCTGGCTCTCCATATGTCCAGGTAATTGTAGAGTCATAGAATGGTTTAGGTTGGAAAGGCCCTTGAAGATCATCGAGTTCCACCCCCCCTGCCATGGGCAGGGACACCTCCCACTAGACCAGGTTGCCCAAGGCCCTGTCCAGCCTGGCCTTGAACGCCTCCAGGGATGGGGCCTCAACAACTTCTCTGGGCAACCTGTTCCAGTGCCTTACCACCCTCAAAGTGAAAAATTTCTTCCTAATATGTAATCTAAACCTGCCCTCTTCCAGTTTAAAGCCATTCCCCCTCGTCCTCTCACTACATGCCCTAGTAAAAAGTCCTTCCCCAGCTCTCCTGTAGGCCCCCTTTAGGTACTGGAAGGCGGCAATAAGATCTCCCCGGAGCCTTCTCTTCTCCAGGCTGAACAGCCCCAACTCTCTCAGCCTCTCCTCACAGGAGAGGTGCTCCAGCCCTCTGATCATCCTCGTGGCCCTCCTCTGGACACACTCCAGCAGGTGCATGTCCTTCTTATGTTGGGGACTCCAGAGCTGGATGCAGTACTCCAGGTGGGGTCTCACGAGAGTGGAGCAGTGACAAGCACATTCTCAAGTCCTTTGAGAAGCTTAAGATGTTTAACTTTAAAATGCTTCATGTTCTGTCCGAATTGAGACTAAGATTTTTGCATATTGTGGCTTTCCTATAGCACCAAAATCCATAGGGACAATGCCCCATAACACCAACATGTGTAACTGATTACGAATACCAAAATCAACTTCCAGTCATATCTATTATGAACTAGATGGCATATAGCCATTTATGGAAATTAATCTGTGTAATGGCTACATCCCAGATAAATACTATTTAAAACCACTTTCTCATGGGCCAGCAGTTCCACAGATGCTTTGGTCAAATCATGTCAGTTACTTCTGAACCCTGTGACCGTTCCTGGTGCAAGGACAAGGTCAGTATGTCAATGCTCCTTGAACTGTTCATCAGCGCGGTGGTGGGGAGACACGTGACAGTGATAAAACTACTTACAGTCAAGCTAGCTGCAGCAGCGGCGCAATCAACCTACGTGCTGCCATTCACTGACGGTGAAATTGAAACCAGGGCACAGAGCTGATGCCCAGTCCTGACGACAAATAGCATTCAGAAACCACTGGACCTGGGACAGTTTGGCGTGAGGAAGAAAGGGTTTAGTCATCTCACAAAATGGGGGAGGTAGTTCACCCAGTAAGTAAAACACAGTCATAGTGCACACACAAATGAAATCCCCGAATTCATTGTTGATGCCACACAACTTCTTAAAATATATTCTCTGCAGAAAGTCACGTTTTTTTCTTTTGTTTCTTTGTGGTATAACTTAGATTCAGGGGTCTGTTCTAATACTGTATATTTATGATTGCTACTTCAGTTTTTCTGGACTTATACAAGTAATAGTTACACTTACACTCTCCTGCATACCTTTTCTTCCCCACTTATTTCTAGGTATCTCCTTTCTATTTATTGGTACAGGACTCTTAAGAGTCGTGTAGGTAACTTTGTTACCAGCCTTACCATCAATTTACAGGTTGGGAAAGTGATTTTTTTGAGCCTCTTGTTCTGCATTTGGTATCTATTTTTACTGCAGTAATACCAGAATAACCTTTTAGAAGAGAGATCTGTAATTCTTCCAGCTTTGAGAAGACTTTAATAGGCAAATAGTGAGCCCAAATGAAAAAGACTTGATGAAAGCCCTTTTTCTCCTTGTTTAATTTCATTAATTAATTGAACACCTTTATAGAGAAGGTAAAATATCGTTTTAAAAAGGTGTTAAACTAAAAAATACAGAACAAAGAACCAGTAGGTTTGACTATGAAGAAATGTAGAATTTTAGATCTGTGTGTTAGAAAGCAACCTTCCTAGAGTAGTCAAGTGCTGAAACAAACATCAGTCACGGGGTCAAACAATAGAACTTATTTTAAGTTCTTTCCATTTATGGAAAAGAGTCGTTAGTGCAAAAAGAAGTCTGATGACTATAGCTGGCATGTGTTTCTGTTTAAAAAAAAAAATTACGCTGCATTATGTATAGATTATATAATCCATTAAAAGCAGTGAATTTTGTATTTTCAGATTGATGGCACTTATTTAAAGCAGTCGTGTTTCTGCCACCAACTTTAAGCTATACTTTTGTATAACTTAGAGCTGTCCAACAGCCGTGCATTTTTTTTTTAGCAAAGCAAGAGTAAGTTAAAGGAACAGTTCGCATATGTGCTGTCCTATTTAATCCTGTTTCAGACAGGTTGTCTATATGTAGTACATATTAAAGAGCACCCTTGTGCAATATTTTTACCTAGGTAAAGCAAATTAAGATAAATTGATAGAACCCTGCAGTTCCTTAGCATGACCGAACGTGTCATAATTCATGCTGCAAATGCTTGAGAGTTCTGCTCAATTTATTTTAATCACTCTTTTTCCTGTGAAACCTGTTTATTTCCTAGGCAAAACAAGGCAGACCTCCCATCGGTGATCCAGCCATTGTCATTTATTCCTCTGCACCTACACATCCTAATTTACTTCCTGCATTTTCAAGTTCTGAAGATCCAGGTCCAACACATGCTTCATTTAATGCAGAGGCTGGAGTTAAGCCAGCATATGCAAATTCTAAGTCTTGTTCTGCAAGTGGTGGGTCACTGAAAACGCACTCCAAACCTCTGGAATGTTCATATTCTGATAAAGTTTCAGCAAGTTGCCCGTCAGGGATTTCTGGAAGTAATACTCAGAATGTCCAGCCAAACCAGAACCACCAAGATAACTCGGCTATACAAGAAAGGCCTTCTGGACTTCCAAACAACAAAACGCTTCCAAAAGTATTTGAAAACATTATTGCGCATCTACAGAGTATATTCCCAGACTATAGCAGGTATGCTTTTTAATGCATGTAATATTATGCTGGATAACAGGAGTTCTGAACATCCAATGATAAAATACAAAACCAACTGCTTTCATAGTGCTTTCATATGGCTTCTAGTTCATGAGAACAGTAATATTATTTGTTCCCCTTCCTCCCCTCCCGTTCACAGACATTCCTTAAGGAAATAGGCCTATGGTGTTGGCTTATGTGTTTTGTGTTTTTTTTCCAATTAATAATTGGGAAAATAATAGCAAATAATAATAAAACCAGCAAATAATAATAATAAATTTTATTGTTTGGGGGGGGTTGCAATTCAGATAGCTAGATCCTAGTTTATTCAGAGGTATTGGAAGCAGGTATTTGCTGCAGTTCATTTGAGCTGTTAGTATCTTTTAAAGCATCTACTGCTGTGAATCAAACATGGAAGCTACAACGTTCTCTAATGTTGATCACGGCCATAGTATTGCCAGTCAGTAATCGTGTCTTTCTTCTTTTTCCCTTCAGTTCAGAGTTTATTAGCTTCATAAAAGATGTACAAAGAAGAAATGGGAGTACATTGTCAGGTTTGAGCTTCGATGAAATTCTAAGCAGAGTAACAGAACTCATTCTGGACCAGCAAAATAAGGTACTGCGGTGTATGTAGTTGCTGCCTTTTCTGCTGTGCATCTCTGAGAGAGGAAACAGTGCAGCACAGCTCAGGAAAGAATGCAGACTTTCCTCTGCTGTCAAGCTCTGAAATACAAACTTACTCAAAATTCTTTTCCAATGCCTGTCCAGGCACCAGCTTCAACAGGGAGACCTGTGACGTCAGTGGCCTCTGCTTCACCAGCGCAGACTGGAAGTCGGCGTCGGGAAGTACCTGCAGGAGAAAACGTGCCCAGCCCGCCCAAGGGAAGACCCACGCATAAAAACACCTCGAGTAAAAGTCCATCTCAGCCAAATCTCCAGCCCTGGGGAAATGTTGGAGCAACACCTAAATCTAAATGGAAAAAACTAGACTATACAGTAAGTTCTCCACTGCTTCAATGAATGTGAAGTGATTGGCATGTACTTCATGTACAACATGAAATAATCAAAGTATTGCTGAAAAAAATAAACTGTCTTGTTCATTTTGTGTACAAAAGCTTAAATATACTTGGTTAAAATTATTAACTTTATTAACTTATTAGAATTTGCTGATCAATTGTTGCTAGCTTTCAAATAACTTAACATTTTATGCATAGGCCTCCAGTGATGATCCTTGTACAATATGTCACGATGAACTAAGCAGAGACTCATGTGAACTTGAATGCGGGCATCATTTTCACAGAGAAGTAAGGATTTTTGTTCTTAGCACTCAGAAGCAAACGTTTACAAACTCTGTTCAGTTATGCCATCTTTCCACCTTCTAAAAGTAACCCTCCTCCCCCTTACCCTTCAGTGCTTAAAGAACAGTGCACAATTCTTTTTTGCATACTTTGTACACCAAGGCTTGCTATATGTGCCCTCTTACTGTGTCAGAAAGTTTACAGGTTTGGATTTTGAACTAAAATGATAATTCACTATAAACCCTGCATTTACTGCCTGATAGCAGTTGCACATATAACTGTATGTAGTGAGAAAGTCAGAATTATGTTAGAATAACTTGGTACTTCTGTTGGTGACCTTTTCCCACTACCTTACTTGTTATTGCAGAATACGTGCAAATGTAAATTAATCAGCATGGTGTCAGAATTGGAGAACAGTTTTCTAATGGCAAATTTTAGTAACCTAGAACATGCTGGAAATATTGCTTACCTATTAGTGACAATTATTAACATTCTTAAGCTAAACTCTTTAAACTTTGAAACTTTGTTTCCTCAACATCATCTTCCTATTCTTGCAGTGTATTAGAACATGGCTTAAGCAACATTCGAGTACCTGCCCTATCTGCCGCGTTCATGCTCTCTTACCTGAAGACTTTCCTGAGCTTCCTGCACGGAACAGATACACCTAAACCTTGTTTTATGTGAAAACATTATAATAAGATGCAAAGCGGCTGCAGAATAACCACTGTGCTGAGGAACAGAAACATGATGCCTAGAAAGAGACAGAACATATTGACAATGGTAGTAGGACTCGGACTGATTCAGTATTTAACACTTGGCATGAAGCCACAAGACGCTGGTACTGCCATGGCACCTGCAAAATCAAGTGAGCATACTCCAAGATCCAGCACTTTTCCTGGTTGTTGCCTAAATGCCTTGAGCCGATGCAGTTCAGAGGCTGGCAGCGGACACAACTTATGGTAGGGTCTTTTTGGCTACGGGATATTTAATCTACTGCATCTACTTTTCTCAAAGGATAGTGCATAATTCATGCACAGAGGGGACTTTTCATTCAGAGCTTGCACAACACTGAAAATAAATTCTAATATCAAACAAGTAGGTGACCTGAATGACAGACCAGCAGAATTTGGAACAGCCAAGACATTGCCTTCCTCTGGCATAAACTGCAGGATTCAAATTGGACTTGTTGTGATCATTATGAATGCAGTTCATATAATTGCAGCTCCTTTCTCTGCATAAATCCATAGCTAATAATTCAAATTGTTTAAATAATGACTTGTAGTAGGATTTTGAAGCAAGAATTTTTAAGTAGTCGTGTGATTCTTTCTGTTTGCGTATCATTGAGTTGGAATACTGTGGGTCAATTCTTTAATCTTGAAATATGGTTTGAATTTCCCTCATTGCTGAAGAGCTGATTTGTTTCCATCAGAATTACAGGATTTTTATTTTTGACGAAGCAATGCTGCATCTGTATTCTGTGCATGAATGCTCATCAACAGCGTGAGGTGCAGAATACAAACAGCTGAAAGAAGTTATCTTACTGCTTTAAAAGTCTGGGCTTGCCAGAGTACCTTCATCGCTGTAAAATCTGTCTCCAGTACCCAAAAGACCAGGACTAGATTGTGTACATCTTAACCACTCTGAAAATGAAATGTGACTGTTGTTTGGATACAAGCAGTATTAAATTGATTGTATGAGATTAAGTTAGCTAATTCTAGGGATCATTTGTTCCCCCAAGTGGTATGTAGCTCCAGATGAAGTTTTAAACTATTCTGTGATTAATCAGTGTATTAATTGGCACCTGGATCAAAAATAAAACTACTCCTGCAGCTGATGTGGGTTTTTTGCATAATATTTTTGCTAAGTCCGAGTTATTGGTGAGTAATCTATTGCATACTAGAGAGCTGAGGCACCTGGTGCCTGAAGAATTAGGTGCTGCACTGCTCAGTGTTACAGCACTTGCGTCCTTTTCAGCTGCCCTTATTTCCTTGGGCTGGGGGGATATGTATATATCATTTTCTCAGCTTCTCACAAAAGCAGCCTAGGACACTGTTCCAGAGCACAGGTATCCTTGACCTGCTAAGCAGTGGCAAAGCAGTCCCACATGTGCCGCGTTTGATAGCATTCTCCAAATAGAACATAAAGTGCCTTGAGGTAAGAAGGGCGAGCTGGCGGTGCAAACAGGTAAGAAAGCACTTGCTGTTAGTGCACTGAACTGACACTTACATATGCTTGCTTGCAGTAAGCCAATCTTATTTTTCCTTCTCCCACAGCACAGACCCCAAGTTCCCAGCTAAGCAGGATGGGTTTTGATCTACGTTCCTTTTCTCTTCCCTAGCTCCTGTAAGCTGGAAGGATTTTATTGATTTCCACAGAGGTCATTCACACCTTTAAAAAGGAAGCCTTAGATCAGACGATGCCCCGGGCGAGGGGCGGCTGGGCAGGGTGCAGTGGTGCGTGAAGGGAGCGAATCTGCTCCGGCGGCCCGGCCCCAGGCAGGACAAACACCACTCCATCTTTCCGAGTAACTTTGACGGTGGGAGGTGACAGCGCTACTTCGAGCAGCAGGTGGCACTCTTGTAACGTCGTTTAGACCAGACGGAGTGACTGACGCTTTCCAAAAATCATCCTGTGTGACTTCCTGATCTTGGAGAAGTGTTAAGTTCTACTAAAGAGCTTTTTTTAGCCCCCACAAGACATTGAAATAAAAATTTCAGATGTTTATTCCTAAAATACAGATGCTACAGAACCAGGGCCAAACCTAGAATTACGTTTTCCAGCTTGGCGATGCTGCTGGATTATGCTGAAGGAAAGTATTTTTTGGCAATTTTCTTAAGTGTCTTTTCAGGTTGTCATCTTTACACTTATAGTTTGTGTAACACTTTATATACTTAGCCTGCCTCCACCCCACATAATAGCATATGGAAAATTCACAATTAGAATTAAACTGTGGCTGTTCTGTTTACTTAAAACAACATCAGAATCTACAACCTGTTTGTGTTGGGAAGGTTATTACTTGCTGAAATAGTTTTCCTACTTAGTTCCTTAAAGTATTTGTAACTATACATCTTAAATGTTTTTACCTTAACTTATTCCTTTCCTGGCATTTACATTTATACTTTAAGGTGAACAAGTGACAATATTGACCCACCTAAGTAAAAAGAGTGACTTTGGAGTGGTTATTCATATAATGGCAAGTCATCTCCTAAAGGCACACACTGCCATAGCATAGAAGTTTTTTAATGCAGTTTTTCCACCACTTAGCCTCTGCTGAGGGCAGGCCCTACGGGGGGGCTGCAACACTTGAGGGGTACTGTTTGTCACATGACAGATTTTTTTTTTTTTCCCACATGAAAACTGAGCTGTAGAAGTCTTAAAAGGGAAGATGGTATAATGCAAAGAATAAGTATATTCTCAAGCTAAAAACTTTTGGCTGGTCTTTTTCAGTGCTGTTTCACACAAATAGCAAAGACAAAGTAAGGGCGTTGTTTTTCTAATCCAGGGGAGAGCCCCAGGAAAAACCACACGCAAAACAACAACTTTGGTTCAACACATTCTTCCAATACAGATTCATATTCCCCATTTGACCAAAATATACTTTGTGTTATTTCACTTCATTATTCATTTCACATCACTTATTTCACGTTCATCTTACAATATTCATTCCAAAACACCCAAATTGTTGTAGCACCATTTATTTACACCTTCAAAGACACTGTTCAGTATTATATTACAAATCCCTTACCCTCCCCCCAGTATATATACACCATGTATAAGAGAACTTAGGAGGTTTAAGAGATCATTAAAGGACTTTGGAACAAGTATTACAAAATGAAATAAGGAGAAAAACTTACTACATATGTCTACAAGTTGTAGAAAAATACAGAATCATTCCTTCAGGATTTGTCTGAGAAAAACTGGGGAAAAAAACATGGTGGTTGAAGTTAGAAAGATACCTGACAAAGCTGCCTGGATGGGTACAGCCATGTCAGCTATCGCAAGGCAGGCAAAGTCTTACCAAGATTTACAGAGGACTGACAGGCGCAACAACCAGCAGGAACAAGGAAGTGATGTGTTTTCAGTTAAAGACATGGATAAAATTTCACTTTGCCTGTGAAGAATTTTGTCCTTTTTCAGTAAATCCTTTAGTGATTCTCTTCTGGCTATTTACATCCTGCAGAGCTTCAGTGGGAAGTTCTCTGTGATGAGATGATCATCATGCAGAAGGACGACAATGTTAACTTCAAACTCTGGGAGAAAGGAACAAAAAAAATAAAATGGGGAGTTCCATATGGCCCTGAATTGTCACATTAGGACGAGAGGCAGGTGGTTCCTGTTCTCAGATGCAGCACTTCACAGGGCTCTGACACATCGTTTTCCTATGACAGGGATGAACAAGGTGCTCCAGGCAGATCCTCACCACTGGCATCCCAGACCTTGGGCCATACCTAAAGAACCCTGGCTCGTTCTAGTCTTTGGGGTTCCTCTGGATTAATTTCTGTATTACTGAGAAACTACGACATACAGTCTTCTGGACAACAGCCAGAGTTCAGACATCTAAGATGAAAACATTTCAGGAAAGACGCCTCGCATTTAGAAGCCTGTAAGTGGAACAGTTAGGAACAGATTCCTTCCCTGCTGTCAGCATGTAACATGGCCTTAGAATCCTGCGTTATGTGTGGCCTTATGAAATTAAACTCTAAAATACAATATACCTGCAAGCTATGAAAAAAAAAATTTCAACAGAAAAACCTAATCTTTAGATATTATACTGTGTTGTTCAAAACCAAAATCAGTATCAGATCTCTAATCAATCCTGAATGAAGACAGGTAGAGTTAATAAATGAAGCGTACCAGAGATCCAAATAAACTGAAAATAACTGTCCTTTTTTAGAGTCTTCATAACTATATTAAGACTGTTCTTATAAATAGAAGTAGATACTACACTAACACTAGCTGTTTGTCACTGTAAATTACTATTCAGTAGCTTGAAATGGCAAAAAATAGAGATGAATATTATTTTGGGGAAAATCACTGTACATATCAGGTGCAAAAATGCTCTTGGGGGAACAGGTAAACAGGTGGGGAAAGCTAGAAAACTAGTTGTGTGCATTTGTCCAAGACAGACAGCAGAAAAGTAGAAGGGGCTTCAGTTGGGAAGGGTCCTAAAGGCAGGGGACTTGTAGATTCAATCTGATACAGTAAAATAAAAAAAAAAAAGAACCAACAGCTTCCAGCAGGACAAAGGGAAGAAAAACAGGCTAGCAAAGAGAATTTTTGCAGTAGTTACTTGAACAAGTGAGGAAAATCCTAAATTTCAGGTGTTTGTTAAGGCAAATGTTGGATTTTGGCAGCAATAAGCAGGAAGAAGCAGCTGGTGTAGACCAAGAAAGCCAAGTCATGTACAGCCTAACCTTACTTTTCCTACTTCTGACTCTGTGCAGCAGGAGAATGGGAAACAAAAAGAAGAAACGGAAAGAGGGATTCTCGCTGGTGATGAAAAGCAGGAAGAGGTCATCTTGGCATTTTATTCTTGGGCTACTACTCAAGTGTTTAATCACACGTCAGTTTTTGGCAGAAAAACATTACCTGCCATTACACTGCTGCTCCTGTCCTTTTACCATATAATTCTATTAGTCAGAAGTAGCTTAATAGTGCACAACTGGTTTTAGTTAGAAGTATTTGGGCTGTATTTTCTCAGCCTCTATGAAATACAGCAGACTGCACTCCTCTTCAGGAAACCTTCACAGGGAAACAGATGCATGTCCTTGCTTCTTCTTGCAGTGCCGACAGCAATTTATCCTGTTGCCTGCCAGAAGCTAAAGTGAAACGAGAAACTTCTCTCACATGGAAGACGCCAACACAGCATACAGTCGTACACACTTACCAACTTTGAAGTTTGTTGTTTCCAGGGTAGGGCAGGTGAACAACCTGGGAAACACCATGTAGATAGGAATTGGTAGGCCCCTGCAGACATCCCCATCAGCAATCTGAATATTCTGTATTTCCGTGGCATCTCTGGCGTAA
Organism: Charadrius vociferus; assembly: GCF_000708025.1. Taxonomy (NCBI): domain Eukaryota; kingdom Metazoa; phylum Chordata; class Aves; order Charadriiformes; family Charadriidae; genus Charadrius; species Charadrius vociferus. The sequence continues at coordinate 1,505,803 of NW_009649936.1, forward strand.
CCTTCCGCGCACCCTGGTGAAAGGGGGAAAGTCAGAGGGAGAGGAGGGGAAGGGAAAG
>NW_009649936.1:1505878-1507435 GCF_000708025.1 Charadrius vociferus
AACAAAGATACGCTGGGGTTGAGGGGGGAGGTGTGTGTGGGCAAAACATTTTGCCCTTTGACCTGCAAGTTTTCACATGAGCACTCTGAGTTCAGGATCCCAGAGGTTATTTAAATTAATGTTTGGACTGTTCTACCTGAAGTGCGAAACAATTTTTTGCAAGTCTTTTTTAATTGTATGGCATTTGACAATCTTTCACATTTAAGCTGAAAGAATGCAAGTGGCAATTCCCACAGCCTATACACATTGTGTTTACAGAGAAACTTACCACAGGTTTCCACACGCACCAACTGCAGCTCAATACTTTTGACTGCAGCCTCTGCATTCTCCACCACCAGCTCCCCTGTCAGTGGCTGCGTAATGATACAGTTTGTAGAACTGAGATGACCTTTGATGAGAAATTTTGGAAGTGAAGCTCTCTGAAAAGATGGGGGGGAAGACACAACTGTAAGAGCAGACTAAGAAAAAATACCTCATAGAAAGACAGTTATCAAAATATATAGGGAATCCCAAAGTTGCAAAGTTAAGAACTCTAAAGTTCAGAAATGCCTCACGTAACTTAAATAATATAACTCTTTCTTTACATGTGCATCCTTATGCAGATGCATTAAGATGTATCTCTTACTACCCTCCCCCATGACATGCATCCCCCTACTCATTCCATCCACAGGAGCATTTTTCCTGGGATAGACTGACAAAATTTGGCTATTACAATTAATCCAGAAGTCAGGAACCGCATGGTGAAGGAGGTAGGCTGGCAGCAACTAACAGGATGGTCGAGTTAAGACAGCTGGCACTGCTCTGCAGAGCTGCACTCTGATCCCATTTTGTTATGAGTTACCAATATAGTCTATCATTTCAGTGATTTTTCTCACCTTTTTAAATTTATCTCTCATGGCCGCTATTTGGAGGGAAGACAGGCATTTAAGAATCTACACTTAATGCAAGCTGTAGCATACTGCTTATGTACCAAGACATCAATTAAGGACAATTAATAAAGAGCTTAATTTGAATACAGCATCACACAACTTTTAATTTTTTTTTAACAGCAAGCAGGTTTCCTGTGTTTTAAGGAAAGAGCGGTAAGAATAGCTGATCGGGGATGACAGTCTCTAAATCAGTTTCCATAAAAGACCAAAGCAGGGGTTTGCTCCCCTTGCCCTCCCCTTTTTCAGGCCAGCGGACATCACAGATGCTCTCTGCCAGCAGAGGAACTCATACGCCAGAAGCTTCAGTTACATGTCAAGTTTTGGCAGGAGGCATACTGGAAAAGTTGCATTTTCTACCAACATCTTCACGATCCAACTTTCTTCAAACCCTTTGAGCACCCTGCTCTAGCCTTCCCCTTCTTTTGCAAGCCTTATTCTTCTCTCCCTCCTTAATCTTTTGTTATTGGCATCTTTGATGTTAGTCCCTACCTTCCAACCATCTGTTCCCACTTGCTTGTGGCCTTGGATTTCCTTGCCCATGTAACTGATTCTCCCTTCTTCCCAACCGTCTTGTCGCAAACTTTTTTTCTCCAATCTATTAGTTTTGCTTCTTAGTCCTGGCTGCCAG
>NW_009649936.1:1507485-1512219 GCF_000708025.1 Charadrius vociferus
GAATTTAGCTGTTCCACTCAAACCATATCTTGGGGGAAATACAAAACAGAGAAATTTGCCTGTGTTTAGTAAATGTGACCTCACCTGGGTGTTTTCTCCTAACTTAAATAACGGAAGTTACATCCCTGACAAAACCACCCTATGAAATATTGAGTCCTAATAATGTATTAGTAAAATACTTTTTTATCGTATAGCAGGCTCTTCTCCTCACCACTATTAGTAAACACAGGGTTGCATCCCTGCTTCACATGGACATCATATAGCTACCTCCCTCAACGTATAGTGGTTAGAAGCTAAGAGACAGAACTAAAAGGAACTTGCAGAATAAAAACTCGAGGCCATTTTCCTCAATCCTAGTCAACGAGACTTTTTTTTAAAGGTATATTTCCCCTACAGCCTTACTACTGTTGCCAGTACTCTTCGTATTTTCATCCTAGCTACATCGTCTCTCATAGGACGTATCTTTTACACTCTGTTTCATAATCCCTCAAAAATGAGAATCAAGAACATAAGAGCAAATCTATCCTGATTTTTAATCTAACCTCTTTGTGCTTTGTTTGGCTACTGCAAACCTCCTAATCAGTTTTCTAGTAGTCTACCAGAAATTATAGTTCTGTTACAATCTACAGACAAGCAGAAAATTGGAATTTTAGTATTTTAACTATACCAAAACGGTGACTTTTTCTACCTGTCCGCCAGGTAGTCACTTCAGACCCATACATTTTTCTGAGACAGGAAGAGGAATAAATAAAAATAATATATAAAAAAAAAGGCCACTGCTTGTGCTACCATACACATTCAATACCATTCTTTAGACAGCTCCACAATTAAATATGAAGATCTGCTGGATCAGAGATGTCAGAATTTTTAGAACCTACTTTCACGGTTGTGTACTTGAAATAGAGAAAGGCACGGGGTCTGCTAGTAGACCTAAGAAAGAGCTTTTAATGGACAGGACTTTCTCAAGATGTACACCACTGTGTCTCTCCTAAGCCAATGAGTAGAGTATCAAGATACAGAAGAGAAAGAATAAACAGAAAATAATTTATATGAAAACATGGTTCATAGGAAGAGCAGACTGCTGAGAGCTTAGTATTTAGCAGTAGTCTCAAAAGTAATTTTACCACCAAGAATAGTTATTACAGGCTTATATTTGGAAAAACACATGCTTTCAGTGTGCAGCAGTCTCCAGAGACAGGAGAAGCTGCTGGGCATAACCTGCTCATCCTCTGCTGCTGGGCACAACCTCTAACTCAGCTGGAGTTAGAGTTCAGCTGTGACAGCAGCTTGGTTTTCTAGACTCACCTCCTCCATGCTCAAGAATGGTCTATTCCAACATGCGGCAAGTCAAGCAAAGGTAGGAAGAGACCTGCAGGGATGGTTTTGGGAAAGCCAAAACTCAGCTGGAGTTAAATCAAGATACAAGCTGGGCAACAAAAAGGGGCATCTACAAATCTACCAGCTGCAAAAGGAAGATGAGGGTAAATGTCACCCTGTTACTGAATATGCCAGGGGAACCTAGTGACAAAAGACATGAAAAAGACAGAGGTACTTAATGTCTTCTCTGCCTTGGACTTTACTGATAAGATTTGTCTTCAGGAACCCCAGGCCCCTGCAAAACCACAGGGAAAGTCTGAAGCAAGGAAGAGTTATCCTTGGTAGAGGAGGAACAGGTTAGAGAACATTTAAACAGACTGGACATACACAAGTCCATGGGACCTGATGGGACGAACCCACGAGTGCTGAGGAAGCTGACCCCTGTCACTGTGAGGCCAATCGTGATTACTTTTGAAAGGCTGTCATGATCAAAGAAGGTTCCTGAGGAATGGAAGATAGTAAACGTCACTCTTATCTTCAGTTAGGAAGACCCAAGGAACTATAGACTCGTCAGCTGTGCTTCAATCCCTGAGAAAGCAATGGAGCAAATAACCCTGAAAGCCATTTCCAAACATACAAAGGACTAGAGGATTGGAAGCAGTCAGCATGGATTTGTGAAAACGAGATCATGCTTAACCATCCTGGTAGCCTTCTATGATGAAATGACTAGCTTGGTGGACAAACGGAGAGCAGTGGACACTGTTTATGTTGGCTTCAGTGCTGGTTTTTATACTGTTTCTCCTAACACCCTCACTGACAAACTGATGGGAGTACAGACCAGATGTAGAGCTTAGACACTGAGGTAGACTGAGAACAGCCTGAACTGCCGGTTTCAAAGGTTTGTGATGAGTAGCACAAAGTCCAGCTGGAGGCCAGTCACTAGTGGTGTACACCAGTGACTAGGGTCAATACTGGAGTCAATATTACTTCACATCTCCAGCGATGGCTTGGATGATGGCACAGAGCGCTTCCTCAGCAAGTCTGCAGATAATACAAAATTGGAAGGAGTGGCTGGTGAACCAGATAGTTCCTTCACAAGGACCTCAACAGGCTGGACAAATGAGCCTACAGCATGCTGAGCTGCATTAGAAAGCGTTGCCAATAGGCTGGGGGAGGTGATTCTCCCCCTCTCTTCAGCACTGGTGAGACAAAATTGGGGATAGTGTGTTCAGTTCAGGAATTCCTTGTACAAGAAACACTGAGCAAGTCCAGCCTTTGCTGGATTTGGCCATGAAGATGGTTAAGAGCATGTGACATACAAGAAGAGGCTAAGAGCTGGGATTGTTCACCCTGCAGAACAGGGGGACTTTATCAATGTGTATAAATAGCTGATGGGAAGGAGTAAAGAAGATGGGAGTCAGACTCCTCAGTGGTATCTAGTGAAAGGACAAGAGACTAAGGAAACAACTCAAAATAAAGGAAATTATTTTTATTTTATTTATTGATTTAGTTTGTAATCCTGTGAGGGTGGTCAAACACTGTAACACTGCCGAGTGGTTGAAAGTCTCCATCCTTTGAGATACTGAAAACTTGACTACACATGGCCTTGAGCAACCTGCTCTAGGTGACTCTTCTCTGAGCAGAGGGGCTGGACTAACCAATCTCCAACCACAGTGATTCTGTGAATTTACAGTAATAAGGTAAACAATAGCATGAAACAACCAAATAGCTGGTTAAGAGGTCTGTTTTCAGAAACAAGTGGAAGAGTAGGTCTAGATTCAGAAGTCTGGGACTAAGAACAATGGAAGACAAATTGGGGATGCAGAAGGGAGACCTAAAGCAGGAACGTAATCTTATTAAAAGGAAAATCTGGAAAAACAGAACACTGCTTTCAGTGGACAAACAGAAAACAGTGTTCAGAAAGGTAAATGACCGAGACGGCTACTACTGTTCATACAGGCTTCCCAAAGCCACACGGGACTGTAAAAAATGACATAACGAAGGATCAAAATATATATTTTTAAAGGATCTTGGCTACATGTGGTACAGAATGTTTTCCATTGCTTCACTGCCATCTTTCACTCAGAAAAATGATAAAAATGTTTAACCATTACTGAACCTTACATTCCACCTTACATTAGTCACCACTATCACAAGAGATCAGGCAGAATCACTTTATTGCTTACAAAAGTAAAAAAGGATAAAAGGGAGGAAAAAAAAAAAGAGTTGATTATCTGCAGGGCAGCATTTGATTATTCCTCTCGTTCTCACTCAGAATCACACAAATATTATATCTAAAATAAAATAATAAGAAAACCCTTACCTCTTTAACATTTTGCAAAGTTTCAGGAGTAATTGTGAAGTCTACTGGGCTCGGCATCAATTTCCCTTTCTGTGACTACAAGTAATGAAAAAGTTAGACTGTAAACTATGATTTAAAAAACACACAGAAAGGATATTAAAAAAGACAACAAAGTCAAGCAACGGATGCTTTAGTTTTCACGATTGGCTTTATACTGAAAGTTTGCATCTATGTCATAAAAACCCTGCGATTTCCTGCCTTTGTTATTAAATATCATTATGATATTGTCTAAATATGAGTCACAACGTATCACAAATCTCACTTGTAGAAACAGAACTGTGTCAATTTTTGGTTACTTTGTATTTGCCATTGCAACAAACCACAATAAGCTCTCCATTTCTAAGTTTTTGGCATAAGCTCTACCTACACTGAAAAAAACCAAAGGAAAACAAAACCAAAACATGTGGTTGACTACTCCAAACCACCTGGAAAAGAAAAAATACACTACCTATCTGAAGCATAAGGTATGCTAGAGAAAAAAGTTAAATTTCACATTTCTGTATTTACAAATAATTACATTTTATGCGTCACTAGCAATGTTTCCTTTCATTATTAATACTTAGTAAGTTTAAGCATGGGAGAGAGGGGGAGATTATAAATGAACTTTCTCCATTGCTTCAAATATGGTTTATAAACTCTCCCTCCCTCTTGCTATTGCTGAGCACTTTGCCTATTTCTGCTGCCCTTGCAATAACAGCTCAGGTCTCCTAAGCCATCCTCATATTACTAGGAGATCCTCAGCTGATGGAATATACCGTAGCATTGATTTAATGGGCTTGTCATCCAGCTTCTTTAACTGTAAAAAACCAAAACTTGGTCCAGGTTAGCTTTCCACCCTGGAGAAGCAATTTTGGGGGCACATTATTACAGTTCTTCAGAATCTATTCACACCATTTATCACAAAACCAAGACGTTAAGTCTTCCTGTAAGTGGCTGAACGGGCCCCGAGCTCGGCTGAGACGGCAGCCTGTATTCCGCATCAGGAAGGCAAGCTTTGCTCACCATTCACCGACCTCTTTCTTCTTATCTTGGTGATATGCACTGTCTTTTCCCTA
>NW_009649936.1:1512312-1527834 GCF_000708025.1 Charadrius vociferus
CCTACATATTTACAATAAGTGGGCAGCACAGCATCAATTATGAGAGACTCCATTGTATCTAACTGTGAATTGGCAGAGCACACCACCACCACCACCAATGGGCTTAACTTGAACTCTTAGTTAGGATGTACCCTCACTACTTAAGAATTCAAAACAGCTTCTGCTGCCCAGCTGCAAGATGGAAGACTGACTGTATTTTCCCATAAATGACAAATTCTGGCAAAGAATAAGGTTAAGGGAAATGGTACATTGAGCACTGACAGTGAGAATTATATGTTCGGTAAAACCTCATTAATTCACCCTGACTGAGAGATTCATGATCTACTGACTTGTGATCTAAGAAGTGCTGTAGCGGGAACAAGAAATAAACCCAGGAAACTGCATAATATGTAATTTGTTCACTATTTTGACAAGTGTGGCTTACTTATAATGTAATAATGGACCAATAAAATGTAGCATAATATATTTCAGAAAATAATGAAATCTTACCAACAGGAAACTTCTTTATAGCACCTAGCTAAATCTTTAAAAAAGGTACTAAATCTTCAAAAAGGGTACTATAGAACTAAAATAACATACTTCCACCATTATTCATAAATAAGACAAGAGTCTAATACTTTACTGTCCTGTTAGAGTTCAAAGGAATGATAGAAACAGTATGTTCTAGCAAGTTGTGGGTGGAAAAAGAGATACTTAATTAGGCCAGCACAGTCTGTACTGACATCAGATGTTCTGGACACGCGTACAAGTCAACATAAACTAAAAACCAAACTGATACACACACTTCAAATAAAAAGCAGCAAAGCATTTCTTGTGAGACAGTCTCATCCCACAATGATATCTCCCCAGGAGGAAGGCTGTCTCCATGTTGCTAACCGCAGGATGTGGATATTTTTTAATCTAGTTATCTTAGCATATTGCCAACCATGGGAACCATGGGCTTACTTAATAGCAAAGGTGATTAAGCTGACAAGCTTCTTATGTCCAACTTGATGCAGTCCCAGCTTTGAGACTTTGAGCCAGGGCTCTAAATCATAATTAGTCATCCAAAGAACAGAAATCAGGTATTTTCTCTTCACCAATAAACTTTCATTTCTAGGACAGGCATTGTGGGTGCATGGAACCTTTGGCTAAGAAATAATCAGATAGCCTAAAACAGTGTTTAGAAGAACATTGTAATATTTATCTAACCACACCATTGTTTCAGAACTGAAAGGATGAATAAGAGAAGAAACTCAGTGCCATATAAAAACATCTTATAATCTAAGTCCTATTTGTACTATTTTCTTTAAATGAAGAGAGATATGCGTTATTCTAAACAGAAGCAACTGCCACCTAGCTCTTCTGAGTGGTGTTTTTTTTGAGACTAACTTCCTTTACATATCCGACGTGTTGCTATTACAAATTACATAGTTTTACCTCGCCTTCTAACCTTAGCGCCAAACTTCACTTGAAGTGGAAAAAAAAAATAAAAAATCTCACTTTGTATAGGTAATACAAACCACACTTACCAGTGAGTGGACAATGAATTCACAAGTCTTAGTCAGGTCTTTTGCCAGCAGAGAACGTCGCATGTCACACCGTAGGGTATACTGGCAAGAACACGATGGCAGAGAAGAAGAAGAAAGGCTTAGTTAAGTTTTCCTCTGTCTCTCTTAACTTTTCATCTTTTTATTGCATATATGCCGAATGTTACTGTTATTATTATATAAGGCATTATTTAAAACAGGTTAGTAGGCAATGATGGGGAGAGGGGAAGGAGATAAGAGGTATACAGTGATTTTAGATGCTCCCAAATGAAAGCTGATTTTTCTTTGTGTTTACAGTCCCACAGTCATTTGCAAATACTTTCCATATCTTCTGCATTATGTAACAACCTATGAGATTGAGGGACTAATTCACTGACAGAGAGCAGTATTCCTGCACAGCTTCAGCACCCATATTACATTCAGTTAAGAGTGATTACAGTATTGCTTTGCACCATACTTTGGATAAGTGATTATCCGTAAGATATACTCACAGCCCCACTAATTTTAAATTTACTGCAAGACTGAATTTAATAGTGGTAACAGTTATATGCATATTTAACAGAAAACTGTCTTTGACAATACAGTTGAACTTCAAAGCAGCAGTGTGCAGTAAAGTCAGGCAACAAGGTTAATTTTGCTGTTCACTGTTCAAAAACTTGCTGCTAATTTCCTCCCCTTTCTCCCCTAAAAAGGAAGCCATAAACCTGTGACAGAAAAATAGCATGACCCTGGTTATCACAGTAATTATACACTTCAGCATCTATAACATAGCCTTTCAATGCCCTTACAAAATAGGGAATTTGTTGGGGTGTTGGGGTTTTTTTGTTGTTTCATTTTAAATTCCAAGGGATTGGCAAAACCAGGCGCACTTGGACTAGGGACTTAGCTTCATAGCTTCTAGTTCATGGTGTCTCTCTAGCTACAACCTGAATATGCATGCAAGAATGAGATTAGGGAGCCTGAGGACCAGAGGAAAGCCAATGTCACTCCAGTCTTCAAAAGGGGCAAGAAGTAAGAGCCAGGAAACTACAGGCCAGTCAGCCTCACCTCCATCCCTGGAAAGATGATGGAACAGCTCATTCTGGGCATTATCTCAAAGTGTCTGGAGGAAAAGAAGTTTATGAGAAGTAGTCAACATGGATTCACCAAGGGGAAGTCATGTCTGACTAATGTGATAGCCTTCTATCATAGCATAACTGGGTAGATAGATGAAGAGAGGGCAGTGGATGTTGTCGACCTTGACTTCAGCAAGGCTTTCGGCACCATCTCTCACATCATCCCCACAGGCAAGCTTAGGAAGCGTGGGTTAGATGAATGGACAGTGGGGTGGATTGAGAATTGGCTAACAGATAGAGCTCAGAGGGTTGTGGTTAATGGCACACTCTAGTTGCAGGTCTGTAATAAGTGGTGTTCCCCAGGGGTCAGTAGTGGGTCCAGTCCTGTTCAATATATATGAAGGGATAGAGTGTACCATCAGCAAGTTTGCCGATGACACAAAACTGGGAGGGGGCGGCTGATATGCCAGAAGGCTGTGCCGCCATACAGCGAGACCTGGACAGTCTGGAGAGTTGGGCAGAGAGAAACCTTATGAAGTTCAACAAAGGCAAGTGTAGGGTACTGCACCTCTTTTTAGTCTGTAGAAAAGAAGACTGAGGGGGGAACTTATCAATGCTTATAAATACTTAAAGGGAGGGCGCCAGAGGGATGGGAACAGTCTTTTTTCAGTGGTGCCCTGCGATAGGACAGGAGGTAACAGGCACAAACGTGAACATAGAAAATTCCATCTAAACATGAGGAGGAACTTCTTTACTTTAAGGGTGGCAGAGCACTGGAACAGGCTGCCCAGAAAGATGGTGGGGTCTCTGACTCTGGAGATATTCAAAATCCACCTGGATGCATTCCTGTGCAACCTGCTGTAGGTGACCCTGCTCTGGCAATGGGGTTGGACTAGATGATCTCCGGAGGACCCTGCCAACCCCTATCACTCTGATTTATTTAAAACTAGCATTTTTAAGCAATTCAAGCCTGATTTTCTAGAAAACAGACTTAACATCCCATAATTTATAGTCATGTATCTGTTTTATCAGGTATCAGTGCACCTTCAATAACCTTGGGAGAGACTGTATTTTCCTCTTCAGGACAGCAGGATTCTCAAAGGTTGGCTGAAATCTAATGATTAACCTTTTAATTACATTTTACTCCCAGCTTGTAAAGAGAAGCTAGGTAGATGAGAGAGGGAATGACAAAACAAAACAAATATTCACCATTAAAGTATACCTTAACTTGCCTATGATTGATATCAGTTGTTTTATCTGGATTATGGAAAACAACCAGTTTTGCACCATTTTTGACATACCTACCACAAACAACAGATGTTACATTAGGATGAAAGCCAAGACCGAAATAAGATATGGGAAGTACTTAAAAAAACAGCTGAATATAGACAAAAAACAAGGAAATTTTATTGTAGTTACTTCTGATAGGCTAGTAGGTGGGGGTCTTTTTGTGGGTTTTTGGTTTGTTAGGGTTTTTTTAAAATCCCAGACTGTAGCATAAGACTTCCAGCTCAGCTAAATAGCTAACAGTTTTATACTTTGTGATCCAATACTCTCATCAGTGAGCTACAAGAGGGGTGGGGGGAAAGGTTTTACAACTCAGTGATTCTTCAGCTGCACTGGTCTGAAAATTTTTGCGTGTAGTGGCTCTTTCAACTTTTTCCTTGAAGAAAAAAAAAAACAAGAAAACCCCCACCAAACAAAAAAACCCCACCCCCTCAGTAAGAAAAAGCATTGTCTAATGCAGTATTTACATTCAAGACATAGCTGAAGAAAGACTTTCCTTAAAAAAAAGACAAAACAAAACCAAACAACCAAACAAACACACCAAACAAAAAACAACCCAGATGAACCCATCTATGGTAAGACAATTTTTAACTGAAAAACATCAAATTTCAAAATTGTGCTTCCACAAGATTCTGTTACAACTATGTAGTACATACAGATTTGGGTGGAAATTTTACTAGTCATCTCCACAGGAAAGCAAAAAATTCATGTTTTTGAAGATGCTACGAGCTCTCAACACTTTTGTTTGAGTTTTTGTTATGAAATTGCACAGCCACATTTGCTTGGAACAAAAGGACACTGTGGTGCAGTCTTTTTTCATTAAGAGAATGGACGTAGTTGTGTGGAACATAAGTAGGGATCAGATATATGTTACAGTGGTTCTGACAAGGTATTTCAGGCAAGACATCTTGTTACGGTTCTGTTTATGCCATCATTCTTTAAAAATTTACTGCATATGGAAGGCCTGAAACAATAAGTGATGGGAAGATTTCCTCTAGTTATTCCTTCTCACAAACGAATGCAGGAAAACAGACTGTGAACACTAGGTAGCTTTGTTCCTGTAGAATTTATCCATGTGTCTTAAAACAGATCTGGTAAGTCAGTACACTTCATTTTTCATATTTAAGTATTACTGGTGTTAATTGGTTGTCTACGATGCTAACAAAGTCTCACTGGTACTTGGTTAACAGTACACATACTTGTATCTGGGTATGTACTACTTCATAAATTATCTACGAAATGGTAAATGCAACTTCTTACACAATAAAATCAGAACTAGATGAAAACACCACCCTGTAAGATTCAGCAAGCATGGCAAATACATTTTACCCGTTCTCAACCCAAAGTCCCTTTTTCCAGTATGCTTTTAATTCTCTCTTGTACATCCCATGTTACATCTGATCAGTTTCATTACTATCAACTATTTCCAATGAAAAGTTTAAACTTGCTAAAAAAGAAAAGGGAACAGATATCACAACAATTTTTTTAAAAAGCAACGTTACATTGTTGGGATTCTGAGATATCAGGATGGTTCCTTTGCCACTTCTAAGAAGTGGAAAGCATTGACTCCTAGAAACCAGAACTGAAAAAGTCAACTAGAAAATACTTACAAACTAGTACTTAAAAGGTTAACATGTATCATGATTTTTAATCTTAAGTTATATCTAGAAAATACAGTACACACCAGAACAATGCTAAATTAATAAAGGGGAGCTTAAAAGCTACTTACTTCAAAGGATCTCTAAACTTTTTGCTCATTCTTCAAATTGAGAAAAGAAAACATATTGCACTACGAAAAGAAAACTCTATCACAAAACTTTATCCTCTGCTTCCATGGAATAAGAAATGCTTTAGAATACACTCTGTAGATAACAACAGTTCAAATTTTCTTTACAGATATGACTGCCTTACCTGAATATTAACAAAGACACCGTGATATGTCTCATACAGAACTTTGTTCCCCTTCATATGCAATGGAAATTCAAACGGAATTTCTGTCTTGCCGCTGGGAAGTTTTCCTGGTTTTACCATTTCAATAGTGCTGTTAATAATCTGAATGGGCTGCAAAGATAAATATTACAAGGTTTAGGTAGAAGCAGAGTGACAGTCCCATCATTTCAAGAATCAACAACATCCAAACTCTGATAAGACTTCTTGAAGTTCCAGAAACTCGGGTATTTCTTCAGGACACATAGCTCTCCAGTCTTACAATGAAAAGAAACATTAAGAGTGCTTTCCTTAAAAAAACAATTTGTGATCTATTTTACGGTTATATCATGCTAATGACAAAACATATTCAGAGAGCTAAACAGCAGAGTCTCAAGCGCTTTGGAAAGTGCAGTTCCATTTTCTAAATTATGACCCTTAATAGTAGTAGCAGGAATCAACAAGTATGTGTGCCAGTTGATCAGTTAGCCATTCCCTCCTACCTTCTCCCACCATAAAGATCTATATTCAGGGCTAGTCTCTCACTGGAACAATGGTTAACTGTGATCCAACTGGGGAAGCCTGCTTGAAGATTACACTCCTTTTCTCTCTGGAGTTTTGCTATTATTTTCCCTATAATTTTGCTATTATTATTATTACTAGACAGGAATAAAGGAAAATCTGTTGCTTCTACTGTTTTTTTCTGGTTTTCAGTCATTCATGGGCAGATTATTCATACTGTAAACAATACTGTAAACAAATTAACTACAAATGAAGACCTTAAAAGGCCCTGCACCAAGGCTGTCCTAACTTAAGCAAACTGTTTTGCACATGTAGCTATACTGCCTCTAGACCCAGCCAGCCTTGCTTCAGTCGGTACAGCCATGTTTGTGTGGAGCCTGAGATAACTTGCCCTGCTAGCTTCCAAACCCCACGCTTCCAAACCTGGAGAGCAGTACAGAGGCCTTCCAGGAGCTCTACAGTCAGTCTGTGCACAGCCTCATACAGCACAGAAGAATCTGTGCAGGTCCTGTATTACGCCTAGTAAGTAACACACTAACTCAACAGCCTCTGCAGAAACTATTGTGATAGTGACTAGTGTTGCACAAAGGTCCAATTAAAATGAGTCACTTAAAAAAAATAAATCACACAGTTCATTATTTTTCTTTAAATCTTGGTCCTTCAATGTATCACCCAGTAATCACACTATTTATGTTACTGTACCTCAGCCCTAAAGAAAACTCTCCAATCACTGCAAGTTCTTCCCCCAAAATGTCATCATACATCACTAGATAATGCTGAGCATTTCTCTGCTTTCTGTCATTTACATACCCTGAAAGCCATTAAGAAAAGATATAATTTGAGAAAAGAGACATAGGTTTTGTGCTAAAAATATTAACCTGCACAGATCTTACCTTGACAGAGTTATAGAAAGCTTCGAACACACCCACACTTTTGGCACTAAGCTGCAGATTTACTGATCCTTCCATTGTTAACGAGATACCTTGGTGCTGGACTGTGTCCTTACTTGTTATGACCACGACTCCAGAAAGAACTTCCTAGTAAGAGAAACGACAAGATGATAACATTTGTTCAAATAAATGTCTTCTATAGCTGTTAAATCAGTTAGCATGCTAACTGATTTTCAAACTCCAGAAAACTGTTCCCAGAGAACAGTCTAACCTTGTCAGAAAAGACAAATACTGATAATGACAGCAATGTGGGGAAGAGACCTCTGTACTTGTTGTTTGCTTTCATTAAAAATATTCTCCTCCTCCTTGCAGAAGGAGCTTCTATTTCTTTCCAAAGTTTCAAGACCTTCCTCTCCAGGAAAATGAAAAATATCCTCCTAAACAACTATCAAGTCAGTTGGCAATAAACAAGTTCTATTTCACATGTTAGAATGAAAGCCCAAGAGGAATTTTTATATGAAGAGTGGGTCGGCCAGCCATAGGAGATGGAAGAGAAGGCATAACTGTAAAAGTGATGGCCAAGCTGAGGATAAGACTCACCTCAAGAGTGGAGTGGAATAGGTGTAAAATAAATTAACAAACAAAGAGTTTTTCTGCTACACAAGCAAATTCCATACTACATGGGAAATAGTTTAAAAGTGTATCTGAATTGAAGGCACAAGTTGTATGATTCAAGAGATGCGTCACTTATCCCATTAAGAATGTTTTGTCTACAAAATTGTATTTGCACAAGAACACTGCATCTTGGAAGTACCAACTTAGAAGTTCTAACAATGAAAAAAAAGATCACCTGCAGGACAGCAACACGCAGTTCAGTTTACATACCCCATAGTTTTTCCTTCCCCTCTCCTACAACAGAGAATCCACTCCAATCCAGAGTTCCATGTCAAACATCCATACGCATCTGCAAATAGCAGCAAGTGATTTGAGAACCTGAAGAAAGTTTCTTGGGGCTATCCTTCCCTTCTGCTCGATGGTAATGACCTGCGCCTTCACTAGGCTTGCAAACTAGACACCAAACTACAGATCACTCCACCCAAAGGATAATTCAAGACTGCCCACTCTACACTCGGCCAGTTAAAACCAGTCTAGTTATATAAACCTCTGACAGACACTATTTGAATTTTGCCAGCCTTTTGTCTTTACTAGTGGTACAGGATGACAATATAGAAAATGGGTCATGCAGTTTAAAGCAGAACAGGACAGCAGTAGAACATCAAGCATCACCATGAAGGCTGACATGCTGCAAGTCTGAAAAGAGGACCTGCAGCAATTGGGAAATGCCAGGAACAGGAGGCACAAGCACAAAAGGACAGTGAAGAAAAGCTGACCTAAATACTGTACTGCTTTGCTAACAGGCTTTAATTAGTACAAGCAATTAGGTTATTGCTTTGAAAAATGAGTACAGCTGAACTATAAGAAGCAAGGACAATCCTGAACATATGAACTGCTTTAATAAATGAGAACAGTCTCCCACCACACAGCAACAACCTATTCCAGAGCTATTGCCTACATACTTTCACACGATAAGGACGTATGTATTTGGGGCAGAAAGGAGAAGAATGACTTGAAGATAAACACTAATTTTTCTTATAACATTCAATGCCTCTTAAGAAATTAAAAAAACACCTCAAAATCACTAACAAAAACTTTTAAAGGTCACTAGTGTGCGGGAGAAGGAAGTACCATGAAGAAGATACTGTAATATTTACTTAAACTGTGTATATGAAATACAATTCTGTTTCTGTTTGATGCATGAGGGCAAGCTGGCTATGTCTTTTCTGGAGAAGAGCTACTTTGTCCTTCTTTGTGTAAAACCAGGGTCCCCGCTAAATACAAAGCTGTCAGGATACTTGTCCTTCTAAAAAGTACAAATCAAAGAACGTGAGCTTACCAAGATGTTCAAACAGTTAGCACACAACTTATGAGCAAACTAATTCTGCAAAACATATGCAAACATGTACAATTTGTAAAAGTTACATGGCACCACGTAATACTAAATGACTACTGTTTTCAGTCCATATCAGAAGGGGTTCATCTACCTTAAACACCACAAAACTAAAGGCATAGAGAAAGTCACCACCGGAATTAACCCCTATGTGCTACAATGGAGCAACTTACAATCAGTTGCTCTTACTAACTTTTTACTTTTTTAGGAACTCTTCATGTCTTCACAATGTAATTACAAAACTTTGCAAGATGGAACTAAGCTAACACAGTTCTACACAGAATTATTCATCTTAACAATAGTATCCATCCATAGGAAGGTCAGTGTATTACATGAAGCAGACAGAGAACTGAGGTACATATGCTAAACTGCAAACAAAACATTATTGTAAGAAGACTGTCCCAGGTTAAGGATCCCAAACAAGCTTTTTGGCTTTCTGTTGTCAGTTCCTTACTATTCAGGTATGTGCAGGAAACTGTCAGGAAGACTGACACTTTCAAAGTTTCAGTCACTTTCAAGGCCACAACTGAGATGAACATCTGCTTCATCTGGTCCAGCAGCACAACGCCTCATTTCTCCAGTTGTGGAGCAGAGTTACCCAAGTCTGGCTGACGACAATTTGGAACAATCTTCAATCAATAACATGAAATGGTGCATAACACAGATCACAGAATCACATCTTGAGAGTCCTACATCACATCTGGACTTCTGACTGAACTAGACAGCTACTCAGTATCTATAAAGTTTATGTAAAGACTGGAAGGATCAAAGTGCACACTACAGTGTCCCATAAATTGCTGGGAAAATTACTTTTAGTGTTTAAATATATACTGATTCCAACCTGCTTGTTCACATTGTCAGGTCTGGTTGCTACATTAAGGAGCTAGAAAAATAATTTCAAATAGATATTATGTATTTTCAGATTGTATCTAAATCACTTGACAGCATCCCTGATAACAAAAAACAGCCTAATTTTTTTCAAATGCAAGGTAGCTTTGAAAAAAAATAACAAACAAACCAGACAGAAGGTTTTCAAGACCACTTGAAATCTGTCATCACACTTTTTGATGTGTTGACAACAACAGAGGACACCATACCTAATGCCTAACATTTCTCAAGATCCATTTGATATGCACTATGCATCTATGGATTAAGCTTTTCATGTTTTGGTAGAATGGAAGTCCACAATCAGTTGGTTACCAACAAGACACCTTAGGTTTCTTTTAGAACCCCCTTTCCACATCAGAGGCATCCACTTTTAGGACAAAGGGCAAACATTTGGCAATTTAAAAATTCACATTAAGTTCACACAAGTCACATTTACTAAATATTCCTGATCATTTTCTTCCACATCTATTCCTCTAGACAAACCACCTGCAAATCTTAACTACTACTCTACTGATTATTTAGAAGGAAACTGACCACATTCAATTGAGAAAGTCTGCTAGACCCAACTAACTAGTCATTAGAAGTTTTAAAAGCTCAATGCTCAGATTTACTAATTAGTTTGCTTTTTTAGAAGAAGGCTTCCTTATGGGCAAATTCCAACTTACATATTTTAGATTCACTTGTCATTAAAAGTCTTGACTGATGATAACTATGGCACCTTTCTTTGTACAATGCATTTTCCAGGCCTTACACAGCCTAGAATTCTTATATCAGTCTCAGACTAACTGCCACAGTTATTCCAGTCATCTTGTTTAGGTTTTCTAAATAAAACACATCAGTAGTTGTGCCTTTCCTCATTCTTCTAGCATTCCTGAGTTTATTAAATGAGCCTCAATGGCTCAAGAATTCTCCATCCAATTAAAAAAAAAAAAAAAGTCTCTTGAACGCAGATCTTCTGTTCCTAGGAACTTAAACAGAGTTTTGATGCCATAAGTCTTATTTTGCTACTATAAGACATGCTATTAGGATTAATTTTATTGTCTTTTTATTCTTAAATCCCCTATGACTTCTTTTGTTTTTTAAACAATGCTGTTACTCTTTTGGTCCAAGAAGTGGCAAACTTGTTTTTTACTCACAATTTAAAGTAGTCCGTTTAAGCCAGCTTTTCTCAAATTGAAGTCCAGACAAAATAAAGGTCTTTGTTCACTTACTTCCTCCAGTTTCTGCTGATTAGAACTAACGAATACAGAAATTTCTTACTGTTGATCACAGCATATTATTTTAACCAACTTACTTTTTAAAAGCAGGAACACAATCTCAGGCTTGCATGACGTATGACTATTTTACAAATTTTGTGTCCAATTTCTCCCAAGTGAAAAAGAACAGCCAATGCAGAAGCAAAGAACAACTAAAAAGCACAAAATAGTTGCCTACTCGACTATCTAGAACTAAAGAAAGTTTTAGGAAGTGAAGTGTCTTCCACTTAGCCTAGGAGATTGCTTTGCAATAATGAAAAATGCTTGAAGTGAACTCAGCTGGATTTAGTATAATCAACGTCACCGTACCAGGATGAGAAGTAGTCTGACCCAACCCAAGACAGCAGGGAGCAGTATTTGAAGGTTCTGTTATCACAGAATCACAGATTGGTAGGGGATGGAAGGAACCTTCAGAGATCATCTAGTCCAACTCGCCTGCCTAAGCAGGTTCACAGAACAGGAACGCATGCAGGTAGGTTTTGAGCATCTCTAGGGAAGGAGACTCCACCACCTCTCTGGGCAGCCTGTTCCAGTGCTCTGTCACCCTCAAAGTAAAGAAGTTTTTCGTCATGTTCAGATGGTATTTCCTGTGTTTCAGTTTGACTCCATTGCCTCTTGTCCCATTGCTGGGCACCACTGAAAAGAGTGTATGATATTTCAGCACCAAAGAGAAATTTTAAAGATCTTGGCCTGATGGGGAAAGCCTATAATGAAACATATGCATCACTCTGACTGTACAAAAAACAAAAAAGAAGTAGTTATGCAGCCTTCGTTTTCCTGGTCAGCTATTTGCTTTAGGTAGACGCTTCTCCACTCACCAGCCTTCTCACATGTACTTTCAACAATATTTTCCCCTAACAAGACCCAAATTCAGTTCTGCACTTAAACTAAAGATAAGTTTGTTAACTTTCAGAGTTCTTCTTGACAAATTTATATTACAAACTCCCGCACCTTCAAGGCCTTATTCAGTACAGAATTTACCATTAAGAGATCCTCAAAACAGTTACTTGTTAAATTTCAGTCTCTCCTGTATCTGTTTCTCCTCACCTCTTCTCTCTTGGAGGGAATGAAAATGTATAGCAAATACACTTAACAGATGTACAGAGGCTGGTTGACGTACATGTAACAGATTGAGAGATGCTGATTGCTAAAAATCCCTGAATATTTCATCTGGACTATGCACAAAACGTACAAAAAAAAAAGAGCTTGAATGGAAGAATCAGCAACCATTGCCACTACCAGTTCTTTGGCCTACTATCACCTAAAATCACTGCCTGAGATCCTTCAGACTGTTCTTCATCCACCCCACTTTATTTTGTTTGTCCAATTTTCTGCTCTGTTGGAGCTGCTCCACTGTGTCTAATCTCTCTTCTGTAGGCCACCCAGCACAGGACCATTTGGATACTAACTGTTAAACACTCTCTGTTAGAGTCTACTTGAGAACACATTCATAAGAAAAACAAAAAAGGACATCCATGATTCAACAGATTGATTTTTATATTATTACTATTTACTTTTTTTTTTTTTTTTTTTTTGAGTGTCATGCCTACCAAATACTATCCATTTCCCTGATCTAGTTTACTGCATAGCCAATATTGTCAGCACAAGAAAGGCAGCAGAAATTAAATGGCTAGGGAGGTGAGTGGCATTGTGGAGTTATGCTGGATTAATCATGGTCTTGGGCAAATTATGACTTAGAAAGCTTAGTAATGTTTCAGCAATTTTTTGTGCTATTATAATGTAACAGGTATAACAAAAAGACTATTATACCAGTGCATAATTTAGCCATCGACTTCTTCCATATCCAAATGCAGCTTTAAATAAAGTCAGAAAACAACAGATCAAGTCTAGACACAGTATCCCTATTGCCTTCAAATGAATACCTAGACATATACATTGAGATGAACTATTGCCTTTACTAAAGGAATTCCTTCATTTTCAAGTAGCATTGATGCAAGCATATTTCGGATGAAAGCTGCCATAGACCGAAGGTATTCTTAGCATAACTACTGTGACTGAAGTATACAACAATCAGTAAAGTTGTAAAAAAAAAAAAAAAAACCAGCCCAAAACCAAACCTGCATATATCTCATGCCTAATTAGAGACTTATAATTCCTATCTATTTATATGAAATTTCTATTAAAAATTCATGTTGTACTTCTACCGTAGAGCTCTTTCATCATTGTGTTTTCACATCACTCAGATCTCCAAATTTAAGGCCCAGTTAATGAACTAAAATTATAAACCTTTTCACATGGAGTTAAAGCGGAAGCAAACAAACAATACTGACACATCTATTAACCATAAATATCTTATTTAATTTCAGCTTGAAGACAGAAGAAACATCCCTTTCCTGTATTAAAAAAAAAATAATATCCAGTTTAAAGTGATATAAAGGAAGCCAAGTAAAGAAACTGAAAATGGGCACAGCATTATGATACTGAAATAAATAAGGTCCTTATAATAATGCGTGTTAGTAAAACAACGTGAAACTACAGAGATACAGAAAGT
Source organism: Charadrius vociferus (assembly GCF_000708025.1). NCBI lineage: Eukaryota > Metazoa > Chordata > Aves > Charadriiformes > Charadriidae > Charadrius > Charadrius vociferus. Next base: position 1,526,186 of record NW_009649936.1, read on the forward strand.
ATGCTTTACCACTATGACACCATACCTAAAGGGATGTATTGTTCACAAACAGATAATTTAGCTTTATGAAAGTCATTCTCTAGATGATTTGACAATTGTAGAACAGATGCTGCATACCATTCCATTCAAACCTGTTTAAAGCAGTTTTACAGCATTAAAAACATGTAAATCAATTGAAACATGCTTTATATGCTGTAACAACCAAACTACTAACGTATGGGAAAGCTGTGTATGAAAAGGATTTTTATAACACAAGTGGGTGGCTGGACAGGAAAAAAAAGGACCTGAAAACTTCTGCTTAAACAGTATTTCTAGAAAAACAGTGATAAAAATGAGCCAGGTGATTATTTTTTTTTCTGACTGCACTTGAAGTCTTCAGCGATGAAAAAAGGCACAGCATTTTGTAAGTAGGTGCAAAAGCTGAAGTATGCACAATCACTTTATCACTATCAACAACTACATCAGTGAAAAAAGTTAAGAAATCAGAATCCTGGGGGAGGGGGGTGGGGGGGCGGAGATCTGGCTGGTCATGCCTAACTAATTTATCAAAGAATCATAGAATAGTTTGGGTTGGAAGGGACCTTTAAAGGTCATCTTGTCCAACCTCCCCCTGCAATGAGTAGGAACATCTTCAACTAGATCAGGTTGCTCAGAGCCCCATCCAACCTGACCTTGGATGTTTCCAGGGATGGGGCATCTACCACCTCTGTGGGCAACCAGTTCCAGTGCCTCACCACCCTCACAGTGAAAAATTTCTTCCTCTTTCTTCTTAAAACCATTACAACTTGTCCTATCGCAACAGGCCCTGCTAAAAAATTCGTCACCATCTTTCTTGTAGGCCCCCTTTAAGTACTGGAAGCCTGCAACAAGGTGTCCTGGGAGCCTTCACTTCTCCAGGCTGAACAACCCCAATTCTCTCATAGGAGGTGCTCCAGCCCTGTGATCACTTTTGTAGCCCTCCTCTGGACTTGCTTCAACAGGTCCACGTCCTTCTGCTGGGGGCTCCAGAGCTGGATGCAGTACTCCAGGTGGGGGCTCACCAGAGTGGAGCAAAGGGGCAGAATCACCTCCCTCGACCTACTGGCCATGTTTCTTTTGAAGCAGCCCAGGATACAGTTGGCTTTCTGGGCTGCGAGTGCACATTGTCGGCTCATGTCCAGTTTTCATCCACCAGTACCCTCAAGTCCTTCTCAGCAGGGAAGAAAGGAAATCTCCTCTTAGATAAGAGGAGATTCCCTATCAGGTGTGAACAACATCTTTAAGACATTTCCAGGTTTCTTGCAGAGCACAGAAACGGAACGACACTCTGTAACAGCAACTGGCCGCACCTGCACACTGTACCAAAGCAGCAGTCCCGCTGTAACACACAAGTATAAACAACTGAAGCGACACTACCCTATAGGTGAACTCCAAACTGCCATGTCTCAGGGGGCCTCCCTCGCTCCCTCCTGAAGCCCTGCCGCCCTCCCCGGAGACAGGTCGGCGGTACTCCCGCGGTACCGCCACGCTCGCCAGGGGAAAAGAGAAGGACAACAAGCAGCCCTTCACCCTAAAGACGTGCCTCAATCCCCTTCACCCCAAAGACGTGCCTCAAGCCCGGCCAGGGGACCCGCAGCAACGGCGCCAGGGGGAAGCAACGGGCGCTGGGG
>NW_009649936.1:1528326-1549900 GCF_000708025.1 Charadrius vociferus
GGTCTTTACATTCGTAGTTCTGGCTAGGCTGAAGGGGATTAGTCTGAGGGAGGCCTCACAGTCATGAGAACCTCGCACATATATATATATATATATATTAAAAAAATCCTGGATTTGTTGCTCTTACAATTGCACGTATGATTCAGCATATTGAATTTCAAAATAGGTGCCAGCCCGCGTTCTGGAAGTTGCCTCCCACTTGTCTGATAAATGTCGGAAGGCAACGCCTTGTAAAATCCACCGTGAGAAAAATCCGTCGGCAGAACCCGAAGCGGAGAAAATGAGCCGCTCTGGAAAACGTTGCTGGTGCGCAGCTATACGCCTGCGCTCACGTTTTAGTACGGAGAGAAATGCTTCCGTCTCCTACAGATGCGGAAAACGTAATTCCTGTGACTTCAGTGGGCGCAGAAATTGTCCGCCAGCGGCGTCTCAAGTCCCAAAGGAAACCTATGGAGCATGAATCTAGTTATGAATTTTAATGCTTTTCTAAAGTCACTATTCTTGCCGTGTTAAAAAGCAGGGGCAGCCATTTCACTGAGCTATCACAAGCACAAGCCAGCTTCAGGGTCTAGCAACACCATTCTTACCTCATTTTAAAAGGTGGGAGTTCTTTAAGTCAGTCTTAAACTGCAGCTTGGTGGGGCAGCAGGGGATCGTGATAGACTCCTGGGTTTTGAGCACTAGCAGTCAAAATAACCACTGAAAGCCTTAACAAGAAAATCTGGCAGTGGACTGCACAGCTACCGTAAGCTGGCTCTACTGTAGCAAATGTGCATAAAGCGCACAGCTGAAGGGTCAAGACAAATTTGTCTTTGTGGACTGCTGTCTCCCAAGAAGCCTTTAGATGGCCCAAGACAGACACTCAGGGAACTGTTCCTTGGTGGCATTATGGATCTTTGAAGCCTGATTGCTAGAGCTGGTTTTCTTGAATGGAGCTTGAAGACTAGTTTCCTAGCATTTTTATTACTGTTCACAGTGCAAACAGGTAATGCAAACGAGTCTAGAAGACATGAGAAAATTAGTAAACCTTTCAAGGACTCTAAAGTTCTCTGCATTTTAATTTTATTGCCTAGTATAAATAACTGTGTTTTTTCAAGATTGGTATTTAGAAGTGGCAATCTAAAGATACATTTTCTTAAGTTTCACATAGTTTAAAAAAAAATAATACAGCCCCTGTCAGTACCGGGAGTGCCATGCCTTAGCAACAGCATGCAGAGAGACCATTCCTTAGCATGAAGGGGCTCTAGAAGTGAGAGGAGGGAAGCACTCACAGCTTACACGAAGCAGCCTGCAGTGCCCCAAGTCTGCATTCAGTCCTCTTGGCTATGTGAAACTGAGAAGATGGGTCTGTCCTGCTGTTCCTCACCCCTACACAAGCTTCAGTACCGAAGGCCACCTCATCACTGTGCCCCCTTCCTGCTTGAGTGCTTACAGAAAGCTTGTCAAAAAATGGTGCACACTCTTGTAATGAGGAGCATCTTGTGTTTTTGGAAAAGAAGGGAGATACCTAAGGCATTCCACAGTCTGCAGAGTGTTTGTTTCAGAGAAGAGAGAATGAAAGCAGTCAGTGTAAAGAAAAAGGAGCATTTAACTTTAACTTTGATTACTGAGCATTAGTACTGTGCCTTATATAGCTAGTTATTGTTATTAGTTACTGTGAGGCAGGTAAAGAGGGATATTTTTCATTTTTATTTTTACCCCAGCAAAGGAGAACTTGAGATAAAAAATTACTAGCCTAGACAGTATAGTTGCCTTCTGCATATGTAGATTTTTCTGCCATCACTTTCACAATCAAGTGTTTATCATTCTTAGGGAACTTTTTTAAAGGTGCTTCAGTAACTCATTTCTAGGAACTGAAGTCTTATGTCCAGAAAAAGCTCCGGTTGGTACAAGCTGTAGCTGCCCATCTGCCTAGCAACACAGATCATCACAAACAAACTGCTCTGGAGCACCCTGGCTCCCAAGGAGTGTGGTGTCCAAATACGGTCTCTGTATTGACAGTTCAACACTCCTAGTGCAATTCTTTTTGCCAGCATTGGATATCTCCTTCATGACCGTGACTTCTGATGCAAGGTATATTCTGGTGGACTAGTGAGGCTGTTGGCTAAAATAAAAGAGATTTGCAGATGTGGCCATCAGTGTTTCTAAATGTCTGGGCCAAGCTGATACTGGTTATAACAATCAGAGATGCCCAAGCCAAATACCAACCTCATCTCTCCAATTCAGCTTGCCAAAATCTGACACTGATTTTTACTGTTACTTTCTTGTGATCATCACTTCCCCTTTTAACCACTTTTATCCCAAGATATTAAAAAAATTTATCAGAGTCAAATCCAACTCTTTGAGGGAAGATCGTGAGTCACCAAGTGATCACCTCTTGTGTTATTTGTTTCTGTTATGTTACTAGTTACAGGCCTAACTAGAACCATTCATAGGAACTGATTTCTTTTGATTGATCCAAGTTACAAATTTTTCTTTACCACGTATCCATCTCATACTGAATTATTCTGGATGATTTCAGCAAAATTAGCTAAACAGTTCAAGCTTCAGAGCAAAGGCTTTAATTTTGGCACTGAGTCCTCTCATTGTCAGGAGCGTGCTGCTTCTGTCCACTTGAAAAATCCACTCCAAATTTGGACAAATGGTGCAACTGAAAATTTTAGGCTTTGTTTGGCCGACGGGAGATCCTTCCAAAAATTGCAACTGTGTTTTGTTTGCCCCAGCCACGCTCCAGGGTGAAGGTGCAGGAGCAATGAGAAGGGAAAAGGGGGTATGGGGCTTCTCAGGGGTGCCCACAGGCTGGAGGTAGGAAGGAAAGCTCACCTGTCACCACACCTGGGCTGACAGCCGCTACCTGCGGGGCTTGGGGCAAAACACAGGGCTTAGTCCCTCTGAGGGCAGCCCCAGGCACACGGCGACAGCTTGTATCGCTCTGGAGCAATTTAAGTAGCGGTGGTCTCTGACGGGGGTTAAGATATCCCCCGATAGACATGATGGCTATGTGGGCCGCTACTGTGCCATATAGCGGATTTTGGGAGGTATTTTCGTTGCTTTCTTCAGCTTTTGGGAATTTGGAGGTGGATACCAGAGGTAAAGAATCACAGGTTAGGTAATTACAACATTAGGGTTAGTCCTCATGTGCTCTCTCTGTATATGCATTTTAATGACAAAATCACACTGAATATTTATCTCCCTTAAAGTAGTTCTTTTATTCCCCCTTTTTTTCTGTTTGTTTTTTTTTTTTTTTTGTTGGTTGGTTGCTTGCTTGCTTTGGTGGTAGGTCTTTTGGGTTTTGTGTTTTTTTTTTTTAACATAGTTTTATTTAGAAGTTCTGAATTAATTTAGAAACAGTAGCTACTTTGATATGACAGCTCTTTATTACTTAATTTATATAATTGTTACTGTTGATGGTTCATGCAGTGCTGCATTCAGCTGCAAGAGTAGGATTAAATAAATATATTCTGTTTATTCCTGAATTTATCACAAAGAACTAGACTAAAAGGGTAGATATTTTGCTTGAATTCATCTTGGATATTATTCTATTTGTGGAGTTAACCGAAACCAAACTTGACTTTGAACTTCAGTCATTGTTTTCAAGTTTTGCTGAGCCTGAACTAGAACTGAACTAGAACAACTCTGGTAACAGATGAACCTAAACTGAAACCAACTGGAGAAATTATATTAACTTCAGTAGAATAATACCTACATTTGTTTATCGCATGTAACTGATTTCCTTTGGGACACTATTTTAATAAATATGTTTAAATTGTTTAGAATAATCACACTTCTATATTTGCCTCAGGCCAGAGCTGAAATGTATGCATTAATTGGTATAAAATTATAGCATGCAAAATTCAGAATAAGCAAAATTTAGTCTATGCATATTGGGTAAACGTCCATAGGGAAGCTGAAGCATATTTTCTTTTTCTGCTTTTTTCATAGTTTTGAAATCTTTGCTTAGAAAACAGCGGTATACTTAAGGAATTCGACGGGAGAAGTTGTACAGGTAATAGGAAGTCACAACAATAGAAATGTGCTTGAAAGTTCATTACTTGCCATCAGAAGAATATGGAGTAAATACTACTGAAAGAGATCAGAGATGATTAAAGCTAATAAACTAGTAATTTCAAATACTGTTCATGTATTGGACAATTTTTAGAGCACTACATGGTTTATATAAGTGTATGTTTGATAAACTGAAAATTGGTTTTTAGAGCACCTGAGTGGAAAGGCTATTCTTTACTCCTAAGTAATACAAAGGAGTTAGCTGAAGAAGTAGCTGTAACAGATATGCTAAACAACAGGAAGCATATTGAAATGCGTTATCTTTGGTGGAGAAATCATACTAAATCCCAGCACTGTAACATGTAAGTGGTAGTGTTTCTGAGTGCCTCAGAAATGAGGAAGATAATAAAAAAGAAATTAAAATCTCTGTACCACATATAGGGGCTATGTACATATTAAATCTTATCAATGTTTTCTAAAACATTTCCCATTGCAAAGAAATTTCTTTTTCATTAAAACTTATCCTTTAGAGTATATCAGATTTAAAAGAACTATGTATATAAATGAGAAAAGGCTACAGAAGACAGCAAAATAAACCTATTTATTCAAATGTCAAGGTGAAAGAAGGTAGTCAAGATTAAACTAAGTTGAAGAAAAATCCATAAAGAAGGTCTAAAGAAAGCCAGATAGTATTTAATGTTAAAATTAAAAGAAGTGCAATAAAAGTAAATGCTCAAAAACTTGGAAACACGAGACATGAGTAGAAGAATGCAGATGTAGATTCTTTGTCCATGTTAATTAAAGGACCAAAAAATAACAAGATTCTGTGCTATTGAAACCTATAGAGCTTTTAGAGTTAACTTCAGTGGGCAGCATGATGAGGACTCCTCTAAAGAGGGTAAAACAACTGCAAACTGATGAGTCACAGGAAATGTAAAGATACCTAATTTTATTTGTGCCAAGTGATAAAGCACTGCTGGAAGCTGAGGTGTTGAAAAGGCAGGAAATGGTGATAGGAAGGCAAGAAACTAAAGGAAACTAAAGGAATTTTGAAAGTATTTAAGAATGAACTAACTCATTTTCCAGCAAAAATGCACAATTTTGAGGGGATTACCTCAGAGTAAATGTCATTAGATAGTTTTAAAAGGACTTGAACTGACTGAAAATTGCACTGAGCTTTACTTCCCTCTCAAAAGAATTAGCAAATATGGAAAATAACATTATGAAACAAGGGGGGGAGGGGGCAACCAACAGTGAATAAAACAAAACAAGTGAGTTAGACATTCAAAAAATTATTGAAAGAGTCTGGCAGGAAAAGAAAACAGTGACAGGCGAGGCCTTATCCTGAATAAGAAGTACTTTAGGATCAGTAAAAAGCTATAGAATGTAATGCTAATTTTACTAGTGCAAAAGGTGGATATTGGTTGTTGTGAGATTCTGTATGAGGATGTGCAAGTTGATCTCTTTTAAAATATTGTGGAAATAGAAATTCTTAACACAATAGTAACATTTGCAGACTTCTTTGTGAGAACTGATTGATACAAAGGAACTGTTTTGTAAGTTGCCAAATAGCCTATGGCATGATACAAGTATGTAGAATAAAACCAGTAGAAAGTAAGTTGTGCACTCCTACTGTAACTTACACATTCTGCCAGTAGCAATAAATTGAAGTAGGCAGTGCTAAAGGTTTTCTTTAAAAGATTGTTAAAATGATATTAAAATAATCACACATAATTAATGTGAAAAATTTACTAACTCTTTGAGTACTGATAGCACTGAAAAATAATCTGATATTTACATAGATATTGAAAACACCCACAGTTCATATAAAACAAAAAAAGTACTGCCCAAAATTTATCTGGGAGCTAGATATTCCATAACTCTCCATGATGTTGTTTTTATGACAAGTCTTATGTAGATAGCAGAATCTGGGATCAATCAGCCCACTAGTTTGATCTCACTCAGTAATTTTTTTATTCCTTTGGTCATTAAGCCCAGTACTTAGGTCAGAGCAGCCACTTAGAGGAGCAGAAATTGCCATGTTTCCCCAGGAAAAAAGCACGTGTACTTGTTAATAATGCAAATAAACAACAAGCTTTGCATACCTAAGTTTTGTAATGGCCTCAAAGGAGACTTGAATGTAACAGAAATTTTTAAATTTATTTTTTTAAAATACTGATTTGGGACTGGAAAATAAAAATATCAGTAACTGATATCAATACCCTCAGCTGTTTACATTTTAATGTGATATAAATAGCTTTTAAAACTCCAAGTCTAAAATTACAATTTATGGGTTAGTTTTTATCCACTGATGTTTCTTTCTGCTAGTTGTAAGGAGTATGTAAATAGGCATGCAATTTAAGGTATGTTAATGACTGGATATTTACAACCTTACTATTCTGATTGTTGGACTGTGGAACTAGCTGAGATAGTACACAGATCTTTTTTAGTTTTCTTTTTGTCACATAAAACTATGTAACTTGGTCCCTAAAATAGCTTTTTCCTTTGGCCTATTATAGATATGGTGGCAATGAGGTACCATCACAAAATGTTGAGTGACACTATGCATTTTCAATGACATACTTTTCTGTATGTTTGGACAGTAATATTTTACAATGGGGTAAGGGACAATATGGAAATTATTTTTAACTTTCATATAGATTACAGACACACATGTACACAGTAAAGTTATCTAATAATTTTCAAAGGCAATAAAGCACATTTATGTATAAGATTCTTCTTCACGCTAGTGTCCAGTTTTAGATCTCTTTCAGCATTGTAGAGATAGATCCTCAGCTACTGGTTGAGCAGGACTTGGCATTGACTAAGAATGTCAGAGGAGAAAGAATCCTTTCATTGTGGAAAAGAAAATTTCTGTTGGCAGGAAGATGCAAAGTAACTCTTCTGCAAGGTAAATTCTGGCCTTTAGGCCTATTCTCTGGTATTCAAGAGAAACCTAGTTTTCATCCTCTTGCTAATAATGGGCTACTCCAGCTTTTCAGAACATTATAAAGAAAGACATAGAAGAAGGGGAAGCCAGCATGGCTAAACAACAAGGTGAGGGAAGTTATTAGAAGCAAGAAGGTATCCTTTGGAAGCTTTTGGAAATGCAGAAACCAGATGGGTTCATAGATTCTGTTACATTAATGCAATGAGGCAGATCACAACTGAGCTTGAGGAATGACTTGCAAAGGCATGGGGAAAAAAAAACCCAACAAAACCCAAATCCTTTTCCGTAAGTGTCAGGAACAGGAGGCTTGCCACAGAGCGTGTAGGGCCTGAAGACCATCAAAGTGTGAAAGGAATGCTCAGAGCAAGCAAGACCATAGGAGGAAAGACTATAGTCCTGTTCTTGCATCTGTGTTCACTGTGCAAGAGCTCTGAGAAATCCATGCCAGCACTTTCCATTATGGGGGATTTAGCAGATCTGTCTATCTCAAACGTAAGTGCATGGCAGAGAAGGTTAGAGAACAAGTGGATAAAATAAGATGACATTATGGGGATCAGGTGGCCTCCATCCAAGAGTTCTAAGAGAACTTGGGTGTCAAAAAGCTGAAGTACTAACTGCAGTGTGTAACCCTAGTTTTAAAACCCCTTCCCTTGCTAACCAAGTGGGGAAGTCAAACGTGAAGACCCAGGCAACTACACACGAGTGAGCCTGTTGTGTTGTCTATGCCAGGCAAATAAGTTGTATATGTTCTACAGAGCAGAATCACTGGACACAGACATAAATATGACATGTCAAGGAAGACAACGCAGCTTTTGTTACATTATATCAAGTATTGCAGATCTGTAAGTCTTTGGTGATATTAACATATATGTGGACAAGGGAGATCTTATGTTAAAGGGCTACTAGGATTTCCAGAGGCAATGAGGTCCCTAGACAAAGCTTCATTAAAAAAAAAAAAAAAAAAGAAAAAAAAAGGAAAAAAAAAAAAGAAAAGCATGGGTGCTATGCAGTAAAAAGCAAGAGGAATGGATCAAAAAATGGCTAAATGACAGGAAACAGAAATAAAACAGAAATAAAAGGTCGGTTTTCATAGAAGAGGGACATCACAAGAGGAGTCTACAGGGACCTGTGCTGTGACTTGTGCTGCTTAATGTATTCATAAATGATCTGGAAAAAGAGGGTGAGCAGTGAGATATCACAGATTGCTAATGATATTAAGCTATTCAGGTAAAGGAAAGTTAGAGGACAAATTGTGATGCAGTTAAAGGGCTGACTGAAGAACTGAAGAAAGATCTTACAAGACTGAGTGACTGGATAATAAAATGGCAGATAAAATTTGATGTAGTTAAGTGTAAAGTAATGCACATGGGAAAAAAATTATATAAACGGTGATGGGCTGTAAGCTGGTTTTCCACTCACAAATGAGATCTTTGGGTTTTGATGAATATTTCTATGAAAAAATCAAAACATTGTTCCCTTTTACTCAGAAAAGCAAATCAAATATTTGGAATTACTAAGATTGGAAAAGAGAACAAAACAGAGAACATTGTAATATATCCAGCCCAGTATCAATCCATAGTTCTCTGTCTATTGAGTAGTATGTACATTTCTTTTCTTTGCATCTCAAAAAGGGCGTAATGAATGGGAATGATTCAGAAAACATTTGACAAGGATAACCAAAGAAACAGAATGGTTCTGCATGAGGTATACTTATGGGCTCTTAACTCTGAAAAATGGATCATTGAGGGGAGATACAACAGAGGTCTACAAAATCACCAGTGGCAGAGAAGAGATAAAGGTGGAGACACCGTTACTGTCTTTTTCCGATATGAGTAATAAGAATATTAATGAAGCTGGTAGAAAGCATGTTCAAAACAAAAAAAATGGGTGCTCTACATTATTTTAAGCTGTGAAAATCTTTTCTGCGAGATGCTGCAAGATGATAAAGGTTTGGGAGAGAAACCCAACCAAACAAATTAATGGAAGAAAAGTCCATTTGATATAAAGGCTGTTAAATAAGAAAACACCACCCACTGTCCACACTGCAGAAGCCTCCAAACCACAGATTACTGGACACAGGGAGTGCTTGGGAACTACATGTTTACCTTGTTCTTCAGCTCTTCCTTAGGCATCCTCTGTCAGCTCCTGCTAGAAACCAAACACAAAACTAGATGAGTTTTAAGTTCCCAGTATAGCAGTTCTTCATGCAAATACTATAGAAAAGAGAAGATTAGGAGGCCATGAGGTTTACCATTATGACATGATTCAGAGTCATGAAAGGTTAGGAGAAAGACCGATGACTTCAGGAAGAAAAAATCTTAATCCATATAGCTGGAAAATAGTGTCAAAACCAGTTAGGCAGTGAAGTAGGTCACCCGTGTGTAAATACCTAACACCAGCCCTCTGCAGGGAGGGCATGCTGGTGTCTGAGGGTTCTGCTGGTGATGACTGGGACAGCTGCTAGCTACAAAGGCGTATTACTGAGCGGAGGGAAAGAATTAACTTAGAAAGCAAGAAAAGAAAGGCGGGCTACCTCCTTGTAGGAGAAGAGGCCACCTCAAAATCCTCCAAAAAGCAAAGGAAAATCTCCATGAATTGTCCAAAATATTTTGTTTTTTATTCAGGTGGCCGCTGCCATTGTAAGAAAAGACAAGAGTGCAAATGTGGAAGGTAGTAATGCAAGAGGGAGCATGACCTTCAGGTGAGAAAAAGAAAATGTAATCGTCTCCCTTTGTATTTTTATACTTAGAACTTCTCTCTTTTTAGATGTATGGTAGAACATGTCATAATACTACAATGCAGCCTGAATTAAAACAGTTTTATTCAGTTGCATAAAGGTAACCTGAAAACAGATTGTATAGAAGATGCTCATCTTACCTCAGCCGTTTGCACATTCACCAGATTATAATTCTTGCTGCACTGAACAGTATTATCTAGGGTTGTAGTTGAGTATCCTTTTTAATCTCCCTTTTTCATAATTTAAAAAAATCCCTTTGCGCTGGAGCTTTGTGTGCTTTGTTTCAACTCAAAGAGTTATTGGGAAGTTTTAGCAAAATCAGTGATTTTTTACTTATATAGCATGAAAGAAAATAAGTTTTCCGTAAGTCTCCAGTTGAAATGCCACACATTCATAATGAAAAAGATGAAATTTAAGGCCATTCAGAAAAAGAAAACAATCTAAGTCTGAAGAAAATAAAATAATTATTTTGATGCTGCAGTTATTTAAAACAAGTATCTATATTGATGCAGTAAAAAAGACTATTCATTCTAGGTGATACATAGCTAAAATTGTTTCTAGTGCTATATGAATATCAAGCTGCTGTAGTACTGATTACTCTCATCACAAAGTTACCTTGCACCCTTAGTAACGGCCTTCAAGGATTATTTGGTTCTAACTATTCATAAACTAGTCTCCTGCCATTGACGTTTCTGCTGCAAGTGCTGTGCCATTTCGGTGGTGGTAGGTCCAGGCCCCCATGTCTCTCCTGTCCAAGTAGGGAACTGGAAAGGTGACAGTATTTAGAAGACTGGGCAGCTAGGAAGGGCTGACGGCTCCATCAGTAGGACGTAAGCTCTAGCACTTAATTGTGGTCTGTGTACCACAGATATGTAAAATCTGTGTCAGACAACAAACCTTGATGCTTGACTAGGAATACGATTAATTTATGAATAGCTGAATTTTGTTTGAAGTAGTATGTTTATTCTTCCTATTAACCATAAAATGGAACATGTAAAAGAAGACGTACTTTAGGAATTATATCAAAACCATAAGGTGCTTCTGTGGGTTCTGAAGAAGCAGTGACTTAACACCTTTTATCTCAGAACTAACTGTGGCAAAGTCACTAGCAGAATTTTGCAATACAACTGGAAGCTGTTGCAGAAAGCCCTGTTTTCATAGTTTATGATACTCTATTGGGAAAAAGAACAACAAATGCTTGGAAAACTTCCCTAATTCAGAAGTAACTTTTAAGCGATTTTTTTTTTTTCTGCTGTGGAACACAAGCAGCAACACTTGTCTGTTGCCTGTAAAAAATTGTATGTTGTTGTCTCTTAGTCTAAGAAGTAGAGGATGCTTAGGGCCATCTGGGGTTTGGGTAAAAATTAATGACACAGACTTGGGATATTTACCATAATTTATTATACACTGATTTCACTGCCCTGAAAAGCAACATGAAAAAGACAGCGAAAAGTTCTTTCTTGTGAAAATCTAAGCTAGAAATATTTTTGCTGCTGTTTTCAGCCTTTTAAGCTTGCATTTGGTTTGCAGTTGCTTATAAATTTCCCAAACTGAAATATTATGCTTTCCAAAATAATACCAACTTCTCCCTATTCCTTCCCCTTAAAAAAAAAAAGTGAAAAAGAAAAAAAATCAGCCTGAAGCAACACCCAGGACAGAGAACTTCTTCTAAGTAGCTAAAGCTTGGCAAACGTATAAACAATGGAAAACAAACAAACAAACAAACAAGGATTGGTTGGATGTTTGCCTCAGCCTGAATGTTCTGGACACACACATACAAAAAAACCCAACCCGCCCCAAAACCCAAAAATCAAGGCCAGAAAGGTTTCAGCTGTTTCTCAGAATGAAGTTAGGAGGAAATACGTTCTTTTAAATTCCTGTAAAACCCTTAGACTTTTAACTGAAAACTCAGTCCTCTGGATCCAGGTTTTAATAATCAGTATAGGTGCTACTCTGGTGTCAGAGAGATTTTTTCTGGTTCTTTCAGATTTACTCCAAATCTCCTATTATGAGTGCTCAAGGCTCTGACCCCCACACATGCAAGTACAGCATGTCCAAGGCACCTGATGTATTCCACATGTGTAGACTATGGCTCTGCATCACACATACAAGACAGTCTGGTCTCAGTGGCTACAAATCATGTCCATAAATTGATTATATTCAGTGTCATACTTACTGAACACTGGCTTTGGGACCTATTTGAAACTGGGATTTGGTTCTTGCTCCAGGGCTTAAGAAGACTTGACCCTTCTTCTTATCCTCCCCAAGCAAAATTATGGATGTCTAAAGAATCACAGTTGCCCACGCATAGTAGAAACTTAGCTAAATTCCCTGAAGTTCCTGCTCCTCCAGTTAATACAGGAGCGGGCTATTTGAAGTTGCTTGCTCTGGCATGTGGTGGCATCTGAATTCTGGGCACCTGCACCTCCAGTGGGTAGAATGTCTCTTCTGTCTCTTCAGCATTGCTGCTGCTGAGGTCCAAAGGAGACAGATACTTCATCAAATGTGAGAGGACAAGGAACGGGGTTACTGCAGGCAAGGGGATAGGCACAAATCGTGGGGGGAAAAGATCTCTGGGGTATAGAAGATGATTGATAGACTCAGGTGGTACAGACAGGAGCTTCAGCCTCGTCAACAGGATTGTCAGTAAGACTAGCCTTGGGCCTCAGGCTTCTTTCGATAAATACTGCACTTGCTGTGCTTTCTTGGGTTAGTACTGTCAGCCCTTGCTTTGACATCTTAGGCACATCCTATGATGTTTTGTAGTATTAGGACTCTGCCTAATTTAATAAAAAGTTATTAACTTCCAATAGCACAACTCAAATAGACATCTTATTTCATCTAGCTGAGCATTTGATCAGGGTAGCTGCCTTTTCAGTGTATTGGGGAGCTACGTGCTCTGTTCAGTGGACGCTGGCATTAACCTAGCAATTAAGAGTAGTATTTAGAGTAGTTAAGTACCAGGAAGGGAGAGTTAGTAATTATGAAACAGAAGAGCTAAGTAACACAGTGTTCTGTACCCTGTTTCACCTAGGAAAAACTGTACACTCTGTCTATTCCAGAGTAAATTCTGTGTAAATTCGAGCACTGGTTTTTTATTAGTCTCCCATGTATATAATTGGCACTGTGTAATTAGTATTTTATTAAATGAATATAGTTTAGTTCTTCAGAAAATTTATTAATTCAGATTTCTAGGTGTCAAATATGGGATTTACATTTGATACTGATGCATCTAGAATAAACTTAAAAAGTCAGAGTAGGTTATGTTACATTACTTTTTTTATATACTTATACTACTACAGACACATCTTGGCTACAGCAAAGACAGGGTTGTGTTAACAAAACCAGCTTAAAAACTAACGTTTGGGATTTTCTCTGCAATTAAAAGGATTTTGATAAGAGCATTCAAAATTTAGTTTTTAGGCACTTTGAATTTTCTATATGCTTGTCTTTTAGCTTTGTTATAATTTTTAACTGGAAGTCTTCAAAATTATGTTCTGCCTGAAATTTGGCTACAGTAGTCCATTTTCATATACCTGAGGTAATATCTTAAAAAACTTCTCTGTCAATACATACAAAATTCAGTTGAGGCTTATTGTGAAAAGACCTACTATGACATATAGGTGGGGGAAAAAAAAAAAGGTTTCAAGTAATTTTTCAGCTTTGCTTTTTCATATCTGAGTTTTATACACCAAGAGATAAATTTTATGTGATGTGAGCATGTGTTATGTGCTCTGCTTATAGACTCGATGACATGTGCACTCATAAGCATAATAGCCTGTGCATTCATAAACCTGATGGGCTCTACACTTAAAAATATTAGCTATCTGGAGTTATGTTAATTTTACTCTCCAGAAGGGAAACAATTTATGGGCAATGCACTTAACAGAGAACTGAGAAGTGGTTTCATGCAACCACTGGCATAGTGAGTTTCATGCGCAGCTGCTGCTGAATGAAATCTTTCACATCTCTACAGACCTGCCACCTTTACCCAGTCCATTCTACAATTTAAAAAATGACAGTTTTCTTGTGAATGACAGATTTCTTGTGAAACAGTTTAAAATAGTGTTTATGAAATACCACCAATGCAAATGCACAAAGCCCAGTAACAAATAAAACACCAGCAGAAGTCCTTTTTCTCCTCCGTTCACAATCGGGTTTCACAGCACTTAGGCAAACAACACACCTCATTTTCAATTACGCTACCAACACTTGCCAATATTCTATCATCCCCAATATAAACCAGTTTTTTCCACACATCATGTAAGTGTATCCACCTTACACAATTAGTACTAGTGGAGATAAAGGTGAGCTGAAGAAGGTCTATACTATTTACATACACATAACAGAAGTAATGAGATTGCCAGCAGTGGTGGACAAAGTCAAATGTAGTTCAACATGCTTTGCATCTTGAAAGCCAAACCACCACAGTTCAAGAGCCAAAATGCAGATTTAGACATTTATATTTAAACTGGATCTAAGACTTTATTCAGAAATGCACTCCAAACATATTGACACTGATAACACTTGACCACAAGTTGAGGCACTCAGTGCTTTGTCAGTGTGTAAACATATCCTAAACAAATCAGTGTGACTGCAGGAGTTCCAGACAGCTGTAGCCCACTAGTGTACTAGCTGTGCATCTTGTGTTGCTGTAGATTTACTCAATGTACAAAGCCTGGAACTGACCTTAATACAACAACATGTGACAATACACACTCCTGCAGAGGGAAAACCACTAATAAAGAACAGTCCGAGTATCTATTCTGTAATACTTCTAGGCCAGTTCTTGCCCAGCAAGTGTTGCCAAAACGCAAGCATCTGGCCCAGCTCAGGATTTCCTGAACTGATTTGGAGATGGTTCAATCCATTTTTTGCTAAGGTCTTTTCACAAATGTCTCTATGCCAAATAAATGAACAATCAGACCTCCTGACTGCAGCTGAGAAAGTAAAAGGATGCATTATCCCAGGTTCATTTTTGGGGGCTGGAACCCTTGCAAGCTTTTGTCATTTCCTGAGACCTGAAAGCCGTAATTTCTCCAACTTTATTTTTTTGCTCATCCTGGTGGTTCAGCTGGCAGTTAGTTGAATATTAGAGTCCCAGCACAAGGGACTTTGGGTTGGAAGTCACTAACACCAACACTAGGAGACAGAGAGCCCTGTAGCCTTTTTAAAAAGAACGGGGATGGACAACTGTAAAGTCCAGCAGAGTCAAGCCAGCCTAACTCCTTGCAAACCATCTGTTGACCTTCTGGACTCATTCCCCCTATTATAACTCTAAAGGGAACTGGGACCTGACTTAACCACAGGGAGAGCGGGGCGGGCTGACATGCTAACACCAAGTTGTTTGTATGACATTATCCTTCCCACGCCAGTTTCAGATTTGTGTCCACACGTGTGCCTCCCCCAGAGGTGCTTGTGGCATTCTGCCCTCCCCAGGCTGTTACAGCACGAATACTTAAGGGATATCCTCGCACCAGCAGAAAAACCCTGCCCGGCAGCCGACGCGCTATTTTAGTAGCTCTGTTCTGGCAGGACTACCCCTGTGGGACTTGACACTGCAGGCATGGTTGGCCGTACTGTTGGGCACGCAGTAGTGATCACGATGAGGTGGGCAGGGCATTTGCAGCATAAGGTCAGCCCCAACCTCGCCTGCCTTGCCAGTTCCCTGGAATAGCTCGCGGAGGTGAAACGGTAGGCCCCTAAAAAGCATGCCCTACAAAAAAATAAAAGGAGTGCTGGCCCACATAGCAATTAGCCTACATTAGCAATGCCACAGAATATGCTTGAGGGCCACAATGGTGTGGATAGGCAGGGAACTGAGTCTGAAATATATATTATAGGAGGGTAACGTACACACAGCTGATTTGTTTTACCTGCATATTTGAAAGAAACAAACTCTTTATTCTGGTTTCATAAGGCTGAGTGGACTGCCTCTTGATTAGACCCTCAGTCCATCTCTTGTAATAGTTTTTTAACTTCTAGTAATGATCGGCCACCTCACAATTTGACAGACCTGTCTTGGGCAGAGATCTTGAATAAAAGAGGTTCAAAGAAGTTTGTGAAAATTACTGGCTGGATCGAGGATTGATCCTGGTTAATTAGTTAACCATTTCTCACTTTGGGAAAAGCTAAAGTGTAAGCTGAACTGTTAATGATTCTGTTTGGTCGGCCAACGGGCCAAGCTGCACACGTGTAACCCCAAGTAAGTCACAGTTCACAGTCCCCTTTACTCAACAGAGTGCAGGGTCACAGGCTGGAGCTTTGGGGTAGTTCAGTGTCTGAGGTACAAAGGAAACCTGAAAATCTGAAATAAAATATTGGATTGGGAGGGGACAGAGGATCTGGGAGGAAAAAGGGATAGACAGCCAACCTCCTCTTGCTTCTACTGCTTGAAGGACAATTTCTCAATATGGTGAACTGCTGTAAATGGCAAGTTTAGAAAAATGTAATTTATAACTCGTCATCTTGTATTTTTCTTAGCCAGCAGATTTTATGGTCATGTAGGCACCTAGCAGAACATACTTCGAAGAACTTTCTTGAACAGATTTGTGAAGTCAGGATACTGCAAATGTCATGTTTTGGAACTTCATAGACAATATCCCTCCAGAGGGAGCACAAGAAGCTTTCTCCTCACATCAAGAGCAAAGTTTTCATTTTAGCCAGCAAAGACATACATTCTGTTGCACAACTACAGACTAAGGAAATCGTATTTTGTATCACTGGTTAAGTTTCAAAAGAAGCTGCTAATGAAGGACCTAATTTTAACAGGACTTAGGACAGTTTTTGACTCTTCCAGGAATTCCTACAGAGAAGCAAAAGCTTTACATTGAACAAGTGTAGGTAGATTCAACTTAGCTATGTTACAATCAGCAGAACCAAATACAAATTTTTAAAGAGACACAAGTTGTGTTGTACTAGTCCTTTTGGATGTGAGTGAAACTTTGTCATTAAATTAACATAATGTCTTTTTCATCCTTGCAAACACAGGGAAACCAGATCCCTCTAAAAGTTGGAAACTGAGGATGTAGAGAAGTTCCCAGAGGGGAAATACTTGACATTGTAGCACTTGATTTACAAAATTTTTAAAGAATCACAGTTCTTCAGGATGGCTGACTTTAACAGAAAACTGTTCTGCATTCCTACAAATGTATTTATGATGGAAAGTGATTTTCAGGAGAACTTCTGTGAAACAATTTAAAGTATTTATTTCCCCTAAAATAAGTAACACATCCTCTTTCTCAGAAGCTTCTTCCCCCCAAAAACTTCACAGTTTTAGGTAAGGACTTTGAAATTGGAGTGAGGAACTTGTCATACTTAGGAATGTGATCTTCAACCTGCCTCTTTATAGAGCGCGAATACCAAGGAATACAGGACTGCCATTCAAGAGAATATCAGAGAAAACTCAGGGAGTCGCACAATTTTTTCCGTAGCAAGCCTCATCCGGCAGCAACAGCAGCAATTCCAGGACCTTCTGGTCCAGAGGCGTGCCAACCTACACAATATGCAGTACTGGCTGTCAATCCAAACCCTGTACTATCAAAGCCGGGCTCTGATGATGACTCAAAAGCGTATCTATCTACATTCGAATAGGTTACCATGGCAACCTCTCTGGCCTAAAAAGAGATGGACCACATTAGTTACTTAGCAGCACCTTTTTGACAGGCGAAACACAAGCTGCTCACTCCAGATGATGGTTTGATTTAGAATTAAGTCTGTCTGAGAGCTGCCATGGCATTCTCGGAAGTGTTAATGATGTAACCCAGAGAGAAGAACTTCTTTTGGGACTTAACTTCAGATCGTGGCCTAGCACCAAAGGGATTGAGCTATATAGTGGCTGTGCCTGAGAAACACAAGTTAACAGAACAGTTGACATCATCATCGTTTTTCTATATTATGAAGAAATCCTTTCTGAAGATCTTCTAAGATGGGTCTGCTGGCCTAAGAGGGCCACTCTTGCAGAGGATGTGCAGGATACCGAGGATTATTTGAATCGCTACCGGCACAACAAATCTTCTAGATTGAAACATCCATTCAAAGTACAAACATTAAGCCCAGGAGGAGGTTAAAGGAGCGAGAAGGATGGTTCTGAAAATACCTATTGCCTCTAACATCTGGGAACCCAGCTAAGTAAATCTGGTATCATATGCAGACTTGTAGACCATGCCCATAATCAGAGGCAAACAAATGAACCAATGAATAAATAAGTAGAACTGGCCACTGTGGATGTAAGAAGCGCCACATTTAGCACACCAATAGTCCATCCACTTCCATACTGTCTCTTGCACAGTAGCGTTCACTACCAGGAATTTTAAAGAAAACAACTATAAACCAATGAGTAATTCCTTTTTAATCTTCACTGGGTAGAAAACTCAAAAGGTGAAAATAACGTTATGTAATTTTCAGCTTTTCCCTCTGATTTATCGATCGCTTTAATCCTTTTGTAAAACAGAAAGTAAATAGGAACACACAAATACTTACTACTTTATATTCATCTGCCATGCCATATTCTATTATTCTTCACTTAGATGACAAAGTCTGTGTTTTTTCCCCGAAATGCCAGTAATAATAATAGCCATCAGCCTGGAAAACCCTTTGTTTCCATAGCAGAATTTCTGTGGTAGTTCTGCACCTTTGGGAACTCTTGGATTCTTTAAGTTCCAATTACAACCATTTCTGCACTGGTCCTAAGTCTACTTTGTTGACAGCATAGATGTAAACGCATACCAAAAACCAGAGGAAAACAGGAAGGATTGCATTTTGCAGCATATTCATACTGAAAGACAGAAGAGGCAGAACAGTCAACTAAGGTTGAGTGTAAGGTAAATTTCTGTCCCATTAAAATGCTGTAATTTAATGTTTTGAATGTTGTGTATAATGTCACCTTGTACCTACTGATCTAAGAAAACTTTTATACTGTTTACATCTCTTCTGCTTCTCTAGACTGTTATGCTAGGTTTGTGGTTGGACCCGATGATCTTAAAGGTCTTTTCTAACCTAAATGATTCTATAACTTTACATTATTTTCTCTCTTAGATTTTATTTCTCCATGCTGTATTCTTTCCTCCTCATTTTTTATGTCCTTTTTTCCTTATTTTTTCTCAAGTTTTCTGCTTATTGTTGTTCTTTTTGGCCCAAAATATTCAGCTTTCTGAGGGGTTAGTCTTTTAGGAAGAGAAAACCAAGTATTTCATAGGAATCTGTCTAATTCATAAAGAATGCATGCAAACTCATATTTTCAAGTGTGACACTGAAATACTGTCTAGCCTATTCCAGGCGGTTTTTGATTAAAAAAAGTTGAGTTAAAAAAAAAGTAATGTAAGTCTTTCCCCTCTTGACAGTCCCTTACTAAAGAAAAAAAAAAAAAAGTGCTAACTTGTTATTATGTCAAACAAAGCAGAAGAAGTTAGCAAGTATTTGGATTCCCTTCTTCCAGATAACAAACTATTTCTCCGTACTCCATCTTCAGTCTCTGTGTTATTATTCCATCTCAGCTACTTCCCTCCAAAGCTGATCTCTTACAAGGTAAGGTCTCTTGTCATCATATTTTCTTTTGGTCTGTTGTATGGGGTTCACTAGGAAAAACAGTTAAGGTGTACCCTCATCTTCTGCTCCTTACTCTCACCCCACATCTGTGCAATACCAACTTCTTGGTTACTCCAGTACAACTATTTGTGGGGTCTGTTACACAATGGATCGGGAAGCTGACCTGGTTTTAAAATCAAAGCAAAACTTCTCTTGATGGAGCAAGATTTTGGCTGAGTCCCTGCTTGGAAGACCCTTACTTCCCAAATGCTAGATCCAACCTTTACCCTAATGGTATCTGCAGCAGAAAAGAGGACTCCTAGCTCCCAGTGCTAAGATAAAGCTCTGTCCTGCTCCCACCCTGTCTGCTAGGTTTCCAGGTGAGGCAGGATTCTGGTAGAGACACTCAGATCCCAAACTCTAGCCCTAAACCTACTGGTGGCAGAGGATACAAGACCTCCTCCCAACGCACACAGATAAGCAAGTCCATCCTGACACCAGCTCTAATCCCAAATTCTGGTAGAACTGCAGTTCGCAACGGCCTTGTTCCCTTATTTTTAATTATTACCAGCTTCAACACTTCAGCTGTTGAGGACCTAAACAGAAAATGTTTTAGACCATCTGTAGTGTGTAAACATGCTTTTAATGAAATGGACATTTAAAAGAGTACAAGAGAAGAACTATACAGTTTATTCATTATCAAGATAATATTAACAAGGCAAAAATATTTAGCTGTTTGTGCTGGAAAATAAAATTAAAAAAAAAAGGCCACCCCCTTTTAAAGGGCATTTTATCTCAGCCCAAGTTGCTACATACCATAAGCTTGGGTATAGCCAGCAAAATAAAGCCAGCCAGTAAAGAGCTACTGAGCAAGTGCACAAACTCATGAAAACTCTGTACAATTTCTAAGTGTTAGCCAAAAAAAACCCTCAAAAAAAAAAACCCCAACCCAAACCCCAACAAGTTACATGCTGTAATATACTCTAATACAGTAAACGGTGTGACTACTTTCTCTGAGCTTTGTAGCTACCTACATTGAACAACAGAGAAATTACTCTGCTACTGCACATCACCATTCACAGAGAATGGCAGAGATTTTAGAAAGGTTTACAAAATACTCATGGGGATGGGCCCCACTGTCCCCAAGAGAAGAGCTGCCCATCCTTGCAGGTGAATTGGGCAGAGCATATGCAAGACAGCCAATGCTTTTCTGTGTGTTCTGGATTTCCTGTACAATACACTGTGCGTGCAGGTACCCTAGGCCAAAATAGGGTGATACTAACTTGCGAGTCCCTGGGTAAAAGCAGGTGATCCTGTGCGACTCCGTTACGCTGGAGAACACGTGTGTTGGCTTTCCTCATCGCGGGGCAAGAGCTGCATTGTAGTCATACCCAAAGGCAAAGAGACTAGTGTCAGAACCCGCTCAAAGTGACCTCTCAGTCTTTCTGGGGCTGAGGGGAACAAGAAATGACTGCTTAAATCATGGTGCTCCCAGACATCTACCATGGCTTTAACCATGCCATTTCATGAATGGTTTAATCTAACCTAACACCGTGCTGTTACTCAATGGGGCGGTCCCACAATTCCTCCGCCACATGTTTGTGCTGTCTCCTGTGCACCAGTATTTCTCCTTAGCCACACAGAGAACTTTTTATTTTGGATGGGTGTTTTGGTTAGTTTGATCGTGCTAGCATTCCTCTGATGTAGAAAAAAAAGAGGCAGAGGGACTGTATGGCTGAAGGTGAAGGAACTCTGGACTGCTATTTTCAGCTGCAACAAAATTTTAGCTAGGTTGAACTGTGTGATACTGCATTTGTAAAGCAACGCATAGATTATTTGGAGGACTTAGGGCTTTGGCTGTTGCTGCACCTGTCTCCTTCTCCTTGGCTGCTTATTTCCACCTTTTAAGCTGAGATGAAAAATACTAAAATGGGAAGACAAGCAAATGGAACAAGTGTTGGTAATATGTCCTAATTTCTTCAAGGAGGCTGGCTGTGAACTAAAATGACTAGATTAAAGTATCACATGTTAGAATTAAGGTATTAGATAAAGGCCATACTCTACTTTTTGATCTTTGTGGGCATTCCAGAAAAAAAAAATAAATTAAAAATCCTCCTCACAGATTTAGGCTAGCTGCATCGACGCCGCAACTCTGCTCTGCAGTTACGGGTGGAAAGGAGTTTTCCCTCAGCAACCCGAGGCTCCCTCCACAGAGCACACCCACACCGCGCCTGCCAGAGGAGGCAACTTCGTGTTTTGTTTTGTTTTGTTTTTTTTCCTTCTCTTTTTTTGCGGAATATATTTTAGGGCGCGTGGGTGGGGACGACTGCTGCCGGCCCGAGCCTCCCGGTGACACC
>NW_009649936.1:1552235-1555142 GCF_000708025.1 Charadrius vociferus
GAGGAGGAGGAGGGTGGGGTGGGGTGGGGAAGAGGAGGGAGAAGCAGTTGGGAATAGGCGCAGGGACACACAGGCACTTCTATATTTTAATAGCTGGCTGCAGTCTTTTAGGGATTTAGCTTTGTGTTGCTGAAGAAATTGGAGACCTCATCTGATACATAGGGTGCTCCTTCTCTGGAGTGGCCTTTCCTCCCGCTGCCACAAAATCAGAAAATGCAATTAAAAGTACTGCAATTTGAAATTTCGAAATTGGTGCATTTTTGAATCTCAGTCAGCTTTGAAGTTTTCAGTTTAGTCTGTCCAAAGACTATGTAGGGGTTCTTTGATCATGTGTCTAGATTGCTGCTGTTACTTAGTTCTCCTATTACTACACAGTCATTGGGGGAAATAAACATTCATTGTTCTTTAAAATTAACAAAGACAGAATATCTGACTACAAAATAAATCAACAAGCATGTTTTTGACAACCTACTGTTTTAATCCGAATCTGAGTGTGCTGTTAACTTTGGTCAGTAGGTATATATAATCACACTTGCACGGATATAGTGTCATAGGGGGGTCTAGATAAGAAACAGTGAATGACTTCTTTTACTATTGTGTTGGTATTTCGTTCTCCTTTCCTTAAGAAAAGGGGTGTAAAGCTGAAGAATATGTGGATGATGTCTGGTGATAAATAAGCAAACATTTTGTTTGTAGTGGTATTTATTTATCAGCCTGTAACCAAACAAAATTTAACTTGCCTCATTGGAATAGTTCATGGCCCTAAAAAGTTTTGGTAAACTTGTTTCTCCTTTTCTCCACGCCCCTCCTCCTGACCAACCTCTGTAGGTTGGTTATTTTTGGAAAATTAATTATGCTTTACAGAATTAGAATAATAACACTGAAAATAACTCTGACTATGAGCGAGTATTTGTTAACTATTATCTATATATATTTGGTGAACTCGGTGTGTGTGTATATATACAGACTACTTTTGTAGGCTACGCTTCATGTTTTTGGCTTATATGAATTACTTAAACTAGAGTGTTTTTATTTGCAGTCTGAAGTAGAATGTGTGTGATGTGTTAAATTTACATTTTCTGCTGTGAATTAAAAATTCTGTCAAAATTTATGAAGCTTATTGAGTTCAGTTCATGGTTTTTTAATTTTCTTTGAGTAAAGCAAGTGTATCTTGTTCGCAATTGAATAAAGAGTACGGTCATCTTCAACCAAGAAAAGAGGGCAATTTCTTCTGTTGAATTATTGTGTATGCATTTACATATGGCAATAGTTTAATCTTGTTTCCAGGCAAATAGGTAAGAAAGACAATTTGTTACATGAGCAGCAATGTTACAGTTCCTGAATCAATACTTGGGTGGATTTAGAACTTGTCATTGGAATCCCCTCCCCCACATTGGACAGTGACAGAGAAGCCGCAACAAGGATAATTTTACCTAATAGCAGCCAAGAGTGCTCTATTTCAGTGTCAATTTATGGGTAGTATTCTCTTACTTGTGTAAAATAATGAGGTAGTCATCAGGAATTTATCAATTTTTAAAGTATGTGGGTTTTGCGTAGACTGGGAATTAACATGTGATGACCATAAATGACTTCCAACAAACTGGTTGATAGTTTACACAGAGCAGAAAAACATGACTGGTGTCTAGTAAAAACTGTGTGCTTTGTCTAAGCTTTTAAAGTTATATTTAGTTAAGACAAAACTTGCTAACATGTACACCACATTTTAAAATCTTAATTCTGATGGAGCCTTGCACAGAAGCATGTGTCTGGGTTAACTGTATTATTAGGTTTTGCCTTAGTGGATTTATTGTGAGATTTTTTGACATTGTAGTTCAAATTAGTCAACAACTTAACATAAAGTGAAAAAGTCCCTTTTAGGTTATGATAACATGTTTGAAACTGTACCACCTGATCATATGGTAGTATGTGAAAAGACTAGTTAATAAAACACATGAACAACTCTACCTTTATTTTCTACGATAGTATTTTACAGTTGCATCTGAACTGAAATGGGTGGTGATTTGAAGACTAAAATGTAGTGTTGCCAAAGAAGCAATTTTGTTGCTATAATTGGGTTCTCTTTTCAGCGTTCCTCTTAAAACCTCTTTATTTCAGGTGGTTTTAACCCTGCCTACGGGACTGTAGGTTGAAAGTTGTTGTTACAGCTAATGTTTTTGAGTAAGAAATGAAGACTGGTATATATTTAGTTTTTCTATGGTAATTTTTAACACCATTTGGAGAACAATTCTCCAAAGTGAAGTCAAAAACTTTCTGATATCTCTGTTTTGTGGGAGCACGGGAGACTTGTATAACTTCTGAAATCCTTTTGTAAGTAGATCTGTTGTTGTAGAATGGGATTATTTATAGAGAACTGCTGCTTTTGTTTTTATAACTCAGTACAATAGATTATTTGTTAAGTTTACAGTTTCATCTCTTTTTCAGTAAGAACTGGTAAGAAATATCTTTATGTAGTAACTTTTTTGCTAATCACACTTTAAGAAGTCTAAAATACTTGATATGTTTATGCAGTGAAACTTCTTTTTTGCTCTAAGACTACCTGAAATAATACAAAAAAACTTTCTGAGCAAACATGCCTTTCTTGTAAGCTTACAAGTGGGGAAAAAAGTAAACAAGACATTCTGAGAGGGGAATACTCTCCTTTTCCTTCCTCACCTCCATGGGTCCTTCAGGAGGAAGGTTATGGGAACTGCAACCTATTGATGGTGTAAAAACACTGGGGAAACTTTTGATAATTAGAAACAATTGTTACTTCCAGAAAGACATATTCTATAGGTACAGTTATCTAGTACTCTCTCTTAGAGGTGACACAATATACCAATAGAGTTGCAGTGATCTAATCATTAGTTGCGTGTAACAATTAATGTAACAGTTTGTAATTGATATCCA
>NW_009649936.1:1555178-1599743 GCF_000708025.1 Charadrius vociferus
TGGGTTTGATTCTGTTTTATGTAAGCATGACTGAGAAAATAACTGCCTTTGCTAGTACAAATGTATTTCATTACTTTAGAATAGATTTCTAGTTCATACTTACTCCAGCTCTATTTGGAGTTTAGCTCCATTTCCCCTAATACTCATCTATATGAGTCTTGTCCAGTATCTGTGGGTGCTTAATTATAGCTTAATTGTCTGAGAGCACAGATCAAAAAAGGAACTCCTCTTTGAGTGGAAAGCACATAGTGATGAGACAGACTAAATCCCATTGTCTCAATAATGTTTCCTTTCCCCTTTCTTTCCCTTCCCCAATCTCTAAAGGATAGGTGAGTTTTCCCACAGTTGAAAAGGACGCAGGTGAGGTGGCTCAATATGAAAGGTAGTCACATTATCATATCCTTATTCCTTCCAAAATGTCTTGTCCGTACGATTTACAGGGAGAATACACTGAAGGGCTAGGGAAATGTGGAAGATAGTTCCCAGTCCATACAGTCTTTACATCCATAGAGTGTGAATACTCTGGAGCCCCTGAAGCGTAGAGTGTAGACAGTAGCTATTTCAGTTACCTTGTATGAAGACATAATCAATTTAATTTCAGCTCTGAATATAGCATTTCTTAAAAGCAGTGAAAATGTTTCTGTAATTAAAATAACAAAAACTAGTGCTTATTTGTAAATACAGTTCTTACAAAGTTTCCGGGGTCTTAGTAGCATTAAATATCTGAAAGTGAAACTGAGTAAATGAAAGTGAAATGAATTCCATTAAGTGTCGGTTTTGTTCCAGCTGTGAGAAACCAAGAGTTCAATTTATGTGTTACATAAAGTCCCAAAACCTTCTGTATTTCTCCCCCCCCCCTTTCTTTTTTCCTAGAGGCAAATAAAAATAGACTGTTTTTTAAGTCAGTTAAAGGAATAGTTAATAATGTATTAATATATATATCTGTTGAGAAGTTTCCTATTTCTTTTTAATAACTGTTTGGATGGTGAAATAAGAGAGGAATGGAAAAGTACAAATTGATTTCTGATGGCAGAGTTATTCTTTCAAACATAATTGAAATAATTTAGAGTGAATTTTGATGAGTTACGGGAAAAAAAATCAAACTAGTAGAATGACTAGTTGGCACAATCATAGGTAAATACATTTTAGTGATTAAATCAAACTCGCCAGTGAAACTTTTAAATCCTAATGTCCTGAAAACCTATTGTTCATTGGTCTTTGGCTTCCTGGCTTCAAATGCAGGTAGCTTTTTTTTTTTTTTTTTCATTCAAAATTGTATTTACCTATATATGCTTAAATCTTAATTTGTATTCCTGTCAACTATGTAAATAGCTAATAACTTCTCATTTACTTTGCCAGTGGACCTATCACCAAAGAGCCAATTGGAGCATAGCACATACACTTCCTTTGTAGAGGAAATAGTTTTGTGTCCATGCTGTCAGTTTACTGTTTAAACTGAAGGAAGGGGTGAAAAGGAAAAAATATTGTCGGGTAGGGAAGTTAGTATATTGGTACTTAATCAGTGTCATGGTTCAGGCTGGACTGGCCACTGAGGCAAAAGACAGATGCTCTCCCCCACCTGTCTTTTCATTTCCTGAACACTATGAATTTCCTTACACTGATCTCTGTTTGGTCTGTCCAGTTGTAACTGTGGGTTTTTTTTTCCTACTTATAAATATGTAACCATATATATGGTATTTTAAATACAGTTTTAACAGGACTTATACATGAAATGCATATTGGTATGTGTTTGATGACAGACAAATCAGTTTCTAATATATTCTTTCAAAATCCAATTGATATTAGAAGCTCAGTAACTTTCCTGGATCATGTCTGATTCTGGCTTCTTTGTTCCTTTCTAACTTGTGGATAAGTAAGTATTTAATTTAATGTCATACCAAAAATTGCAAGTTAGTCTTTGAAATATATTGATTTCTTTGTCAATGTTGCAAGAAGTGATTGTTGCATGAAGATCTTGGCCGTTTCCCTTTCTGTAGAAGTTCCACATAAATGCTAGAAATACTGGGTCATAGTTCTGGAAAAACACAGCTGAACGTACATTTTTCACCATGATCAGATGTTCATAAGCTTACAATTCTGTGTTCTTGTATTTAGGGTGACTTTCCTGTCAATGTCATAGTGTGCCTTCTGAAGTTGAGATTTTTATGGCACGCGCTATGCAGGAAAAGGAGCATTACTGCAGATGCTGAACATGTACATGATTGCACATGTCTGTCTGTGTCTTCCCACTGAAATCAGATTTTTGCTGAAGTAAAGTTTTATATATGCTAAGGCTACAAACTTACGTTACACTTTCCCCAAAAACCAGAAGCACTAGTGGTTGTAGTTCTGAGGAGAGACCAGTTAACTATGCAGTTGCTACAGCTTTATTTTGAATGACCCTTATATCTCCTCAAACTTTTCCTGATGGTTTATTATTTTTAATACATGCTGCATTTTACAAGCTTAGTTTCTAAGTGAATTAATGTCTTCTGTGAACTATGTCTACTAGAGACAGCATCATGAATGATTCATTTATGTTGAAGGCCGAATGGAAAAAGTATATATGATACTGTGTTATAAACTATAGTTGAAGGTTGTATTATGAAGGCATAGTTAAAAATTGTTTGGTTTTGCATTGTTGTACTACTTACAGACCTTAGCTGGGATCTGATTTCCATTTTGCACTCAAACACTCGCAAAACTGGGAGAATTGTCTCTTGCTTTTGGTGGTCTGAACTATCTTTCATCATGCAGTCAATACAATTTTTTTTTTTTTGTAGGTACAAGTTACTAATAATTGTACTGCCTAGACCTTGCACTTAGTCTCAGGTTTGTGACTTTCTCATAGGCTTGTGCACAGATGTAACATTTTAGTACCTTAATCTAGCAAATGCTAACAGATTCTTTTAGCATCTTGTGGAAGAGAAGTGTTTTTCAGTGATTAGGATCTAACGTACAGAAGAAGATCCCACCAAACCTAGAAATGTTTATGTATCTTGCTTATTGGCAGCCTAACCTAAGGCACTGAGTTCCTGTTTTTTGGGGTGGGAAGAGGGATTTCAGAGATTTCAGGTGTTTTGTATAGTACTTCATGTTGCTTTCCATACACAAAGCAGTTTTTGCCTTGCTAACAGGAGATAAATGCATGTTACTAAGCTGCTTTTTAGTAGGGGGAGTGAAAGCAAAAAAGGTAAAGTGACTTGCTCAAAGTTGCACAGTGACACAGCGGGCGGAGCTGAGGTTAAGGGTTTAGGTGTCTTATGTCTTAATGGCAGGATGCTATGTATTTGCAGTTGCATTTGACTTGAGCTTATATTCTGAGTGCTTTGTAACTCAGAGAAGCAGTCTCTTAAGGTTGGAGAGTGACTCAGCATATCCAGATAGAGGTCTGCTCAAGGAACTTAGGATTTCTTTCGAAATTTTAGGGAATTAGAGTTCAAACTAATTTTTCCCAAAAGGAGTTCGCTTGTCTTAAAAAAAAATAAAATCCATGTTTTACGTGCAATCTCTTGCCCTGTTTGATACACATACTTTAATTTCGGTAAGAATTGATGGAATATTTCACTGAATAGTATCATTTATGGTATAGCTGGCATTTGGTGTATAGCTTTGTTCTCCATGTGCTGTGCTCCTGAGGTACATGATAAGCATCTGTTCAATGAATAAAATGGCATTTGACTGTGGCGAGTAAAGATTGTATTGCAAAATATGTAAAAGAGACAGAACTGTGTGTCAGGCCTGCCTTAAACATTTCTTAACTTAGTTTGTGATTTTATGACACTTATAATTTTTTTTCCTCATGGAAGGAGAAAGAGGCTATATGGTATTTGCCTAGTTTTTATGATTGAAACATCTCCATCTTACCAGTACAGAAGCTTCCACCTCTTCTACCTGATCTGGCAGGGCTGAGTTCTCAACCTTGTAGATCAACCACTTGAGAGTGAACAGCTTGAGGAACAAGGGGTTACCTGTGCGAGCGTATACTGGTTGTATAAACTACACCTTTGTGTGCTTGGGTTTGGTTGGCTTTCATGAGGGGAAAATTGGCTAAATGTCTTAAATATGACTCTTCTACAATAATAATCTGTGTTCTAGTTTCAGCGGATCAAACTCGTCACAGAGTCTTGAGACATTGCTCAGTAGTAGTGGCAGTGAAGGGAAGCAAACTGACAGAAGCTGATGAGTAAAGATTTAAACTATCGGTCTTCTGCTACTATACCTTCTTAAATTCAGGGGAAATTTGAGAAGACTTCGTTATCTCTTTCGTCCAGATCAATTCTATCTTCTAGCATAAGATAAGACTGTCAGCTGGTACATAATTTCAGTGCTGAGAGAATGCTGAAGGGCAGCACAGCAAAGAACAGTATATTCAGCGAGAAACACAGGCAACATTGATTTTTCTACCCCCTTCTACCCTAAACCATTTTCTCCTTCTACCCACCCAAATCAAATGTTTTCCTGGGGCTAGTGAAAATTACCATGCTCTTCCTAAAACTGTTACCTATGCCAAATTTGAAATAGTTGATAAAAAAGAAGAAAAAAGTATGAAAAGCAACAACTCTTTGTTTTCACATCTCATTTAATTTGATGATCCTACATGCGTTTGTTTTACAGCGTAAGTATTAGCAAACTGATGTGAACTTCATGCTGCAAGATGTAGAGCCACTGGAGCTCTTTGAGCGAAACTGTTGAAAGAGTCGTTCGAAGGCAAAGTGTGCAACAAGGAGTTCTTTGAAGGCAGTTACAGCTTAAGCAGCTCCCCTTCTCTTCAGATTCTGGCTGCTTGTTCCCACCTGCTTTGTGTTGGCACAGCTGTTTGTAAGACCAACCAGTGAATCTGACTTGGAAACTGAGTTGGCTGAAATATATAATTTTATATATAAAACATTTGGGTGTGTGTGGGGGTGGAGAATCAGGTTACTTCTCAGTCAGATCGGTTCCCAGACCTGGTACAGTGTGCTGCTGCTCAGACATTTGACAAGATAATGGAATGGGTTGTGTGGGTGGACAGGAACAGGGTGCCTAGAAGAGGCAGGGGTTGGTTAACTGGCTCTGATAGCACTGCTACTTAATGGAGAACATCATTCTGAGGAATTTTTGCCACCCCTCCTGTAGTAAATCACTCCCTTGTCAGTCTCTCTCTCTCTCTGCCTGCCCCCCCCACCTCTCTCAGACTTTGCTTGCTATCTCAAACTTCCCTCGCTAATGTTCCCACTCTGACGCTGTCCTGCTTGTGTGCAGTTAACACACTCTACCACAGTCTTATTTGGTAACGTCCTCTCTCCAACTCTCCCGGTTGCTTTCTAACTCTCCTGCTTACTCCTGATGCATCTGTTTTCATGTGCTCTTTTCACTTGTGCTCTTCTTCTAGTTCTTTCTCACTCTCGCTTGCTCTTTTCTACGGTTTTCTAACTTCTGCTCATGCCCTTTTTCTCTCTTGTCCTTTCCAGTGGTTGGTCTCTCAAGCACCTCTTTTTTGTCACTTGCTCGGTCTCTTGCTTGCTTAGTGTTTTCTCCTCCTTGTCTTTTCTCACTTGTTCTTACTTTCTCTTCCCCCCTGTAAGAACAGTGCTTTTGAGGGGAAGAAATGTCCACATTTTAAAGACTCAAACCTCTTAAGAAACCCAAAGTTTTTAATTTTCTGTGTTTTTTTCCCCCAAGACGTTACCATAAAACAATACAGTATATAGATTTATTCTCAATCTCATGCACTTCTGAAATTTTTACTTGAATTCTGTGTTGCCTTAAGATAGGTATGTGCACACAAAATATATACTATTCCTGTTTGGACAAACTGAAAGGTAAATCGAAGCTGTTAATGTTATAATAAAAGTTATTTTTCAGCTGTCTTTATAAGATGTGAGCATAGCTTATTGATACTAGAAGCTAAATTGCAGAGGAAAGATACTAAGTTTTCTTCTTCCTGCTGTACAAAGGAGACACAAAAAACCATTTCTCTTGCTGACTTGGTTTTAACATAACCACTAGCTAGACCGGTTATGTTAAAAAACAAAGAAACAGCTCTTTTGGAAATTCCATGCTTGTTTGTCCTCTTAAATAAGCGACCAGAGCTGCTGGGATTATGCTGTTGGTTCACTTCCATGTATTCAGATATCTAATATTTTTGTTCAAGTTACTTAAATTTTATTGATAACTATGTACCTGTTAGTTGGGAAAGTAGACAGGTGTGCTGATTCCTTAATATCTGATCCATCAATATTTTAATAATCCAAAGTGACTTCAAATAAAAACATGGAAGATTGGAAAATACACTTGCTGTTTATAGCAGGAAAAAGGCAACAGAATTTTTCTGCCTATTTCCTTTGCTTCTCTAAGTCTTTGGGTGTACTTAGGGCAGGAGCACCTTAAGAACCTTGCAAGGCATGCTTTCTCTGTGCAAAATGTGATGGACAACATCTTACTTTTGCATTCTTATATGAGAGCGCAGTTAAACATCACTCTCTGAGCTTGCAGATTTTTGTTTCGTTAGGACGGCTGCTCTAGGTCAGGTTATCAAGCAGGCTGCTATCAGGATGTACATGCTAATAGGGCAAACACTGTTCTGAATTACAATAGTTGTTGGTTCCTTCTCGGTTAGTAAATAAAATTATTACTCATAAATGCTGTATCTCTTCAGTCGCTTGTGGCTTGTCTGATTTTTATTTTAATCCCATCCATCATCACTTCTGCTTTGAGTCTTGTTCCAGTCTACTTTTCAGTAAACTTCATTCATCGTGCTTGTTTTATGCATTTTTTTTTTTCATGGCTAAAGACTTTTGGCTTGTGATAAACAACATGGCATTGCTCAGTTTCTAGGAGTAGCTGAGGTTCCTTAGTCAAATAATGGTTTATCTGCTTGGATGTTTAGTGCCTGTCTTTTCCCCGTCCCATCCCCTTCTTTAGCAATCCATCGCACTTTTCACAAAGCCTTGTTTCTCTTTTTCCCGAACTTGGTTTGGGTTGACTATTCTGCATTTCAGAACTTCCCACTTTGGTTGTCTTTGTTGCCCTTCAGGATGTCACCTGTCTCCTTGACCTCTTCAGGAGAGGGAGGAGGGCTGCTCAGTGTTTTCAGGCAGTGTCTGTGGCAGATACAATCTGTACAGGTTAGCATGTCTCTTGCTCTTTCCTAAACACAGAGGCATCATGAAGGACGTCTCCATGCTTTCTAGTAATTCCTGTAAATCCAGTATGAAGCTAACTTGAAATGTTTTGAATAAAAATCTCTCTGAGCAAAAAAGGGAGAGTAGGCCTTGGCTGCCAGATCTGTGTGGGGATCCATCTTTCCTCAGATAGATGCAGTGTAGCATCACTGAACTCCATAGACATCTCTTTCTCTTAAGCTCTGAAGCTAAAGGTCTCCTTTATGTTCAGTTCAAGTAAAGTCTCAGATTAGCGATGTGGAGTTCTGGCTGATTTCCAAAGGCTGAGCTTTCTTGTTAAAAAAAAAAAGTGTTGGGAAGAGGGAAATTCCAGTTTTGAAGCCATTAAATGTGGCTTTGCTTCTTCTAACTTAGGTTGGAAAGTGTCAGTGTAGTATATGGTGTTACGAATTGGGACAGAGTTCTTTGTTGGGACCGTATTGATAACTACATTGTCATGTTCAGTGTCTCCTTTTTGCCTTACGCTGGAAATTGGTTGTATGAAGGGCTGTAGAGATGAGTCTATTAGCCTGCAATCGGTCTATTTGGTGCACCTGGCATAAGCTCTGAATCTTGCTTTTCTTACCCCTTTTGCTATGCTCCTGCGGTTTCATACGTTGCTCTGCTGTTTCAGATGTGTCTAGAAAAAATGGTATTTTTCCTAAGGATACCTCTGCTGGCATCATCCATAGAGTGTGTCAGATCATACTCATGACTACCTTGTTGAGCTCTGTCACAAAATGTGAAAAAGAGCGGGTCTATATCAAAAGTTACCTTTTTACAGCAATTCTTCTTAAAAAGCAGAGCACATAATTAAATTAAGTACACCAGTTCAGTATGTTAGTTGAAAATTAAAGAAAAAATGTGCAGAAAAGTGGCTTTGTTTTAGAGTCTTTCTATCTAGCAAGCTATTCTTGGTAGTCTGCAAGGACTTCGGTGGGACACTAAAGATTTTCTTGCCTTTTTATTTGCTGGATACATCAGATGTTGTGATCTTGACTACTGTTTGGAGGTCTGTAAGGTCAGGATTCAAAAGCCTTTTTTTTATTATTATTTTTTAATTTGTCCTCGATTTCCTTCCTGCAACCTGCCTTATTAAAATCATTTTAGGAATTTTTATCAGGAAAAAAAAATGCTATGGGAAACCAAACTCCTCTGGTCAGAACCCTAGCAAGTGCTGATGCTGGCAGAGACACCATTAAATAATCAGAAAGTTGTATAATCTTGTGATGTCCTAGGATTATGTAAATGGATAATTTTGTCAAAGTTTTAGTGCAATGTCTGCTTCTTGAACAAATAACAAATAATTTGGAGAGCATTAGATTGATCAGTTTATACCCAGTATTTGGATGCTGGAATTGGTGAATCACAGAATGGTCAGGGTTGGAAGGGGCCTCTGGAGATCATCTAGTCCAACCCCCCCGCCAGAGCAGGGTCACCTACAACAGGTTGCACAGGACAGCGTCCAGGCGGGTTTTGAATGTCTCCAGTGTGGGAGACTCCACAAGTGAAGTTCATATAAATTGTCCCGAAGGTTCAGCTTTTTCTATTTAGCCTCATAAAAGTCTAGTTAGACAAAATTAATCTGAAAGGCTTCTGTTAGAGAGAATTTTCCTGGGCTTTTATCTCGATGAGAGATGTCTTTTAGACTTTTGTCTTATGACTGCCATCAGAGAATATTTTGAAAAATGAATTCCATACATCTCCATAGTGACTGTACTCAAAAAGGGATTCAAAACAACGTTATCCCAAGTTGACAGACTAAGCTTGAATTACACATTCAGGACCATAATATAACACAGTTATTTAAAAAAAAAATGTCCTGAGTTCATTAAAACCTTTAATACATCAAAAAAAAGAGACATATTTATTCAAATAATTTGGCATTGTCTCTGTGTGTGAGAAAGCCAGTAAGCAAACCTGAAAAAAGTTGGTTTTCTTTTGGGTCAATTAGTGCTAGAGCAGTGAGGATTGGGAAAGGGAGGAACGTAGGCAGAACAGCCCCCCTCCATCCTGTGTGGGGTTTTTTGTTTGTTTTTTGTAGCAGCAAATGGTTAGATTGTCTTAGCAATCATATGCTACTTCATCCTTGGCCTTAACCTTCTTTTTGTGTTGTCTGAATGAAAGCAAAGCCTCTCACGTTTGTTGTGGGCTAAGCGGGGGTGTGTGTGTGTGTAGGTAGGTATGTGTGTGGTCAGTTACTGAGGATAAGTTGACAAAAGGTAACTTGTTGTAAACATGATTGTGAATTTGAACTCTTAGCAGTCAAATTCAGATTGAGTTAGCTTATGACAGGGTATCTGCAACCTCTTGTTGGATTTGTAAAACCAGACACCAGAAAGTCCTCGTCTTCTATATTGATAAGCAGGAAATAATACAGTTTTAATGGTGATTGGCAATCCATTCCACTTGATGAAAAAGTATCATGGTTTCTTGGTCTCTGAAGGCTTTTAAATGATTAAATCTTTTTGCAGGGTATTCCATACACTGGTTAAGGCTTGATGAGGAATTACTGGATGAAATTCTAAAAAATTTGTGTAGAAGGTCATATTAGATTATGATGACTATGTTCAGGGCTTAATGGTGTGGGGTTTTTTTTTGTCCCTTCCCCTTCCCCACCCCCAACTTAGGGCAGAAAGGGCAATGATTTTATCTGGCAGAACAAGAGTTCTAGAGTCTTTGATGAGCTACCTGTAACGGAATTTTGTAGAGGTATAGAGCTGCCATGAATGTTTGACAAAACCTCTATTCAATGTGTTAATAAATGTACCCCAGTAAAGTCTGTGTTGGTTGATGTGTACACACTGTCTGTGTTGGCTCTCCTCCATGTGTGTGCGTGCATTCACATGCGTATATGACTTGAATAGGGTGTTTGAATTCTTATTAATGGATTATAATGCTGTTTAAAACTTGGCAAAATTTTGCAGCCTACTACCTTTGCAGTAGTATCTTGGTATATCTTGGTATATTCCAAGATTTGCTTTAACGTTATGCTTAACGGCAGGGATGGAGGCTATCAAGATAATAAAATGAGCTCAGAGTTCTAAATCTGAAAAAGAAGGTATTTTGGCTTCATCACTAGATTATATGAAAATTTACTGAAGTTTGTTAATTTATCCCCTTCTTCAATGAGAGTTTTCTAGGTCAGTGGGCCCTTAACTGGGAAATAAGGCCATGGTAAATGAACTACAGATGGAACTTAAAACCATGTTGAATTATGTTAAGTTAAAAAATACTATGTTAGGATGATTCGTGTTTTGTTAAAAATTTTTGGAGCTGACAGTGATCTATATTCTGAGAAATGTTAGGGCTGTAGTTCTGGAGTGAATGATGTGAGGAAAATGTGGAATCTTTATTCATTATTTATTTACTACATTGAAGGAACAAAGAAGGCGAAAACCCATTTGTGCATTTTTTGTTGATCTACTTTGGTGACTTTTCTCTACCATAGTTATGGAGTGTCTTGTGATGTTACATGCATTGGAGATTACCTCATGAGCGTGATAGAAGAGTTAAAATAATTTCCTTCTTCAAAGAGGGTTACAAGATGGGGTAATTAAGCTAGGACTGCAGATGGACTTGTAGCCCTCGTCATTGCAACCCCTACCTCTTTAGTGCCTGGATGTTGCAGGGGAATGTGACATGACTTTGACAGCAGCCTAAATTGGATCACAAGAGACTCTCTGTCCACTTGCTCCATACTTGCAAGTTCTCTTCATTGGCATTTTTGCTTTACTTTTCCATGTCAGGCCCGCTCAAAAGCTAAGCACGAAAATCTAATGATGTAAGTAAAGGTAAAAACCTGACTGCCAATTTAGCTACCTAGACTGTTTCATCACGAGATGGAAGACTGCCAGCAAGGTGAGCCTCATCTGTGACTTCCTTTTTTCTTATAGGTAGTAGACCTGCATTCGGTCAGCTTGTGAAGGCATATGCTTGGTGGGAAGGTGTGTTATGTGGCATAAACTGAGTTAGCATATTCTTTTGGCACTGTTAGCCTTTTTGTTCTAACTTTAAGTTTTTCTTACCATTTGCTGAGACAGTTCAGTTTACTAAACTGGCAGGAAATGAACCTGACAAAGATGGGAACAGTTTTTAATTGGGTCATTGAGCTGATTTGTTTTACGGTAAATTCAGTGTGAATGCTGAAGCTTTCCAAGAAAGGGAGCACAACCGTGCACCTGAGAGTTGGGCAGAATGGAGGGGAACTGCTGCCCTTTCTGGCTGTTTAGTGTGTTCCTCAGATGGAGAGAATCTGAACTCATGTTGTTCAATGCCAATGAGAATACCTGAATCACCTGGCTTTTCAGATGTTCTTGGCAACTGTCCTTGAGTCCCATGTAATCTGTACTGTTGTACAAAAAAGAACCAAAGAATCATGGGACAGAGGGAGAGAAAAGGAAACATAACTGTCCAATCCAGCGATTAGCGTGCTTACGTTAAGGGAAGAGGAAAAAGAAACTTTCTGGGTTTTAATCAGTACTTATGCATTTTACAGGAAATGGCTCCTGGGTAGTGTTTTATTTTCTCAGTGGAAATATATTATGTGAATTATGGAAATGTGGCACAACTACCAAGTTAGGAATGATATGCAAATAAAGTGGAGAGAGTATGGGAGAGTATAGACGGAACATAGAATACTTTGTATCAGTGGGATTATCTTCTACTCTTCAGTTATTTGTTAAGGGGCTTTAATTTTTTTTATAATGAAATTAATTTACTTTTCTGAAGGACCTTAATCTGATAAATTGTGTGTCTTTGCATTTGTTAAGTCATACGTTGAAATACAAATACCCCATGATATTTTTTAAAATGTATTTGAATGTATGTAATAAGCACAGTTCCTAAGAAATAGATGGTATTTTGCTTATGCTAGAGGTGTCCTGAATTTTGAAAACTGTACATTTCCTTAGCTCCTCTAAATTGGGATAATAGAAATAATGTTCCGTATGTGATTGCTGCAGTAATCCAAAGTAGAATTATTTTTGCTTCAGAATTAGGATTTCTCTCCTAGTGTTACATTGATCACCTTGAGCCTGGATTAGGACTTAAAGCATATCGTGAAATCTCTTATATATACTTAGACTGGGACAGTAAGAGCAGAACGGTAAGGATGCTGGATTTTACTGTGGTGAAAAGCCTTTTTTTTAATTTTTGTTCATTTTGTTTTCCAACATCAGAGAAATTTGTAGTTGGCATGCCTGATTAAATTTATTTCTTCAAATTTATTTATATAGACTATTGTGACAGACACAAACTATATATAGAAAAGTCTGTAAACATTTCACTTGTGTTCTTGAAGTAGAGGTGGGGTCTATTACTATCAATATCAAACCAGATGTTAGCTGTGGTCTTCAAACTGCTCTGTGGCAGTTTGGCAAGAACTATTGGAAATATGGCTAGGTTGCTCTTTACTTCTCTTATGCTGTAATCTTAGCCTGTAGAGCAAACCTTATTACAGGTGGCTAAAGCTTGTGAGTTCTCGACTTTTGTCTTTCTGTGGACAAACGTGGTGTGTTTTGCTAGTGAGCGTTTTAGGCAAGGGTCACCATTTTATTGTGTCACACACCATCTAATGCAGTGAGGTTCTCCCTCTGTGAGCAAAATGCCCTGCCGATTACCCCAGCACCGTCCTAGAGCATGGCTGCCTCACTTCCAGTGTCAGTGTTTGGACTCCTGGCCCTGACCTAGAAACTGTCAGTTTCAAAGGTCCAGAACATCAAAGACTGCACAAAAATGCAAATAAAGCTCTCTGTGATTGAGTAGTAGTATGCAGAATATAAATGTGTTAGCTGTATGCACGTGCTAAAGAACAATTAGGTTCTTATTTACTATGTAGATTTTCAAGCTGAAAGTCAGACTCGGGCTCTGGAGCTGTGCAGAGTCAGCAGAAAACTGATCAAAAAAGGTGAATATTTTACATCATGCTAAATTGCAGAACCGACTCAGCCAAGACTGGGACAGGTGCCAGACATGGCGCAAGAGATGAGCCTGCACTGAGTGGTTGAGGGCAAGGAGGGGTGTGGGTGGGAACACAGCAGCCAAATCTAAATCAGCTTTGCCTTTCGGGGGACTCTGCAGCCTGAGAATTCTTATTTTAATGAAATAACTCAGTTTATTCACCATCAATTTTGAATGCATCTGGTTGTCATGGAGCCTGAACTTGACCACTGTCAATTTTCAAAGCTATTGAACTTCATTTGAACTGCTATTTGAAAGCATGTTGAACAAGATTTTTAAACATGGTGTTTCTGTACTGACATGTCTGGCAAAAGCTGGAGCTTGGTTTTTGGTTTCCAAGTTAAAAACAGCTGGAAGAGCAGTTGGGGTATACAGAGTTTTGGAAATAAGGGATTCCTCCTCTTTCTCTTTAAACAACTTGTAACTTTGTTTTCCCATCTGTGAGCTTAGGGTCCCAGTTACTTTGTCAGTATCCTAAAATCCCAGAAGTAATCCTAAAGTTCCCTTCAACTGCCTTTTAACATTGATAGATCTAATTAAAAGGCAAATCTGAGTTTTGTGAGCAAACTTAAGTCTCCTTTTACTACACTCGCATGGCTATTGCATATTCCATTTCAGTATTATGCTTCGCATATGTAGAAAAACAGAAATAATGCACTGGGAT
Source organism: Charadrius vociferus (assembly GCF_000708025.1). NCBI lineage: Eukaryota > Metazoa > Chordata > Aves > Charadriiformes > Charadriidae > Charadrius > Charadrius vociferus. The sequence continues at coordinate 1,568,949 of NW_009649936.1, forward strand.
TTTGAGTTGTGCACATAAGGAAAAAGGAAATCCTTCCACTTTGAAGAGTGTGACTAGAGTTACTTTTAGGAATAGCCATTTGTGAGCCAAATTTTTTTTGGTTGCTGCTGTCAACCTGCTAAAGCAGTCTCTTTCCCCTTGCCTTTCTGGAGAGGCAGTGTGTACCCTATTTCTGAGGTACTGAGTTGGACTATTTTAATATAAATGTGAAGCCTGTGAACTTGTCCTGCATAAAAATCATCACCTGATGATAAGACAGACTGTGTCTTGTCTATTTCCCTGAGGGAAGAAAAAAAAAAGAGAAAGCTTAGAGCTGAGGCCATACTCCGTGGCAGGCTTCTTAAATGATTGCGCTCTAGATATAGTGATGTTAATATTTTTTCCTAGTGACTGGTGAGTTTACCATCAGAATGATGTTGTGGCTGAAGTCTTGTTGGAAAGACATATTATTTCGCTAGCTCGTTGATTGATTTTTTTTTTGAGGGCTAGAGTTGTTGTGGTTTTGGGTTTTTTTTAAAGAAGGTTTATGTTGAGTTCTGCAGGATTTCTAGGATGATAAAAGTATATGTTTGTAACTGAAGAAATTTCTTCCTTTTTCTGCTCCTTTTAGATACAGATTTAGAAAAATCTCTGAAAAGCGTCCCCAGAAAAACACATCTAAGTGGGTGAAGCCTGATAGATGCATTAAGGAAAATTCTGATATTTGAGAAAGAAATACTTTAATTTAGTTTCTTTGGATACAAGATGGAAGTAGACAAGCTTCGGTTTTTCAGCCTAAACTGAAACTTAAAGTGGAAAGGATATCAGCAGTACTTCTCCATTATCACTTTTCATATCAGAAATATACCTGCTTTGGCAGAAAGTATGGGGATTTATGGGGTGAAGTCTGGTTTAAAACCTAGGCATATGGTTAACCTATGACCAGAGAGTACCTAGCTACATGTATACCTGTCCAGTCTAAATCTCCTGAATAATGAAAGGCAAAGGTAAATTGTGGCATTGCACTTGTCGATGGGAGCTGCCATATGGGAATGGATTAAACTGCAGTTAGTCCATGCTGTGTTTGAAAAGGTAAAAAGTGATTAAGAAGGCACACAAACCAATGTATGGCTGAAACAAGCCACTTACCCAAAGTCTTATAAATAAGCACCATCTATTTACAGAGCTAGCCAACAGTTTACAGTTTTGTGGTGTTGGTTGTTTTGTTTTTTAATTTGGAAGACCATAGGTGCGCATATCTCCATGTATTAAAATAGCCTTCAAGATGAAAGGTACTACTGTATCAGGGCAATGAACATCTAAATTGTTATAATTGTACTTGAAATATATAACTTTAGATCATCTTTGAAAGTAATGTTGGAACTATCTGCTGCCAAAATTGAAATGGAGAAATAGTCTTATTTCATTTATATGTATGATCACAGCTTTACAAATCATTTCTCAGGAATATGTATAAGTGTATAAAGTGTTTTTGCAAGAGTTTGTTGTGGTCTGAGTAAGATTTTACATTCCCTCTGGTTTTGATCAATTCTCTTACAGTAATATTTACTGAAATGATGTTAACCTCTGAGTTTATTAATTTCTGGTTCCTGTTACATGTACATTGCAGCATGATATGGAATTTGTCATGCTTCAGGGCGGAATTAAAAGGGAAAAGAAAAAGCAAACAGTTAAAACAAGGAAATAGTAATGATGTAAAAACTCAGTAACATCTGAATTTGATAAGGATCGATCACTAAGAAAGCTGAAGTCTCTTGAATGTGTCATAATATTTTGTTTGAAACCCTGGTAGCTGTGAAAATACTGTACAATTCAGATGGCCATTTTATTTTCTTACATTTCTTGGAATCCATTTTTTTTTTAATAGCTGTTTTAGCAAACTTTTGGACAGAAACTGTTGTCTTCGCCTGTTGAAAAATAAGATTAGATGTTTTCATCAGTATAAAGGCATTGCAGTTAAAATAATCCTTATTTTCAGGGAAGAGCAACGCTGTTACCTCCCATATATATGTAGTGTATGTGTGTGTGTATCTATACATGTATATAATGTGCGTCTGAGCTCTTGCAGTTTAGGAGAGGTAAGAGCATTTCCGTATGCATTGCTTGTCTGGAGAGCACTGCAAGTGCTGTCCCAACTCTAGTCTGGGATTAAAAAGTTGAAGTAGCTGCATCTGAGTACCCTCTTTTGCCAGGTCTCTGAGAAGTAGAGAGTCTGTTATGTAAATAGAGTATGACAAAGAATGGAAGTAGTAGCTAGTGACCACTAAATTGGAAAAATAGTAAGCTGTAGTAATATCAAGATTGTAGTAAAGACCTGTAAATTGAGTGATGTTTGGCCTCTTTCTGTGGAAATTTTAGCCGTTCCTTTAATTCTTTGTTTGCTTGCTTGCTTTATGACTGAAAAAAATGAGGGAGAAGTAGGAAGGTTATACTCTCCTGAGACTTTTTACGTCTAAAGTTCTAAACTGATGAATGCGAATATATAGTGGCATATGTTTTGCTTTGCATTTTTAAAGTTCTTTTCCCAACCACACGGAACAGAAACAGTTTTTGTAAATGAAATGATCAATCTTTTTGAGGACATCTATAAAAAATCTCAGCTCTGAAAACCATTTCACAACTGTGAGAGCAAATTAGTCTGGATAAACTAGTTTACAGCCCTCATGGATATTCTACTTTGAAATATGACTTTATTTGCATGCTACTGTTTAGTTCATGTTTAACATAGTAACTAAAATAGCTCTATTTATTAAAAAAGGTAATAATTAAATAGTTGCTTATCAGATGTCACCTTTTAAGGAAGTCATAGGTAGGATGCGTGTGTTAAGTTGAAAAAGAATTAGATCGTTACATACATCTGTTCCTGTAAGATGATACAGAAATAAATAAAAAATATCTGGATTTCATAAATATCCTTCCCTTTCCTGGAATTCTGTTGTCTTCATGCTTGTGTGAATTTGAGGTGGAATTATTTTCAAGGATCGTGTCAATAGGACTACTTAGCAATTGCATTTATACTCAGTGAGGCCATTAAACAGTACAGAAGGAAGTGCTTGGTTGAGAGGTCAGTGCCATCCAGTAGTTGTGAAAGTTTTAGCTGATACTGCAGGAGATGGGCAACTCCTGCTGTGGCATCTCTTTGCTTCTTTTGGATGAGGGAGGGGAATGTAAATACAGTGGCGTGACTTTGCTGTTCCAAAACAGTTAAAACATAACCACATCTGTTTTGCTTGACACTATTAGGTGGGTGGAAAAAATAATCCCTCCCAACTCTAATTTGTGGTTCCTTATATGGTCAGTATACAGAAAATATTTTAAGTTTGTGCTCCTAAAATTAATATTTTTAGTCATTGAGAAAGAAAAGAAGCGTATGCAAATTATCTAAAAAATCTGAAGTATTTGAACTTCAGCATAAGTGCGTTTTTTTTTTCTCTCTCTATTTTCTTTTTTCCCCTCCTAATTTATATCAGTTTAATTCTTCCTAAAACCATAGGCTTTACTCTGGGGTTGACATGAACAAATAAATATTTAAAAAAACATCCCGAGTTGTCCGGCTGTGTGGGTCAAGTATCAGTTTTACGCTGTTCAGCTCCTTCATATACAAGGAAAGCAATATGTTTTTTAGAAGTTAGGCATTTCTTTTCATAAAATGTATAGGTTTAAAAAATTGTACGTCCTAAATCAGAAATTTCAGAGATTCAGATTGCACTCTGAAGTCTTAACTGAATTCATACTGGTGTGACACAATTGTAGGTCCTTCTATGATAAAATTAGGTGCTCTTTGATGTTTAGTATTTTGATGCCAATACTGGGCTAGGAAGGCCCTTTCTGTCCCAGCTGTTTGTTCCTGCTGCCAGGCTGCTGTGCATCTGTAGTGGACTAGATTAGAGAACTGATACAGGATAAAAAATAATGGTTGTCTTTTTCTCCTGCTCCCCGGTTTTCCACCTGGGTCAGTTCCCCAGTGTAGTTTGCTGAGTGTCTCTGTAATAGCAGCACCGTGTCAGGCAAGCAGGTAGCGGTGGAAAGGATACAGGCTGCTTAAGAGGTACTGCTGCTGAAAAGGAATTCTTGCTCAACTGCAACTGCAGTTCTGCCTTTGCCAGGTTTGAATTTGGGTGAGAAACTTTGTGATTTCAGTAAAGCTGCTTGTACATGCTTTCACACTTAAAAGATGGGTTCTTGCATCACATGTTGTAAATTTAGCATAAGAGTGAAACTAGTCATTCACAGTATATTCTTTTTAGAGGAAGTAGTGCTTTTTGGAACACTGAAAATAATTTTACAGTATACAAGAAAAATTATGATAGTGTGTTTTGTTTTAGATGCAATTGTTTTATAAGCATCTCACAAATACTGATCTAGAAACTAGCGTAGCCTTCTAGTTCCGCAGTGTGCATTTAAAACTCACTGGGAGTACAAAGCTCTTCAGATGAATGGTGTATTGGTGAAGTCTAGTATAAACTCAGTTTTGATAGTAGTTGTCTTTTCACCCTAACTTGAAAAGCAGTCCTGGACAAAAATGCCTTCTTCCCAAAATATTAACATTCCCTTTCTTAAGCAGGGCGTGAACTGACATATATGAAGGTGACCGTGCTCGTAGTTCTATTGAATATGCAAACTAAACTGAAGAGAGGTATATTATTTTTGCTTATTCAGTTATGAATTTTAAAACCTAAAGGTAGTCTTAACGTAGTTGCTGACTATTTCAGTGAAAACATTTAGCTAATAGGTTTTCCGTAATAGTAAAGCACTTAGAACTGGAGACGGGGATCTATGACTTCTTTGGGAACATGCTAAATATGATGTTGATCACGGATTACTTGTATTTTGCTTAGTACTCAGTATATTGACTATCAGGTATAGAAACAGCAGGTGTCCATAAAAGTGGAAGTGTATATTGGGTTTTCATGCTGAATCCATATCTGCTCTTAATTTTATGTATGTGATTTTGTGGGTGAACCTGAGATGTTGTACTGAGTTCTGCTTTGTACATTGGATATACAAAGTAGTCTGATGTTTGGGGTTTTTTCTTTTCATTCTTGTGAATTTTTTCTTTTATAAAACATCACATCTGTTGGTCCTAAATAGAATAGAAGCAGTAAATATGTTTGTGTGTGTGTGTGTTTGGTTTTCAGGTATATGTTAATTTGTACCTGTAAACACTCGGGATTTTACCTAGTGACGAAAGACACTGTATGTGCTAGATGCTGTAAAAACAGGGATTTTGGAATTCCTCAATCGTGTCTCTCTGGGAACTAGTCCTGGAAGTTGATAATTGCTAGTACCCTATGAGATTTATCTATTTATTTATTTAGAATTCCAGTAGTGTTGGTTGTACTTCACATTTTATTATGCAGTATTTTAAATAGCACACCAAATCTGGTGTATTTGGTGAATCTTGCCCTGTATGTCTTATGTCAAGCCATACCATTGGTTGACCATGTGTAGTTTCAAGAGTAGGCTGTTGAGATTCAGAATAATAACAGCTAAAGAAATTGCTGTTGTATTGATTTACATATGTCTAGATCCATGATATTGCAGTATGTTAATAATCTCAATTTAATGGTGTATACCTCAGGATAATTTTCCTAGTAAATAAATAAATATTTTTGCTTCTAAGTAAGTATTTATATTTTATGTTGCTAGCAACAGGCCTGCCTGCATTCGCCGAAGGTCAGTGACCTGAATTATGTTCATCTCTGACAACAGTGTGTGTAGTCATGAGATATGCAGAGATTTCTCTGGTACTTCATGAGTATGACTTTAGAAATTACAAAATAATGTTTTTGCAGAGGAAACTTCCAGAACTTTGTTGTGATTAGTTTGCAAGTTCTTTCTTTTTTTTTTACTAAAGGTGCCATATTGAATTTTATAATACAGTGATACTGAATAAGGAAAATAAGTCTACATACAAAGTGTTTTAATTAGTAAAATGCAAAAAATAAGACCCTTCCCGGCAGACTTTTCTTTTCATTCAAGCCTCAGGTGTGCTATTGTTGATATTCTGAAAACTCTTATTTAAATTTGTCATGGAAAGAATTCTTCATATATGCTTATAATTAAAGCAAGGAAAAGTCAGAGACACATGAAAGTTTTATGCCTTTCACAGTCACCATCTTTATAATACGATGGAGTATAACCTGAGATAAAATGTGCTTGGCATCTTTCTCGTATTTAGCTAAACATTTTGTAGTAAAGCTGAACTCTACACTTGAAAATATTCATGAATGTGGAGTGGTTTTTGATAGGCAATCCCATTATCTGTATTTTGAGATCAGAGAAGCATTGTGTGGGTAGAAAAGATGAAGAGTAGAAACCAAGAGCAATTAAAATAGGAAATAAAAGCATGAAGTAAAGTTTTAACATGGTAGCTTCGTACACAGTTGATTTCCAAGAACTGCTGTCTTTGTCTAAATGAAAGACTTCAGTTTTTATTATTTTATTTGCTACACCACTTTCAGTAATTTGCTTTTGAACACCTTTCTTGTTGTCTCTTCTTCCCTCTACTCCTGTATTTCCAATTCGCTTCTGTTCTGTACCAGTAAGTAGATCAAACTGGGTTCTTGAAGCCCAGTAAATGTTATTACTAAGGGGATTCTTACAGTAATGATCTTACAGACTGTGTGATGAGTGGGATTTGTTCTTGCCTACTCTTAGCATCAATTTATTATCTAAATCAGGAAGGTCTTGTACAGGCTGTGTAAAAGGCCTTTTGGTTTTAAGAACTTGGCAATGCGGAGGCACAACAGAAGACACTCAGTTATTGAGTTTAATGTGTTGCCCCTGCCGCTATTATATGTGATTTAGTTGTATCTATTTAAAAAAAAAATTAAAAAAGGAAGTTTTAAATGTCACCCTTTTATGTTGTGTCTGTGTGATACTGTTACTATCACAGTAGCTCATTGTCTTTGTTCTCTGGTAATGTTTTAAAATTACTTTTTATGTTGTGGATCCCTTCTTAGAATACAGTGCTACAATGGACACCTGCCTTTCTACTCAGGGTCTTAATTCCACGCTAGTTGTCCAGTTCTTCAGAATGTAATTGTTGGAAAGCTGTAAGGAGACTGAAGAAACGCATTGGTTTGTGATGGCTGTGTTTTGCTGGTTTGCTATGAAGTGGGTAGATGTATTCATTTCCTGTTAATAAACTGTTAATGACTTTATAGATATATCAGCAACTCTTCCTTATTGCCAGTAGCTCTAACACCATCTTCTAAATTCTAAAATAATTCAGGTCTCTGTGTGTTAGTTACCTTTCCAGTTTGGTTTCTCCTTTCTTAAACCTTTGTTAATTCTTTGCAAGATAAATACATTTTCAGAGTTAGTATTGTAAATGATCTTAAAATCTTCTAGATTAATTTCCAATCAGCAAAAAGAATAGCTTCCCATATGTATGAAGTTGCTTTACTGCTTTTACACAATCAGCTGTGTGTTTTCAAGTTCTATAGCTATAACTCGGTAGTCTCTGTGTTTGCTGGATAGCATGTTCTTATCAACTGATTTCCTCTTCTTATGGTTTGGAGTAGAGTTGGCAGTCTGTTGCCCTCAACAGTGCTCTACGTTGCTTGTGTTGCAGTTGGTTTGATACAACATTAGGCTGTTGTAAAGCGCTGGAGATGTGCTAATGTGCTGCTTTTGGAGCTTACCATTCCCATTGTAGAACTGGCAGAAGACAGTGTATGAACGCTCTACAATCTATTTTGGCTGAAAATCAGCTAGCTTTGCTTAAACTATGTTTGTTGATAGTTAGAACTAAGCTGCCTTAGTATTGAAACTGGCCTTGTACTGATGCAAATGAGAGGTGATCCTTGATGTATTTGAGCTACAAGTTGGTAAAGACAAAAGAGTGATGTCTTCAGTCCTTGCAGCTGCTACTGGAAAAGGCTTTCTATAATCTTAGTTTCCATAGAATTTTTTTTTTTTTTAATTTATTTTAATTGCAGTATTTTGCTTAGAGAGAGCTTTCAAAAATGGAACCTTAAGATGCTCATTTAGGCTGGACGTACCTGGTGCTCCAGGACTTCTGTTGTTTGTTTGTTTGAATCCAGGGACTATTTAGTGTAAAGGAGAGAAGAGTTTGCTCTTCCTTCCTTTTTTCTTGTTCTTCAACACAAACGACTGCCTCTTCTGAGTTTAGTGTGACTAAGCTCAGCACAAGACATTGTCTGTCTCTGTGATGTATACACCTAGAATACGTACCAGACTGAATCTTTTATTCAAATGGAAGTGATTTAGGCATGAGAGTGCCTATTTTGTAGGATCTTGTGTAGTCGTAGACAGTACTCATCAGCCTTGCCAAGTTCATGGATATTGGGGATGTGGCAGTGATGTTCAGGTCTTTGTGGAGCTTCAGCTGTGAAAAATAAAGGCTGTTGATTCATGATGTGGGATGGCCAGCTTTTGTTTGCCCCCTTCATCTTTTGGAGGCATGATGGCAAGAATTCACCTGCTTGTAAAATAACAATAGAACTGCTGCAACATATGCTCCTACATGTATCACATAAGTAATTCTTCTTTGTCTTCCCGCCACCCCTTTTTGTGTGTGTGTGTGTGACATTTGTGCGACACATGGAAGAAGCCAGGATGGTGGCAGAAAAGCTATCTGGGTTTAGAGTATATTCAGTGATTAAACAGTCATTGTTGATGAAGAAATGGAGTGAACTGCAACATTTTCTGCTAAAATTGCAGTATCTAAGTGCATTTTAGGCTAGACACGCTTTCTTGGAGTTACATGTATCAGGAGATGTTTAAATAGTAATAATCTAGACTCTACAATTTGAGCTATTAGGTAATTTGCAGAGGTTCTCTAAAATTCTCAGTTATTTGTAAGTCGTTTTGGTCTTTTCCTAGGTTGTAGAGTACCAGTGATATTTCGTTGGAGAACAAGTGAAAAGCAAATACTTGAAAAATACTTTGACCAGGGGTTGGTTAGTTGTTTGGTGGTGTGTTTGGTATTGGGTTTGGGTTTTTTGTTTTTTTGTTTTTTTTTTGCATAATCCCACCATTCTTTTTAATGTCTGTTAGTGATTTCTGAGAAACTCATCTCTTTGTCTTGTAGAAAGATATAATTTTATTTTTCTGAGCATATTTTAATTTGCTGTAAGATGAACCTAATTCAATTTCATGTGAGATATGAGGAAAAAAATGGACTTGTACATTTATGGATTTATGTGCACTTTTAGTTCTGTAGTTTGTTGGTTTGGTAAGATCCCACGGAACTTCAGTTGCGTTTTAGACATATTGTCCTGAGTTTCTGTCAAGATTCACATATTTAAGGGCTTTGCAAAGATAGGTAACTGTCAAAAATTTCACTCTTTCAGGTTTGAGAAGAGCTTTTTTTGAATGACCTTGATTTTCAGAACTGTTCAATGACCAGTTAAAATTTAAGTTAATCCCTGAAATTTCGACACTTAGATTTTTTTATTTTTTTCTAGCAATAGATGTCAGTGGAAGATAGTCTTTGTAACGTCTGTCTCTACTTTTACTGTTGGAAACCTTCATTTTTGTTGGAACTTCCTTGGTTTAGCTCTGTGGTTACACTTGAGAGCTAGGGTTGAAGTAAGCACTATGTGGATCTAGTGGAATAGAAGTTTACAATTTTTAGGTATCTTAATAGTGTGTATTTTACATTTACTTCTCTTTTTCTTCATTTTGCAGTGTTGTTTCCTGCTGGACTTCCCCTGTCCCCCACACCCCCGCAGGATGATATGAGACTTGAAAGAAGACGATGCATACAGGTGATCTTCTTTTCAAGGGGTTTTAGAAGGGAAAATATCTTATGTTCTTGATCTACTTTTTGTTTCTATTCCATACTCTGTAGCCCCAAATTTATGTCATTCCAACCTTAGTAGAATATTTAAGAACCTGTGGAATTTCAAAATCTTTCTTTGTCCTTTGAAACTCTTTTGCAACTGTCCAGGAAGAAAATGATTTTCCTGAATGGAAGTATTGTTTCCAAAGTTTTATGAAAAAAAAAAAAAAAAGGAAGTGTTTGCTTTTAAAGATGTAAACTAAACATACTCCTTTTAGTCTTGTCTTGTTATTACCCCCTTTTAATGCTACCCGCCTGCCAATGGATGTAAGTCATCTGCTTAGTGACATAGTATTTCAGTCATTCATTAACTTTCTTTTAAAGAAATGTTATGATTCCACCTAAAAAACTGTAACAAATTAATAGCTAAGAGTTCATTATGCCTTATCACATACTTAGGTCCAGTTACCATAAGATTTCTCAAGAACTGAGGATAGGATCCTTGAACATCTCTGAATGTCACTAGCCATTCTTAAAATTGATGTTTTAGGAAGTTCTGCCATTTTTTTGCTAATCAAAATACTGTAAGTGCCAAGTGTATTTTCAGATTAAATAGCTTGTTTTTAGTGATACTGTTTTGCTGGAAATATGGTTAATGTTTTGACATGAAAAACATCAGTGGAAGAAGAATACAATTTGGGTTGTACAGGAGGGTTGGTGTAGTTCTTTATACCCAAATGTCCTTATTTAAGCAGTGAACAGTTCTGTGACTTAGGTTTTGAGGCCTGCAACAGTGAAGTACATGTATGACAGATCCTTCATTTACTTGTTCAGCTTTAAAACCCATGAATCGTTGGGGCTGGAAAAAAAAAACTAGATAGGTTTACTTATGCATGCAGATCATCTCCTGATTGACAGTTTTCAGTTGCATCAGCTGTTCATGCATAAACAGCTTTAGAGGGTATATTTACATGGAGCATGTTGGATTAAGACCAAGGTGCTGTAAGTGGATATTTCATTCTGTGAAAACTAAACATTCGTTCATTTCAGTTTTATGTTTGTGAGTTGTATGTTGATAGGTCAAGTAAAACTGGGTCTAAAGCGTGCTAAAATTAGGTGAGGCAAAGGAGAGGTGAAAGAAAAAATATTCCAAAGGGACATTTAATTTGTTTTAAATATATAAATCTAGTGGAATAGCATCTAAAGTCTCAAAATTGAATCTTTCAGTGTCCTGTTATGTATCTTACACTGTTTGAGAGAATTAAGTTTTATATTGTAATACATTAATCTGATTTAAAACTTCAAACTTCAGCGCTGTCAGTTTTGGTCAGGACTTCTGGTGATGGTGAGCTTGTAGAATTACAAGCCTAAAGAATAGAAATGTATACAAGATTTTGAATTTTAAGTAAAAATTCTGTCTTCTAAATCCCAAATTCTAAATATAGAAGCCCCATGATAAATACAGTGTGAAAAACAGTGGAACCTTGACGAAGAGTTTCAGGCCTCTGATGTTTCATATAAGTTGGAAGTTAGGCAAGTAAGATTTCTTTGCAATTTTCTGTTTATTAGGAGAGCCAATATTAGTATGCTGAGGTTCTGAGAATAAACACGATTTGCATGCCTTACAATGAAAAAATGTACTGTAATTATTTTGTAATGCAGTACCAGCAAGAGTCATATGATGACTCTGCTGATATCTTTCTTAAGTTCAAAGTAGCTGGTGAGGGCTCAGGCCAGAAATTGAAAGCTTTTGTGGTTAATGAGAATGCTTCTTTTGCATTTTCAACAAGGCTTGGCTTCTGAGGGTGACTGATCTGGGTGACTGATCAGAGATGCCTGGTAATGTCTAAGCTACCTTTGGCTAAAGGATGAAAGCTTCTATAGGGTAAATAAATTCTTTGTTATAATGGGCATCACTTCATTTCGCTGGAAACTGACCTACTCTAAAACCCTAAAATTAACCACAGCATAACGGGGGCAACAATCCTTTTGAGGAAGAGGATTTTTTTTCAGTTTTTCCTATCTTGGAATACTTGAATTTTAGATCACCACTTAAGCTGAAAACACAAAAATGTATTAAGGTCCACTGCTTTAAAAAAAGTGATATTGAGTCTTACTTTCCAGTTTGACTAACCAGGAAAACAAATTTGCAACATGTGTGACTTCTCTTTTTGCCCTGTTCTTAGAACCTGTGATATCTAGGACACGTACAGAGAAGAGCACTTTAAGATACTGTTTGGGGGACTGAAAGATTTTCAGAAATTGCTTTTTGTCAATCTTGTTAACTCGTAGATTTTATAGGATCTGTACAGTTTTTCTGTGAAACACTGCAAAAAGCAAAGCTAGAGGTTCAGCTCATTGTAGGAAAAGCTAAATTTATATGTCAGACATGCTTGTGCATTACAAATGCATGTTGTGATAACAAAGTTAATGCCTTAGAATGTGGTTTGTGATAAAAAACTACTTTCAGAAAGCGAATTTTTCTTTTTTACTTCTTTGTACTTTGAAAGTCAGTCTGTCTGGGACATTTGCTGAAAGGAAGGAACCATAAGTGCCAGTGCTATTCCTACCATTATGGTTATAGTTATAATGCTGATAATGATACAGCAAGTGTTTACTTTTTATGGTGTAGTAGCATCAAATTTCAGACTGTGCTGTGTACTTACAAGCAAGGATTCATCTTGTGTTTAAAAGTTCATGTTTTCAAAGTGATTGCTACATCTTGTCCTGCACCTGTTAAGCAGAGTACAACTGTGTGGTTGGTTGTTACGTTTTTTCCTCCTCTTCGGGGAAGCCACCTTATAAAATGGTTTTATAACAAAGAACTTTGTGGTTTTGGCTTTGATTTTTCTAGTTAGCTGCAGCCTAGGAGTATGTAACTAAAAATAATTAGTTGTCTGGTCTTTAAGCTTTTGAAGAGCTTAAAGCTTCTTGTCTTTTCTTAACTTTTGTAAGAAAAGAGCTCATATCTCAGTTGAGAGTATAAGGGACCGGTATAGATCTACTAAACCAAAAGTACAAGTTCCAGAAGGGTCCATTCCTTAACACCACATGCTGATCCTCTCAGACCAGATTAACTGGTAACAGTTATTCTTGAACTATTGTTCTTGAAAGCAGAAGGGAATGAAAAAGAGGCTGCATGTCCTGAACTGCTTTTTGATGATGATGCACTTTGTATTAAAACGCAACAGATACCTCTTCCTGATTTAGATCTCCCACAAGACCATTGAACAACATTATTTGGGACATTTCTGCATACTAAGGGCAGCATGGAAACAGGGTAACTGTTACCAATAATGTCTTAAATAGACACATATAGAATATACATATCATAGTATTTTTGTCCAATTCTTGTGCCTGCATAAACTGATCCAGAGATTTGATCATGTAAAATCATTAAAAAAGAAGTGTAGGGTGGTTATTTTATCTTAAATTGTGTGGTAAATTTATCATGTATTAACTTTATTTTAACACATTCACATTTTCATGGGTAGATCTAAATGTAGAAAATAGATCAAAATAATAGTTATCTCAAATTATTCTCTTCATCATGGTAAGGTATTGAGTGTACCAAAGATGTTGAGAATCAAGTAAGTGATACAAAATGTGAAAATGGTATATTTGAGTTTGATAAAGTATTGGAAGTGACCATATTGCTTTAAAAAAATAATTCATGTTTGGAAAAGAAAAAAAAAGCCATTCCCATACCACGCAGTAAGAATAGTGCAAGAACAATGAAATAGAAAATGCTTGCCCCCCCCCAGCTGCATTGCTTATTAAAATATAACAAATGTGCAGTAAAGACTTCTGGGAAGTTCTTGGATTGGGTTGACTTTATAGTTTTGCAAATGTTCAGGTGTTAGTTTTATATAAGAGTAGAATGAAAATTTAGAATTGGGCCATGTCTGTCACGTCTCATATTCCTAATATTTTAGCTACTGATTTCATTGAGCCTGTAGCAATTTTTAAGAATGTTTTTATGTCAGTAGTAAAAAACAAACCAAAGCAAAAAAAAAAACCACCCACTGTTACTCTGTAGTCGGAAAAAACTGTGGCCAATATTGCTGCTCTGTATTTTGAAGTTCATCTGTGTTATGTTATACCAGATCTACTGGTACGCCTTTGAACTAGTGTGTTAAAAACTACTTTAAGTTTTACCAGGGAATTCCAGAAACTTACTAGGCCATTACCTTTCTATCACCTACCTGTATCTTCTTGTGGAAATGATGACTGTACTATCCATGGTTCCACTTAAGTAATTGCATACCTGGAGTGTCTTTTGTGAGATGTATGTTGTTGGCATAAAACCAGAACTGGGCTGTAAAGGAGCAAACGTTTGGCCCGTGTGCTAATTCCATACTGAAGCATGGTATGGTCTGGTTTTGGTTTTGTTTCTGGTCGGTGGCTTTCATTCCAATTAGACTGATTCTGTCCGTCAGTAACTTGTTCACATATTTGACTGTATCATTACAGGCAGTTTTTGTTGGATATTGAGGTCTTCTTGGCTGGGCAGATAAACAGAAGTTTAACATAAACAGAAGATACCAAGAAAATAATGTAAGAGACAGGGTTGCTCATTAGTAATGAAAGTTTTAAATATAGATAGCTAGTGAGCACTTTGCTTGAATAAGAATGCTTTTAGGGTTAACTGCTATTTTTACATAGCTAACTTTGCAGGAGTTGTTCGTGCTGTCTTTCTGGCTGTTAGTTTTTTGTCAGCAGTTGTGAGAAAGCAGTCAGGAACGAGTTGAATACAGTTGCTTACTGAAGGGCAACAGTTATCATATTGAAAGTGGAAGTTCTGCTTTTCAGAGATGGAGTCATTGACCTCAATGAATGATAACCTTGAAGTCAAGAGACTAGATTAATGCTCTACTTTCTGTATTTGAGATCAGAAATGTGAAAACCTGGACAGCTAAAGTTAGATTCATGCATCCATATTTAAAAAGAAGTTGCCTATTTAAAAGACAAGTTGTTGGGGTTTTTTTTCCCCTCCTCCAAAATTGCTTAGTACCTGTGATATTGAAGATTAAGTTTACAGCTTCAGTCCTCATCTAAGAGGAAACAAATGAATAAAAAAAAAACTTGTTCCAGGGTTTTGGCATGGAAGTCTTGCTACTTTTCTTATTCAGGAACAGACTGAAGCATTTAAACCAGAAAATCTTGAGAGGCCTCTGTTTTTATTTAACTTACTTCATCTTAAGAGAGGGCAACTGTCTTCCTCCTAAGAGAGATAGGTGTGAATTCCTGTAGAAAGTCCTGTTAGTAGTTGCCTAGGTTTTTTTGATGTCTTAAGTTTCACTTGTATTTTGGAGCAAAAGTAATTGAAATATTCTTTCTTAGCCTGTTCATGAGAGTGCTCAGTGGGGCTCACGGAGGCATTGGGTGGCAGTAGTCAACAGCACCTTGTTTCTTCAGGAGGGAAGGAGATGGATGCAGAGCTCCAGCCTCTGCAGTGGAGTCTCTCTCCTGTATTGGTGGAATTGAGATGTTGTTAGCTCAGGGGACCATCAGGAGATAGGAGGTTTGCACTTCCAAAAGTGCATGTTTCATTATGCACGTTGGTGCATAATGCTTGAAATAAAAGTATCATAAAGATACACATCTGTAGTTTTAATAGTTTGGAAAAGTAATTTCTATTCATTTGTATCCTGATTTATGTGGTCCTCTTTTGAAAACTTTTTTTGAGGTAACTTTCAAAAAAATACTAAGTGATGAGGACATTTCTTTTTAATGAAAAGTAGAGCTCCAGCAGTGATACTGTGAGGTGGAAATTTATTTCTGTTGCCTATTTCTAAGAGCAAAGACTCACTTAGACTTGAGAAGATTTTGATTTTGAACAAAAAATTCAAATTCAGATTAAGAATTACAACCTTAACTATTATAAAAAAATATTATACGTTTCCAGAATTATTGGTCAGTCCACTGAGAATGCCTGAGGTCTACAGGCATGAGGTCTACAATGAACATAACACTACAAATGCAGAATCTTATAGCCCTTAAAGTCATCAAATGAGCAGCTGTAATGAAAAAGCCCCTGTGGGGTCAGTGTGTTCAGTGTGTGAATGAAAAGTAGAGGTTCTCTTGAGTAACACAGTAATCAGGTGGCTAGACTCCATTTAGGACTGCTAATATAGTCTCGGCTTTGTGCTGTATGATGTTGACTTACTGGCTCAGGTGTTTGCTAGTGTGAGCGTTCCTGTCTTATGCATCATATTGTATAGCAGACAGCTTTTTTTGTCCTGTTTTGTGTGCTTTTAGTAGCAAACTGCGTTCATGGAGTGATACTATTTGCCTGGGTTGGGAGGTTTTTGAGTGAAGCTCTGAGTAGGGATGGGGTTTGAAGTGAATCTTAGCCCTATGCTTCTTGGGGGAAGGCCATCGGTTTCTATCTAGAGGAAGCTTCTTCCCTTGAACTCAGCAGCAGACAGCACCAGTTCAAGAGCTTGCCCTTTACAGCTTTCTAAGAATCACATCTGAAGTCTTGCATCCCTAGCGTATGTCCTAGGGTGCAAATCATTCATTGCACACAGCAGTAGCTTTATTTGGATTTGCTATCTGTGGAGACAGATTACCTGAAATTCATTAGTTTTGACCAGCCCTAGCGATAAACAAGCTTAACAGTGGCTTAACTTAAACGTGTTAACATCCATCCTATGTAGAATCCATAAGCAGGGGAATAAATGTTTGTAGGAGGCATCCTATTTTATAAATCATGAAGTCAGATGTAAATGACCTCTCCCTCCATCCCTGAACAGTAAGACTCTTTTGGGGTTAGGTTTTAAGGTACAGAGAGAGAGGCCACAGGACGGCTCTCTTAACAGCCAGTCCTGAATGCCTGATAGCTCTTGGTAGGAATTCTCTTGATAATACTTTATCAGGTAGGCAGGGTGCAAGAACTGTGCAAATATTGTTCATAAATCTTGTTGAAATTGCACATTAGGACTTCTTAAAAACTGTTACTCTGTTTCTAGTCAGCCTGCTGTTTCCTATTTGGTTCAATTCATCCCTTGATATATGGGCTTTAATATGTTTATATTAAATGCTATTCCAGACAGTGGTGACCACATGTTCTGTTAGCTTGATGTCTAACCGGTATGCCAAGCCTGTAGGGGAGTGTTTCCCTCAACAGGTCTTATGATAGTTTCCATGTCTTAATATGCAATCAACTATCCATGCTTATTAGCTTGGATATTTTCATAAGACAACTGAAGGACATACTTGTCAGTTGTTTTGTGTCACTACATGCAGTTCAGACGTAATCTAAGTGAGTCTCGTAGAAACCTTCTGTGCTAAAGATCATAACGAAGCTTGGAAAATACCGTAAAAATGAGAATGTTGTAGTTCTCAGATTTTCATCTTGATGCTATTCTCAAAAATACATATTTGTTGATAAGCTGTTATGGACAATGATGAGATTAGAGAGCAAGAAACATTCATTTGTTTTTATGAGTGGTGGTGAGACACCAGATTTACAGTTTTGACCTTTCAGTTATCCTGGCAACAGAGTTAGTGGGTAATACGCAGCACAACATGTATTGATCAGCCAAAGTGATATTCTGAAGCCTTGTTTCTGAGGCCCAGTACTTCTTCACTGATACTTACATCTAACTCCTGTTGACATTTTGCTGAGTTAAGCACCTAAATATCTTTGAAGATCCATATTTTAGTCTATTACAGATAGGGACAGCTGTTGAATATATTTGCTGTAAAGGTGGAACAGGTGACAGCAGTTTTGTTCCAGACATAGAAGAGAGACTTGTTCCTGATTTTCTCCTTCTCCATGGAAATCTCTTGGTGCCTGTGTTTTCCTAAAAAATTGGTTATTAAGGGTCTGTTAAACTAAGGATACAAGCATAGTATTACGTTCTACTTGTACTGGTTAGTTCTGGTTCTTCTAACTGGTTACCTTTTCTGCATACTCCTGACTTCTATTTTATTGTCTTATTGAATCCACTTTACATGTGAACAGAGAATCCAACATAAAGTTTGGTACACCACCCAACACTGTTACTTTGTCTCACAGTGCCTTTACTAACATCACAGAGAATTTTCATATTTCTGCATCTTGCCTGTTTGAGGTCATTATTTTGGAGTGAACTTGCCTCAAACCAGGACGTTGTGCTACCTCTGAAATGTACTGTAGAAGGATCAATAGATGTGCTCTGCCAGGAAATGAAGTAGAAGGGTCATGTTTGCAAAGGTGGGTGAAGTCGATTTCATTCTTACCTGGTTTGTGGACACAAGTGATGTTTTACCTGGTTATGCAGGCAGTAAGGCATTTGAATAGAGAAGAAGCATTGTAATACTGTGAGTGATTGTAGTCCACAGTTCCTCAGGGCTCTTTCACCATTCCAGAGGAATAAATAACTGTTTCTGGCAATACATGAAGATCCTTGTACAAACAGCAGCGATTATAGAAGCCTAAGAAGTGGGATGAACAGAACCATATTTTGATGGGTTCTTTTTTAAATGCTAGCTTATCTGTAGTAGGACTTTCATCCATCTTCAGGCTCCTCCAAGGTCATGGAGGAATATGCCTAGATGGCTTGAATTGAGACTGCAAGTTTTTGTATATTACTAAAAGTATGTATGATTTCACCTATCATATTAATGTGAGTTCTGACTTGTTAGTAATGTCTCTCAGAGGTAGATCAGATCCTTCTCTGTGAGTTGGATTGAATATAAAACTGATAAGTGATATCCATACCATAAGGTATGGAACATTGGCTTACATGTATTAGATCAGCTTATTAAAAACATATTTTTAAAAAAAAAATGACAGAACTTGGTAAACATATTTGTTTACCTTCCAGTAATATGGAGGCTTTGTGTTAGCTTGGAATGAAAGGGTGAGCTTGCCCTTTGAAATATTTTGCTTACTAAAGTTTATTAAAGTATCTGTGAAAAGCAACAGATGTCCATTGTACTTTAATTTACAACTTTGTTTTAGGTAATGTTCCACATTTTTATGTGAAGGTGATGCTTTAAGGGGGCTATGTATTAACTCCTTAAAGATTGTAAAAAAGCAGTAATCTGTTAATTAGAATCATAGAATCGTAGAATGGTTTACGTTGGAAAGGACCTTAAAGATCATCGAGTTCCAACCTCCCTGCCATGGGCAGAGAAATTGATTTACTCTTGTTTCTTTATATGAAGTTATACCTTTCTAAAACTTTCTCCTGTAAAATGATGTAATCATTTTACAGCACTGAATAATTCTTGGAGACTTACCTGGGTAAAATTATGTATCCATAGCATATAGTTTAAGTGTATTTCTGGTGCTTAGTCTCAGAGGGTGGTGTACAAAAGCTAGTGTTTCTTTTAAGCTAAATGTTCACATCTCTGGAGTGTTCTTCAAAATTCAGTTTTTCAAAATCGACACGTTGAGATGTTGAAGGACAACTTCGATTAACATGTTTCTGGTAAATAAATAAATGAAAAAATATAAGGTAGTCTTGTGTACTTTAATTTAGACTAGTTTCAGAAGATCATTGCATGTTTATGTTTTGTACTTGGTGATCTTCAATATCAACTAATTGTTCCTGTCCTTTGATCTCGCTGTGCAGTCGTCTGATTAGAGCACTAGCTTCTTTTAAACCAAGCACCTTGCAAAGAAACAGATTCACCAGGACAAAATCTTCAAGGAAGCAATGCAGTTTTTAGATGATAGCTTTTGACATGTCTTCCTCCTCCTTTCTTTGCACCCCAGTATCTTACAAAAAAACCCCGTGTTCACAGTTGAACCGTTTCTGGTTGTTTTGCCATTTTCACTGTTTGGAAGGAGGTTTTCTCAAGGCAGGTAGAAGACACTATTTGTAAAGTATGCCAAAAGAGAGCTGCAAGAGCAGATGTAGTCAGAAGAGATTTAAGAATAAAATTTCACAGACAGAAAAGCCCACTTCTCTGTTAGTAAATTGAATGTTCCCAGCCACTGAAGCTGATCACATGGAACAGCACACATCTGTGCTAGTTAACTGTCCTAGCCTGTAAAACTGGGTGGCTGCCTGAAAGCTGCCTATTGGGAAGGATTCCTGGAACATGCTGACTGCCACACATTCCCAGGAGTTACTGTGGAAGAGTGCTAGTTGGAACGGATGCTATGAATGCTCTAACGTTTTATGAACACAGTGGATCATAGTCCTGCATTTGGGAACCTTCCTCAGCCCAGCTGAATCTGTTAGTATAGGTGTACACAGCTGCTAGTTCCACGTTTACTGAACTGTTAAGTCCTCTGTTGTCTACTAATCCTTGAAGAAGGACTGGTATAATCCTTTTTCCTTTCCCTTTGGAGTTAGGGTTGTCTCAGAAGAAGATTGCTCCTTTTTCTTCATGGCAAAACAAAGAAAACACTGTTGTTTTACCTTTTGTTATGTGTACACTATACATACATATATGTATGTATATGTGTGTGTGTATATGTATACAACTTTTCTTTTCCTGACCTGGAGCTGCAGGAATATTTCTTTGCGTCCTTCTCACATACAAAGCCTGAGAGAATTTTATGTTGCTTTCCTGTAGGATTTCTTTGAAAGTTCTCTTGTGTTCCATCTTCTGACAAATTGTAGCTGTAAAATTGTTCTTGTCTTCTCACTTAGGCTGCATTTATGGACTTCATGGGTCTTCATGACTTCTCTTGTGAAGAAAAGAGATTTTCCTAAGACAGTGGGGCTGTTTCGCACCCAAATCAATTGGTCAATTTTCAAGCGAGGATTCTGCAACTTCAGTTTAGAATGCTCTGTTCAGCTTTGTATTCCTACAAAGATACTGGTAGCAAAAGGCCCCAGGCAACAACTGTTTGAATCTTAAGAAAGACAAAAATTAGTTGTTGTGTTTTTTGTTTGTTTGGTGTTTTCCTCTATGTCTGGAGGCATGTGGAGCTCCAGGGGAAGGCAAGAAGTGAAACTTCATTTTTTCTTGGGAGAAATCCAGACTCTATAGGCTGCCATCCAAATGCAAAAATTCTGACACTCTCTGTTCAGAAAAAGTGCCACCAAAATGTAGCTAGCTGAATACTCCACTTTTTCAATAGAAGGCAGTTTCCTTAAATAGAATTTGGGAGCTAACTTCGTCTAGAGCAACGATTTGGGTTAAAAACACTGCCAGATACATAGTGACGTCTTTTTACTTGAAGTATTCAACTCTGGCTACAGGTATTCAACTCGGATGCATGTAAACACTCAATGTACATTAAAGCAGCTCAAGAATAATTTGTGTCCTGTAACTCCTTGATCTATAGCCTACATAATATGAATGAAAAACCTACTTCATCCTTTTCTCAGGGAAGGAAAGGAAGGGGTTGGTCGAGAATGGAATTCTTGCTTTGCACAAATGTGCTTACTCATGATTGGTTATAGTTTAAGAGTATTTTAATACAGTATTTTATTTTTGTATCACATTTTTTTTGAAAGATACAAGTTTATTAGCAGTATCTTTTTGCCATCAAAAATCCACATTGTACTTGATAACAGATTAGCAGTAGTTTCATGTTTCCAAGAAGCTGCTGTAAATCATTAGGAAGATGGTTAATCTCGCTCTTACCTAAGCCTTTTGATCAATTTAGAGAAAAGTGAATTGTTTTCTTATGAGCAAGTCTATGTAGCAGGCTACTTAAAGTGATTTGGTCTCCTTTCAAGATTAGCTTCGTGGTTATTTATCTAACGAATCTGCTGAATTTCATCAAAGATCAGGTAATCAGGTATTCCACCTTTTGGATTAATGGGACCTCTCACAGAAGTCTGTCTTCCCTTTCTGTCTTTCCTTATCGAAGTCCATTCAAAGATATGAACTATCTGCAAGTGTTGATCAGTTTTTGAAAATAAGAAATGCCTTAGAAAAATATTAGAAGTGTCTGTATAAGATACTCCATGGAGAAGCATCAATATGCTCATTTTGAAGAGTCAAGGAGTCTCTTTTCTCCAGCTCATTCGGGGGTTCTCAATACAGTTACAGGGGACAGGACAAGCATGTTAACTTCTAAATATGAATTTGTATGCCGAACATGCTTCTGGCCTTTGGTAATTAAATCCTGTCTGTCTAGTTCCTCATTTGAGTAGACAGAATGGCTGTAGTATCTAATTTGATTACAGAAGGGGGTTGTATGCATGGGTCCACTGACTATTGATCATTCTTCAAGTTACAGTCCTTGATTCTCAACCTTATTCTTTGAGACTCTGCAATCATTCCTTTGGAATTCCGAAATAAAGTAGTAGATGCGCGCATGCACACACACATTTCTTCCAAGCAAATTACCCGTTCTGCTGATGAACATAGAGAAGATAGTTTGGGTGAATTGTTCCCAATGGATGAGCTGAACTCAGATATCCACCATTTTGGATACACATAAACCGAGGAAGGATGGAAAGTCTTCTAGTGTTCCTCATAAAGCTTTTCCTTATTTGTTTGAACAGAGTAAAGTGGAGTATGAAGCAGGACCATTAAGAAATACTAGCTTCTTTTATCAGAGTTGTCAAAAACTAGACGAATCTTGCTGGGGAAACTCAGTCAAACATATAAAATGAGAGAAGCTGGGAAGGCTTCTGTCTTGCCCTAGTTTTGGAATTGACTCTAGTTTTTAGTGTAGCTCTGCAAACTTTATATACATAGGTAGCTATTAAGAATATTTGGTAGTAGTAAATATATTAACTCTTGCCAGCATATTCTGTTACACCAAAGGCGAGTAGAAACAGATTGGGATGTATGTGCATAAATTTGTATTCTTATTTAAGAGCTTTTCAAAAGCTTTGTTTGCACAGCTATGTGTCTGTGATAACCAAATGATAAAGCTCTCTGTTATTTCAGTAGGAATTTTGGTCAGTGCGAACTTCTAAAAATTCTGTTCTAGATGCAGAAACATGTTTGCATGTTTCTTTAAAAATGATGATGGCTCTATTCTCCTTTATAAAGAAAGACAGGAGAATGTCCAGTGAGAGATAATAGTGCAAAGTGGAAGTGTAATAATTTCTTTTCATTTGAGGGACTTCAGTTGATTTATGATTTTTTTGGAGTTGGTTCCTTCCCCACCCCCCCTCCCCCCTTTCCTCATAATAGTGTTTAATACAAAGTTCACATTCTTACTTGGCACACATTAGCTTAGACATATTCACTTACTTTGTTATTTCTTTAACATGTCAAGGTTAGATAGTTGAGTGTTTTTCCTTTGTCATCAGTAAGCCAGCATGCTGAAATTTTTGATGCTGCATTTCTGTAAGTAAAAGAATTGTAGCTTCCCACAGCAGAGTTCTTCCCTATTCCCCCATCAAATAGTGTATTGGAAACTTTGAAGAGAAAATGTGAAGAGAAATGCTTCAGCGTATACTGGAAAAGGCTGTAGGAACGTATCAGGTCACATCCTTGTGTGGAAAGGTTCTCCCCATGATAGGAAGGTACACTGCCTCTTTTTGGATGATGAGCACAATCTAGCTTCGTCTTCTGTTTATTGGAGCTTGAAACCCTAGGCAAGAGAGGAGCACCAGCAAGTTTCAAGATTCTATCCACAGATCACATTTTTCAGCCTCAGAATCAAGCAGACAGATAAGTATCTTGAAAGCTGTGGCTTTTGAGAAGGGGTAGTTGGCTTCTCATCATTCATCTGCAGTGTGCCCAGGTGCAGACCTCTGATTGGCTTTGTGGTCAGAAGACTATAATCTCCCGTTCTCCTGCGAGGTGTCTCCCGAGTTTTTCAGGCCTGCTGAGAATTCAAGAGATGTTCACTGTAATGTCATACCCACGGGTACGGTAGAGACAGACCATTTAGAAAAGTTGTATGATAAACAGAGCATATGCAACCAAAACTGCAGTCTCTGCAGTTAAACACTGGGCCAACCTGATGACAGTTGCTCTCTCTATAGAAAACACAGTGCTGCGGCCAAATATGAATGTGCTTAGTGGTTCACTACTGAGGACTTCGCTTCCCTCAAAAATCTACAGAGGTCGAAGTGGAGGTGATTGGGGACTTCATTGCTACTACAAACTTGTTTCTTATGCCCAAGAAGATGGTTTGGCTTGTTTTCTCTATTTGGTAACATAACCTTTTCAGGGAAATCCCTCCATGGCCTTTGGGACATGCTCATGTAGGAATACAGATCAGGTTACGTTAGTGTACAGTTGTGGAACCTACAGTGCAATAATTATCAGCACATAAAGAATGCTATCTCTGACTTGAGTCCTTTTAATATTGTTTGTTAATCATTAGTCTGTGTGCAGCTCTGCCTTTCCATATGATTCCCATTTGTAGCATAAAGTTTAAACATTGCTGACATTTTGAAACACTGGATTATTGGCTAAAGGTAGCCAGTACCATGGTGCTGCCAAGTTTACCATGTTTACTTCTTGCAAGTAACGACACAGGCAGTTTTGCCATTTCTATCCACTTCTTTCGTTTCTAGAGATGTGATGAATAGGAAGTCTCCCCTTACCCTTTTGTGGGCCAGAAGAAGAGAAAAGAGTGCAAGTCCTCTGGCATCTTCTGTTTGTACATGCTAGGGGTCTCTGAAGTTGCTAAGAATTGTTACATTTCTGAAAATTCCCGTAAGAAGTCTTGAAGAGTCTGAGATTGACATTTTGAAACAGTTTTGTGCTAGCTTGTACAGCAGTGCCAGTGAACAACACTGTACTGCTCTCAACCCAGATGCTTTGGCAAGTGGCAGCTTCATGTGTTGCCACTGCTTGGCATAGTGACTGATGCTACAAAGCAGTAGCAGGTGGTTTGGATTTTTTTTCTGCTCCTTCTGCACGAAGTCCGCATTTTTTTTGCAGTGGCTTTGGAGCATGATAAACAACATTGCTCTTTTTTCTGGTAAGGGTTTTAAACTCTAAGGTGTACTTGGTAAAAAGTTGGGCTCAATGGCAGCCTACTGGATAAGGATAAGAAGTTACCCAACTCTCATTTTCTTTTACAAACCTCTTATAGGTGACAGACTACACTGGTTTTATAATTGCCCCCCAAAATTCATCACTCGAGTAACACAAAGTCCTATTACTTTGAAGATTGTTTTATAACCGCTCTAGTTTATGCCCTGCTGTTGGTAACATTCCTTCTGTAAGCAGGTTGTTTCATAAGCATTGGCTGTATATGCCCATTCATTCCGTAAAGCTGAGGAGATAACTTGCCTTATTACAATATTGCTTGGATTAGAAAGTTTCCTGTTCTGTATATTCTTTTTTTTTTTAAAGTTAATAAGAGATTTTGTTGTTTCTAAATCAGGCAAAATTCTCTTACTTCACTGAGAACACACTTTTCAAATTTACCGTAATGCTGAGCTTCAAAATGCATTGATACGTAACCTCTTAAGATAAAGAGATTGTGTGTTAATTCTTTACTTTTCTTGACTTGTAATGCCTAGACCCTTGGTAACATGACACGTTAGGAGATTGTGGTTCTTTTGCATTACAGTACAGTCGTGTATGGTGCCTATAAATGTAATGTTCAGTATGTGCTCATGAACTGGAAGTATACTCTGACCACACCACTGGCACAGTTGTGTTTAAAACTCTGTACGAATTAAAAGCCTGCAGGGGTTAGAACTTCGTTAGCATTTATGCTATGAACTGAACTTGCGATGATCTTTGCACAGA
This sequence comes from Charadrius vociferus, assembly GCF_000708025.1. Lineage (NCBI taxonomy): Eukaryota > Metazoa > Chordata > Aves > Charadriiformes > Charadriidae > Charadrius > Charadrius vociferus. Next base: position 1,594,279 of record NW_009649936.1, read on the forward strand.
ACACAGTCGTTAGCTGAACCTTGAAGAATTGCTTGTCTGTTTAGTGTTTGGATCCCATTAATATTTTTACATAATCTCCTTTCCTTAAAAACATTCAAGTTTCTTTCTTTAGGTGGAACGTTCTTCTCTGTGGAGGCAAGAAAACCCAAACCAAATCCAAAACAATGTCTAACCACCTGGTCAGATTTTCCTTGGCTTAGTTTCCATATCCTTCAGGGAATGGGGGAATGATTTCTTCCCTCCCTACCCTATTTCTGCACCCCCGTTGACGTAACCTGTCTTTCCTGGTGGCCAGAGCATATCTTGTTATCTCTGCATAGCTCCCCATGTTGATGCTAGAGAGGCATCCGGCAGGCAGCTCTCTCAGTAGCTTGCTGTGAGAATTGGCATGTAAAACTGGAGACTGATACAAAGAGAGGCTAAAATGTTACAGTTTAAGCATGGCAATTGGAACACTTTGTCTTTGATTTATGTATCTTCCATAATGCCCCTAGAGGAGGGAGGTGGCATGTTTTGGAAAGGAGGAGCCCAGTCATGGAAAACGTGAACTTCAGGCTCTGCTTACAGAGTTTTTGTAACGGGGGAATAAGACTTATAGGTGCATGTAGCTGAAGATGTAGACAAAATTTAAATGTTTTAAATTTGCGTAACTCTGGTACTTAAATGATGTTGCTCTCATTGTTATTACTGGTGTGAAAAAAAAACCCACCAATTTTAATGCCTAGCTGTAATGTTTTAATATATACTGCTTAGTTTATACTAGAAACAGTAAAGCCTTTGAAGGAAAGTTATGAGTTACACTTCAAAAGTAATTTTCTTAATCATAGTACTATCCTAAAGGAATAGCGATACATTTTTTTGTTTGTTTGTTTTGTTTGTGTGTGTGTGTTTTTTTGTTGTTTTGATTTTTTGGTTTTGTTTTTTATTTTTTCTGTTTAAAAATTTGTGCTAGTTAAGAGAAATGAAGGCAGTTTACAGCAAGCCCTGCTTTGGGGTTGTACGTTGTTTGGATTAATGAAACCTGGCATCACTCTTTTGGTGGTTGCTAGTTGCAACGACGTATTCAACCATACTTAAGTTTTTTCTCATCAAAAGCTAGTACTTCAAACTGAGACAAATCAAAAGCAGCAATTACTTAAACTTAAATGTACGTATACTAAATACAGAAATTATTACAAAGGCAGGAAATTGGTCTTTCATATAAGTGCTTTGGAATTGTGAGGTTTCACTGTACTTGTGAAAGCTTGGTTTTATTTCTGATTTTAGTTGGAGTTCTCTGCGATGAGCAGTAGCTAGATATGGAGATGTAACTTTTTACTGGGGAATGATTTGTTGTTTAATGACTTACAAAGTCTGAACGCAGTTTGTCAGGAAGTAAGGACTGGCTTGAGATGTCTATTGTAAAACGCCAGTGTCAAAATATCAGTTATCAAATTGTTGAGAACTCAGCAGAAAAATGATTTAGTTACAATTTACAGCTTGTGAATATTTTATAGAAGAAAATAGTTCTGGTGCTTCCAGTCTGCTTTAGAGTGTAGAAAAAACCTTTTTGAATGGCACTATTTTTATGAACCGTAATATGGATTAATAAAGACAGCATGCCTAAGAGTTTCTTAAGTATTCTGTTTTTTAGAAACTATATCAGAATTTGTTTTAATACAGAGTATAAAAACAGTATACTGTCTCCAAATGCAACATAACTGCTCTGTTAGTTGCCAAAACTAAGTGTGTACTACAAACTTCTGTTTGAGTGAAATTAACTATTTTAGATCATATATGATATCAGCCATTGAAGGCATTCCCTGGAATAATTACACCAGCAGATTCCTCATAATCAAAGTGTAATTTACAATCGTAGATTTTTGTTGTTGTTGTTCAATTTGTCACTTAAAAAGCCTTCTATGTGTGTATCTAAGTCTACAAGAGGCTTCTGTTTGACATGAATTAAGTTTATGATATGTTAATTTTTTGCCAGCATAGCAATCCCAAATAAAGTGGTGTATAGCCAGTTTGAAATTAGTTAAGCAAAAAGACTAGCAGTACCAATAGGGATATGCATTATCCAAATCCTGCAAGTGGAAGGAGGAGACATAGCATAAATTCTGAAGATTTATTTTTAAATTTTCAGCACTGTATCAGATGAAATTTACCTTTACGGTAAACATCAGAATGCAAGTTGGGTTGGCATAACATAGTGAAATAGTTTGAAGATACATGTGATTCTTTAGATGTGGTGTAGAGTTAGAAAGATTTTGCATCATTTCATAATACTGTATTTATTCAAACTGCAAAAGTACTTTCAGATCCTCCCCCTCTCTCCTGAAAGCTGTTTTCTTTGGTCAGGTATTGAATAATTTATATCATGTGAGACTATTGCACATGATGTATTCATCCCTTGTTTAGCTCTTACATTAATGGTTTGGCATGCTAGCTGTACATTGATATGGTAGATGCTTTCCATTTTTTCTGTACCAGCTGTTTAAATATATCTTGTGCCTCAGTAACTACAAATGGGAAATGACTTGAATTATTCCGTTTCCCTTGATGGGTTTTATGCGTAGGAAAAGATTCCTTTTTTAATATATATGTATTTGTACAATAGCTTAAAGGAGAGCTTTAAAAATGATTCAGGTATTTATACTAACCTTTTATTATGTTCAGCTGGAAATGCATGTGGAATCTGAAGAGTGAGGTTTAGATGTTAGGCTAGCTGTTAGCCACAGGTATTGATTAGGTACAAAATATTGGGTGTTTTTCATCTCTTGTATGGATTGTGTGGTTTGATGTGTTGGCATGTAGCAGGTAATTTGTACTCAGTCCTTAATTAGTTTTGCACTGTAAACTGAAAATTGTAAGCAATGTTACTTTTATTCTCTTTGGAGGTGGGGAAAAGAGAAGGCTCTGTGCCAATACCAGAAACTCTTCCTTAACCGCTGATAAAAGTATTACTTTGAGAGGACAGTTGAGCAGACCAGGAGAAGGATTAGTGCTGTGAAGTACTGGCCCAGGCTGGAGTGCTTGGAAAATCTTGTAAGCCTATGGTCAGATAACACTCTGCTGCTGCTGCTGTTGCTGCTGCGCTGTTACAGGGTGTGCTAGATGATCATAAGTCAAAAAGCAGTAATTTAGTTTAAAAAGCTAGCATGAGATAAAGACTAGATGGAATTGACTTTTGTATGTGTCAGAGGGGTTGGTGCACATACTAAGATAAGCGTATGTATTTTAGGACATACAAGGAAATACTTTTGTAGTTTTGCTATTGATAAAATTTCCAAAAGGAAGTTGTTAAGTATTCTAAATGAGGGAGCCAGTAAAACTTTAATTTCTCTGAGCATCAGGCTGTGGAACTGGTATTTTGGGCGCTTTTAAAAAGCAGGTTCTGTGATTCAGGTCTGAAGTTTTCATTGTCATAGGGGTTGATAAAGAAATACAGAGCCTCTCTCCTCTTCAGCAATGACCCGGGTTAGTGGCTGACAGTAAGTCATAGCCCTCCTTTAGCCGATCGGCCGGCGGAATTGTGTCGCGATCCTTTGAGGGTTCGAGACACAGAGACTGCTGCCGCCGCCGTTGCTTTACATCCTGTACCTGGTGTGTACCTGGACAGGAGATGTGGGTTGCCAGTGTCGGGCACCTTCCACAAGCACTCGAGAACGAGAAACACTCAAACGCCAGTCTCCCAGGTGAGTGAAAGGGTGGCAGCGCTTCCACGGCGCTGTCGGGCTGTGGAAAGTGAAGTAAAGCCACGCACAGGATCCCTTGCCTCCGCCGTGGTGTGGAGGGAAGCAGTGCAGCTGCGTTCTGCTTTTGAAGGGAGAGGCGGTTGCTTCCAGAGTAAGTCTGTCAGTCTTTGCGTTTCCAGGCTTCGTTTGGAGGGGGCTGAGCGATGCCGGTTTTCAAAATGCACATCTGCGTGTGTGGGAAGGGAACCTCCTGAGCAGCCTTGGAAGCGGTGGTGGTCAGTAGCTGCTGTACGCCTCTGTGTATTCGCACTGTCGTGTGCAGAGATGCTTAACGGCAAATAGTCTTTCAGATAAGCTTAATTTTTGAAACGGGTGGGAACAAACGGCTTATTTCTGGTAGGAATACTTTGGTTTCTTATGTTCAGCCTTTATTGGTGGTTCAATTTGGTCAAATGAACTGAAACTCATTTATTTAAAATCTGTCAGTGGGGTAAACGGTGAAGGAGGTTGGTTGTTTTTTTTTTCTTTAGTCTTTTTCCTCTTCCTTAAAAACAAACCAACAGAAATTTAGTACCTGTGAAAAAGGGGGTGGTACATTGTAAGTAGCAGGCACCGTCCGATACAGCGTAGCAGCCCCCATCGCTTTGCAAGGTGAGCTAACCGAGCCAGCGAAGGCAACTTCCCTGCCCTTAGCCGCTGCGTAGAAGCCCCTGTGAGGAACGCGAGCAGCGAGCTGCGGGGCTGCAGGGTGTCTGACTCCGGTCCGCCCGGGCTATTTTAGCTCCGGGGCCCTCGGGCGGGCGCTGCGCGGGCCGTCCCGCCGCAGAGCTGTTCTGCGGGAAGGGAAGTTTAAATCCTAATGCAGCGCTTAGCCGTAATCCCCGTGTCTCATTACGGCGCGGCCCTGCCCTTGCTGTGGGGGTGAAATGTAGAACATGAGTCTAATCCTCGGTGGATGGAGCTAATTTTGCTTTAAACTTGAAAGTGTTAACAACAACTTGAAAATGTGACAAAGCTCAATCGCATTTCTTGTTTATTGCTTGTTTTCCGATTGGACAATAGGCAGCAGCTCTACCCTGGCAACTGAGGGCCGCGATTTGCATAGCCCCCTCTGATTGGCCCCTTGGCTGACGCGCTCGCCCAATCAGGCGGCGAGGTTTTGGTGGTAGGCTATGCTAATTACCCGCTGTTGCTGGGGTTCGGGGTGGTTTCCGCGCGCCGTTCTGCTGCATTGTGTTGCCTGGTGAGCGGCGTTGATAAATGAGCAGTTAATGATCTGCAGCAGCGCCCGCGTACTGCGGGCGGGCACGGATTTTTAGAACAGCAGCGAAAGGAGGATTTAATTGCTGTTCAGTCTCGCCCTCTCTCTGTATTAGCCGTGTGAATAGATGTGTGTGTGTGTACGTATGTATGTATGTATATTAAAAAATGTGTGTACATATACACCACGTTAATTAAAACAAAACCCAAACAACCAAAGCCCTTCACTGGAATAGCTTGAAACCAGGAGAGAGTGCTGAGGAGATGGAAGAGGACCGTTCTCGCTCCTTCCCTGCTTAATTTTTCTTCTTTTAATTAAAAGTGCCTCCTATTGGAGTAACCGGATTTATGCAGAAAGCATGGCTATGGAACATTAATCAAGTCAGTTTTAATACTAGTACTTCCTAAAATGCAATAACCTGTGTATCTGAGATAAGTATCTGTAGCTGGTGTGAATATGGAATAATCTATTTCTAGAACACACATTTGCCTTTTAAAAATGATGTATTCACGCGTTCACCCCCC
>NW_009649936.1:1599776-1631606 GCF_000708025.1 Charadrius vociferus
AAACCCAAAATCAAAAACCACAAACCACCACCAAAACCCAGACCCCACCTCAGCTGTAACAGTTGAGTCTGGGTTTTTTTTTTCTGTCCTAGATATCATTCCTGCCTAAGAATATTGGGAAATCTGATCTTAAAAATATTTTTGTTGCCTAAATCTGTGTCTGTTTCTTTTTTTGTTGCTTTCCAAACCTGCTTTTTCTCCTGTTCAATCATGGATTAGTTTATCTTCAGTCCTCCTCTTCCCCAGTCCCTCCCTCTGTCTTCCTTAGCTGTCCAAATTGTGAGCTTTCTTTGCATAACTACTCACATTCTTTCTGTCCAACTCAGTAAAACTGACTGTAAGGTTAATGAATTATTTAACCGAGTAAATCCATCTACATAGGTTCTGTGTTATCCTCCCCCCACCCCTGCAGCCACTCCCCCCTTTCCCTTAGCATAGGTATCAATATATGTCTGAGGTCTGATACCACCTAGCATTTGCTAGTAACAGTGGAAATTACTTTCACTGGCATATTTTTAACCAGATATAACCCTGGTGTCAGCAAGTTTTGAATCCTTTGAGTTCAGTTGGAAATGAAATTTTGGTAAAAGTGGTTCTATTTGACAACTATTTTTTGTGAAATATTTTTTGAAAAACATCTGTGCACAAAATATATATATATATATTTAAATTTTTACAAATTTGGTTTAATTGGTACTTTAATACCAAGAGAACAGACAGCATTTTCATGATTTAGTGCTTATACTTAGGGCTAAACAAGTTTGTTTTTTTTTTTTAAAAACTAAACATTGGAGCGCATTAGTTCAGATAGTCAGAGTGATAGTGTGCAACCATTTACAAGTTGCGCTCATCATGAGCACCAAAGCTTACCGTTAAAAAGCAGCCTATGATTAAATCTGATTTTTACTTTGGTGGAATTTTAGTTTTTTGACTGTTTTGTAAACTCTTCAGAAGACTGACAGTGGAGGTAAATCTAAATGCTGTTGAATAAAGCAAATATTTCCTTTTAATAGGGCAACTTGGTGATTTCTAGTGCATTTTAGAAGCTAAAAACTAAAATAAAATATAATTTATACTTGAAATGGAGTTTGCTTGAAGTGTTCTGAAATGTGAGTATAGAGATTCTTTTATAGCATGTTCAATGAAACAATTTTCATAACATCATGTCAATTTAAACTTTATGTCACTAAATTTCTGTTGTCTATATTATGAGATTACCATGACATATAAAGCATTTTTCTCCTTTGTTCTTTTTTACTTACTAAACTTGACAGAACTTTCTGTATAAGCAGTGTTTTCGATTTGTATTTGTGTTTTTCACAGGTTGCACTGGGATCTGAAGGACAGGTGTGGGCCTTTCACCTAGATTAGATGTGCTTACATAGTTGGAATTAAGTAGTTGTTTTCAAACCTTTGTTTGGAGTAATACTCACTCTTCATTCTTTGTTTCTATTTTAAGAGCTGTTACGAACTTTTCAGGGTGATCATAAAAAAAGTAGATCTCCGTTTTCCCCTGTCTTTCTATTCCCCCTTTTTAAATGGCAGGCTTTTCATTAAATTCGAAAACATACAAACTCTACGACCTTAGAATAATTGCATAAGATCATAAAATAAACATAAATCTGTAGGGGGGAGAGAAAAAAGAAGTGTCAGAACACTACCCTTGGCACGTTTTCACCAGCATTGGTATCCTCTGAAAAATGAGTGGTTTATTCTTTTGAATATTTTAATAATTTTTTTCCTCAGTTTTTAAGCAAGTGTTAGTCCTCTTCTTTAAATATGGTTTATGAAATATTCAATAATTAAGTATTGATTGCTGAGCTATTAGGTTTCGCTTGTCTATTTGGCATAATATAAGTACCATGTTGGGCAGAATCATCAGCTAAACTACTTGAATTTGAACAGTTTTTCTCAAGCAACAGGTTTATGGTGAAGAGTTGGACAGGGTTACAATGTGGTAGGAAAATTTCTGAAGAATATTAAATGTGTATTAGAAAAAGATCAAACCTTCAATAATAAATATGTTGGCTTGTATACAGTTGCATAGTTGAGAATGTTTCTTCTCTAAATACTAGAATATCGTCTTTTGGAAGATCACATGAAGGCAGTGTGTCAGAAGGGAGCTTAAAAAAAAAAAGCCCAAACCATTCACCCAACAGTAGAATAAACAAAGTTGCTGATGTGAAGCCTCTCATTCATTTCTTCATGTTGGTATCATTGCCTCTTTGCAGGAGGGCAGCCTTAATTTTTGTTACTGTTCAGCAGAGGCCATCAGATGAAAAGGGGAAGTTCACAACAAACAAAAGGAGGTGGTGCTTAATGCTGCCTGTGAGTAAGCTGTGGAGCCTTTTGCCGTGCGATCTTTTGGATGCTAAAAGCTGAAAAGCAAAAAACATTTCAGAAAGTTCATGGAAGAAAGGATACATGACATACATGTACGTATACATGTTAATGACAAAGACTCTGCTTCATGTGATTCCTGGACTGGAGACGAGATGAATATGCCAGGCACCTAGTGCTGTATGCTTGCCCTGTTCTCTTCCAAGATGGCTGCTGGTGGCCACTTTCAGAGACAGGACACTGATTTGAATGGATCTTTGGTTTGATATATGAGTAATTCCTATGTTAGTGCCCCGTTGCTTGAAAGAACTATGTTACTTTTCAGTCCTTAGTCCAACATGAATCAAGTACCTCTTCTTGCTTGGTTTTGTTTGCAAGCAGAAATGAACAACCGTTTCAGACCTCTCTCATTTGGTTAACTTTTGCCAAATTCTTGAAGCCTACCTTGTAAAGCTGCTCCTCTGTGGAGCTCTGTAAAATAGAGATTTACCTACTAGTATGTGTTCCTTGTCTTTGTAAAGTCTTTCAAATCCTATATATACAAAATTAGAAATTTAAAATCATGGAACCCTTTTGTGCTTAACCTGTGTCTCCCTGTTTTTCTGCGGAACAGGATAAAATCCAGTCTCATAAGAATATTGCGGAAGGAAATTGTTGTTTCTGAATTACATGGATACAAAACCAATGACTGTTCTATAGAATATATATGCAGACAGTAATTTTATTTGGAGCACAGTCTGAGGAGTGTCAAGGGATATTATATTAAATACAATGAAAATAAAAAGTTCTATTGTATGGCAACCTATTCAGTGAGCACTACTTCCATTCTGTCTCTTAAAATAAATAGGGTATTCATGTAACTAAATAGTATCATAACTTATTTACATAGAGGCACTAAATTGAAGCTGGGGAAGCATTCTGGTGTTTCTGAACTTCTGTGCACAGTACTCTTCAATTTTAATGTTCTTTCCGTCCAGTGTATGCCCAGGTGGAGGCTTCTGGTCTATGTGAAAGCCTGTACATAGGTTCAGTTCTCACTGTTTACTTGTGGGGTTGTAGGTTTTTTTCAGACATGCTCTTAGGGAGCCTGCCTCTCAAGAATAGAAATGTGAAAGCAGAGTTGTCATAGAGCTTAAGATTTTTACTTTGAAAGTTAGAGTACTTGTGTTTCCTGTAGGTTTTAGCTGAGAAATTTGACAATCTTGGGCTTAATTTATAAAAAAATAGTAGTTTCGCTTTCACAAAATTTTCTTACTTCTAAGATTCTCCAGAGTATACTCAAAGTAATATTTATATGTTAATGAAATACAGATTTATATAGTGGTGCCAGTGGATTCAATCCTAAGTTGCTCATCAGCTTTAGAAATTTCCTTCTCTTGTTGTGGGAGGATTATAGGGAGCACTGGCATTTAGTCTTTCTGCCATTACAGGTCTTAGCCACTGTATATCTACAGTAGAGGGAACTAGTGTCCTCTGAGTACAGACCTTACTGCAGAAAAGCAATAAAGCACGTGCGTGCAAGTCCTGTTCAAAGTCCACCTCCTGCTGCAGCTTATTCAGAGAAGAGGATAGCGAAGACAGACACAACACTGTCAGAAACATTAATGAAACCTACGCTTGGCCTGCCTGTTCTCCAGGTGTCTTGCTCCGTCTCTGCCATATGACCAGACACATGACAGACAAGTCATGTCAAAGGTCTGCAAACTGTTGGGAGGGATGGCACCCAGAAGTAATTTTATGTCACCTCCTAAGCACTTCGTCTTCTCTGCAGATCTGTCCTTTAGGAAGGCGCAAAGCAGGAGGATTCTGTGGGCTGGGTGTATTGGCCTAGTGAACAGGACTTAAGCGGGTGGTTGTTTCTAAGTTTAGGACTCAGTTTTGCTCTGAGAGAAAGTGGAGTTTGGCATTTCTGTACAGGGAAGTTGACTGAATAGTTATTGTAGAAAAGCTTCTGAAGTAGCCATTCTTAATAATATAATTCCTCCACAATAATACAGTTCCTTCCAGAGGAGGAACTACTGTGGGATATTTATAACGGAGTTGTTTGTTGTACAGTAGCTGCTACAGGTAATTTCCCTTTGTTCCCTGGGTTCTCTCACAAATTTCCTCATTCCAGAGCAAGCTGAATGAAGTCTGTGTACCTTCGTGTTTTGATGCAGTCATTTTAAATGCAGTGCATGAGGACAATAGGCAAAGCAATGTTCAGTAGAGCAGTAGTTCACTTAGAGTTCAGGTTGGCATTTGCTTATTGCTTAAAAGATGATTATTCTAAACTCTAAAATCTCAAGTGCTTGACATTTATTATGCTTAGGCAGAGCTTGGGTAGGTCTAACTTGTCTTAGATGTGGGTTTATTTGAACAGAGTTCTCAAGATACAAGTGTTCGTCTCTATTGCTAATTGCTCACTGTCTGTTTTAGGATGTGCTAATACAGTGCAGAGGTGGTTGGGTATTAAAGCAATGCAGAAATCGGGCTTCTCACTTTTCCAAACTTGTTTCTTAGAGGTACACTCAATGTAATAGCTGAGGTATTATAGTGCTCTTTGGTACTGAGAACTTTTCTGAGCGTGGATTTTGAAAAACAAGGTTGTCCAGAACTCTGCAAAACTATGAACTTTGCAAAAAAAGGTGGATCTTGCGTGAAGGAAGAGGGCTGTACAGTTCCTCAACTAATACAGGATTTTCTTTGAGGAGACATTTGTCTGTTTTCACATTCAGTAATTTGAATAGAGAAAAAAGAGTATAACAGGAAAGTGGATGCCTTCATCTGTGGTGGCAGGGCAGACATTGAAAATAAAAGGATTTGAAGTCTGAACCAGTCATATGCAGTACTAAGAACTACTATACTTGGTCTGTGGTGTAGGCCCACAAGCTGTTGAACTCTTGAGTGTGGAAATGACAATACCCGTTGTGGTGAACGATACAGTTCACACTTTTCTTCTCTGGTCATGTTTTCTGGCAGGTTCTCATTCAGCCGGAAACATATCATATCACTGAGATGGAATACCTCTGCATGTTGCTGAACGACCCAAATAGTAGATAGCAGAGACAGAATAGGGAAAGGGAAGATGGGACAGGAGGGAGAAGAGGTGACAGGAAGCTCAGAATACTTAGAGTCAAAGCAATGATCTTTATGGGGAAAACGTTGAACAATCGGAAGAAAAGTGCTAGCAATGCAAAGAGAATGAAAGAGGATGGGTTGTGCAGAGGAGAAAGTTTCATACTTCAGATTGAGATGATCCCACAGTCCAGGATAAACCCCCAAGGAATATTGCCACTTATTCCAATTTAGTTCTGCGTTATTTCTACCAGTTAAATGCTATTGTGCCATACTTTATGGCTCTTTAATTTATGGATCCGATAAGACATTCTGTCTCTTCTTTGAGCTGAGTTGAACAAAGAGGTGGGAAAATGGGGACAGTGACATTATTAGGAAACAACCAAAGCACTCTGCAGAAGTAGTAATCACTACCTGGAAGCCAGATACAGAGGACTTAGGTACAGAAGGGACTACGTAGTTGTTATAAATTTAAAGGAAATCAATTACCCAGATAGCAGGTTAGTGGTAAGTTCTGAAACATGGGGAATGACTACATTTGAACTTTTTGAAGTATGAAATAGAATGCTGATGTGACTTTCACTGCTTTTACCTGCTTCATCTTGCACAACAGTCAATAGACAGTGCAGTATTTTTAAGGCTGTTGCAAAGGTTGTGCTATCTAGTGGAGAACTCTCTTACCTCTTGGTGTCATGAAATCAAGATCTGTGGCTGCACTGGAGGATGCTTTTGTCCGTCTTGAAGGCAAGCTTGTATAACTCACGGGGTCAGAAGTGTTACAATGGTCCTTTTTTGGGTTTAATTTTTAAGTGTGAAATAAGTAGGTATGAAGAAGTATTAAGGAAATGTCACTTTTTTTAATGTTCTAGTGACTTTAATGTCTGAGTTTGTCTCCTTTTTTATCCCTTGATATAAGTATACTGAAATAGAATACTTAGAACCATGAGACAGTGACCAAGAGAGTCACATACATCCTTTGAGAAGCAGGGTATGTATTTAATGAGTTGGGTGACAGAAATGCAGAGAAACTATCTCATTGCTATGGGGATGTTCAGATGCAGTCTCCCATGACAGAGGAGCGGATCTAACAACTCCCTGATTCAAAAAAAGAAATCCTGTCTCTTACTTTGTGCCGACATTTGTGGCATAGAATCACAGAACTGTTGAGGCCAGAAGGGACCTCTGGAGGTCAACTAGTTGAACCTCCCCCTGCTCAAGCAGGGCCATCTAGAGCTGGTTGCCTGGGTCTGTGCCCAGCTGGGTTTTGAGTATTTCCCAGGATGTGTAATCCATAGCTTCTCTGGGCAAGCTGTGCCAGTGCTCAGTCAGTGACTGTGGGAAAGGCTGTAGCATGGCTTCCAATTTCATTAGACATCAGTCAGTCTTGTCCAGAGAATAGACTTCACAATGGCCCACCTGTAGGGAAGACTTCAGTTGAAATGTTCATATCCGTAGATACCAAATTTAAATGACCTCAATACACAATTTTTTTTTTGAAACAGTGATCCACTCTTGGGGTGGCACACTGTCACCTGCTACTCTTTACAGTCAATGGGTGAATATTTGTGTCTTGCTTTGTGTTAAAAGCAGAAGGCCAGCAATGCATTGCACCACTTGGTTACCTTACGATACTTATTTGGGGAGGAGGTAGTGTTTAAATGAGTTCTGTAGACTGATGTCAAAATGGGAATAGCAGAATCTAAAATGGATGAGGTAGGAAATTGAATTTTGAAACTGCATTGAGTTTTTAAAAATCTTTGCAAAATTGTACCGAAATTTTTTCTATAGTAGTAACTATCATCAGTAACTACCATTCAGTAACTACCATCTCAAGTAATTTTTCTACTTTGAGATACTAATTTTTTTGATACTTGGAAAAGTCATTTAAGACAAACTTATTTTGAATCAGAGAAGTACATCCGATCTTCACCAAATAAACAAGTATATTCTTGAACTTAGGCTCTTCCACTGTGTTAAGATGATGCTTTAAAGAAAGAAAACCTACCTTCTTCCATATGATAGAGCAATCCATTTTTGCAGTATCTGTATTTTCAGATAGTTCTGAGTTATGAACCTCTTTTGAGGTTATAATTTAAGTTTTTTCTATCATCACATTTATGCTATTGGCCCTCTTTTAAGCATTTTCTTCTGGTTAGCAGTGGTTTGCTCATACAGTAGTGTTGCATTCTGTTAATGCTCACTGCTTCCTCACTTGTTACTTTCCAGAGACAGTAAATTTACAAAAGTCAAGAAGTTACTGTTGTTATATTTTGCTTATATTATGGTGTATGGAATGTCACTAATGAAACAGTATTCTGAACAGCTTCACTTTAAAAGAGCTGTTACATTCATGACTGTAGAAAAGGGACATACACTCTCAACGCTGAAATAAGGGATGCCTTCTGTAGTGGGACCTTTATAACAAGTTCTGATTTAATCTCATCGCAGGCAAATAAAGGTTTGTTGTAAACCGTGAAAACTTAAACTGTAAACATACATAAACCTGTGTATTTTTATGCCATTCCCTGAACTAACACATTAGATAAGGCCCATTCGTAAGATAATCTCTTCCATTAATGTACTTCATGCATAAAGATCTTGGCATACTTTATGTTTTCTGTCACTTTGTTTCCTTCCCAAGGTGCTTCACAACATGTAATCATTTGAACTTACAGTGGTTAGAAAGGAATATTGATGATTGACTAGACCTTGTTCCTTAGATGTTTCTGTCCTGTAGAATTTATGGTTGTGGCGCGGTAACGAGCTCCTGTGGATTTTAGTACTCCCATGGTGGCAAGGAGATCACTTACTTTTTTGAATGTCTAGAGCTCTCCAAATGAGCTTCGGCCACCAGGGGCTTTGTGAACCTCAATTAATGGATGTACACAAATGTTTCTATTTCTATAGCTGACTGACTCCTCGGCCTAAAACCAAAGGAGGTCAGCATTGTTGTTCTAGCCAATTCTTCTTTCTCCTTTCATTCCTTCCTAACATGTCACTGGGTGTTTTTTGGCTCGTAATATAAGTTATGAGTGTTCTCTTGGGATTAGTTGTACTGGGGTAGGATTGCAGGTGTCATGGAACAAAGTCCGAAATGTGGCAAGGGCAGGTATTTCATCAGGGACCATAACTTGAGCATTACTTGTTTTTGTTGATAGCTAAGGCTGTTTTCAGCAAGAGAAGTCTGTGACATTGTGTGTCTCCGTTTCAGTGACAGTAAGAAATAGTAAAGATGAAAACTACTTGGCAACTGATCCTTTGACCCAGGTAGCTCTTGCTTATTGCTAACATGGTTAAGCGTGGATACCACCATCTTCACAGAGACTATCAAAATGCCTTTCTATTTGGTATAAGAACATGCTGTGTGAGCCAGCCAGTTTCCATCCATCTATTTGTAACAAACTTCAGGTCATGACACTCTAGTGAGGATCTTGTGTTTAGTAATGTCCTTATTTCTGAGATTCAGTGCTGCTCTGTGAAATTGATTTATGTTTGTACCAAAGAACAATGGTTTATAAAAAGTTTCTTGTTGGATACAATCACGTATGTTGACATCATAGGTTGTGTATGACTTGCCTCCAAGCAAATAGGAAAAGGTTTGTTAATCACAAACATTGAATCTTCAAAAAGGTGTTAACTTATTTTATTCATTCAATTTATTCGTCAAACTGTGGTCCTTGGAAAAACTTTCTTTGTGATTCTTCAGTCCAATCGCCTTGTTATAAATCATGAAGCTCTTTTCTGGGGCGTTGCTGTTGAATTAACTGAGTTGGTCCAACTGACCATCGTCAGTTTGGAAGACCAGGAAAGCTGCAGCCTCATTGTCCTGCCTAGTGGACTGAGGAGAGAAAGGGTGTGCAAGTGTCAAAAGTTTAAAGATGAAGGGAAACATTAATATTTTGATTGTTCTTTTGTGAGATAATTATAATTCTAATCCTTTCCTACTTTTCTTCTTTTCTTTTTTTTTTAATTGTGTGTAGTGCATTAAGTTCATCCTCAGATTTGTTGTTATCTTTTGAGTGAGTGTCAGAAGATACTATGAAATCAACTTGTAAATGAGAACTCCATGCTACCAGGATTTTTTTGTGTATATATGTGAGCTTTCTGCTTTTTTAGGGACATGTGCAAGTGCAGAATTTTTTAAAATAAAATTGGGGTTTATTAAGTTATCTCATTTGCTAGGTATCTAGTATACTATTGGGAAACTGTGGCCTGGGGTAAAAAAAATATAAGAAATAAAACTTTTAAAGTAATTGGCTCTACAGTTTAGAATTAATGGTATTTCTGACTATCTGATTTAGATATTGTTTTGACTTTTAATTCAGTCACCATAATGTTGCTAAATGAGATTATTTTTTCTGCAGGTTAAGCAGAAAATCAGAAGAAATTAAAAGAGCAGAAAGTAGACATACCAAATAATGTCTTATGTGTGTTCACCCATTCTTAGAGGAGTGCTCAGTATATCTTGAAAAGTAAACGTACACTAAATTTACCAAGTTGTATAGATGGAAGATCAACTCTGATTCTCTAGTAGAAATTGAGTTTAGATCTTAAGAAAATACAGTAGGGAGGAAAAAAAAATATATCCAGTTTTTACATGATCTGATATAATATATATAAGGGAACCAAATATGTATATATAAAGGAACCATGATATCTTTGAGAGAGATCAGCTGATGCATTGGAATCTTTGCACATATTTTCCCCCTGTATTTAAATGTGAATTTTTGAAGTTCATAATACATAATTTTAAATTTAAAAAAGGCGGCAACAATCTGTTGCCCAATTCATAGGTGAACATAAGATGTTACTTGGAATGAAAACAGAAAAAGATGCAAGCATTTTAAAACTTTTACACTCAGATATTTATTTTCACTGTATCTTTAAATGTTGGAGGACAGTTTCACTTTCCGAGTTTACTAGGATCTGTATTTCTGTTAAAAATCACAAAGCAGTTTTTAATGGACATTTTACTGGAGTTAGAGTAATTTTCTGTGCAATGTTAGGTTGAATTAGCTTATAATGGTTTGAGGTCAGGAATTTCTTTATTTTATTTTATTTCCACTTGTAAGGTCATCTTGATACTTTATCATGTTACCAGAGGCACCATAATGCACACAAAAAAGGGAGTTTTCATATATCATAGTTACGTTGTGAAAGTTTTGGGGTATTTTTGGTTTAATTTGTTTGTTTCTGTGGTGGTTTTTGTTGTGTGGTTTTTTTGTGTTTTTTTTTTTTTTTAAGTAAAATGTTTGAAGATTTAATGAAACATTGTGAAAATATGTGGGTGCTTGTGGGCAACCAGTTCATTTTCTGAAGCAGTTTGTTGTGTTAGTCTTTCAGTAGTACTGAATTGTAACACTGGAGAAAAATACCAGTCGTCTGTCAGTGGGTATTTCACGGCACAATTTTAGTACACCTCTTTGAAAGTCATAGTGATTATACTATATATAGGCTTTCTTATTTATAGCTGTTTGAATATTATTTTGACTTCTTTTAGTGAATGTATTTTTCTAAAAAAAAACATGATCTCAATGTAAACTAGTGTTTGATTTCATCCCACATGGTTTTCCTGCTGCCCTGATAGGTGCTGAGTCAATGACGCAGTATCATTGTCAGTATTTCATTTTTTTCTTAACTTAGAATAGGTAGCAAATTGAGCAGTCAGTTATTTTTACGAAAATCAAATTGATGGGTGGTGTTCATCTACTGTTTTCTACTGATTGTATTTTCTTGCAAGGTTTCGATTGTAAAGGAAATGGGGATTTCCCTTGCTGGTTAAGGTGCTTGATTATTTCGCATCTTGCTTCTAAATTTGATCTTTGCCAATAATCGTGGTTCCAGATTTCGGCTTCTGATTTCACACATACTCCTTCGGTGGCAATGTTGGCTTCAGTGTGCCTGGCTACTTGTCCCATCCTGCTCTGACTCTCTATGTTGTGCCAACATGGCATCCATTTAGAGAACTTCCCACCTCTGGCAGAGTCAGCAGAATGCTAAAGGATGGATATTAAATGTGGAACATGCTAAACTTTCATTAGCAAAGAGAGAAAGACAAATTGTACTTTAATCTGTCTTCCACTGTTAGAAGACAATGAAGATACAAGTAGACTATGGACCAATTAAGTGCCATCTGACAGATGTCTGAAACAAGATTTGAGAGGTGCGGGATCTGTCCCAGTTAGAGGCAGATTCTGTGCCTGTGGAATTTGGCATTTTTCAGGATGTTACGGAATCCAGTACTTCGGCCATACAGTTTGGCATTCTCCTGCAACTTGACACCAAGTGTTTAGTTTGTCTCTCGCTTGGCAGTTGCTCTGCAGTTGCTTCTTGCAGTCTGATTTCACCTTCCCAAAAAAGGAATTAATTCAAATTGCAGTGCTTGCTACCTATAACTTTATGAAACTCAGTAGTAGGAGTCAGGAAGCCGAGTTGAAGTACAGTGTGCATTGGAAGATGGGTGGAAGTTAAAAATGTAGTCTAGTAAGCTAAGCAGTTTCTAGGAAGGCATAAACATTGAGGCCAGGGAAGATGAGCTGCTGAGGCTGGGCGCTACCTTTGCTTTTCTTTTGGTACAGAAAGTTGTTGTGAGAAACCTTGAAAGGCAGAACTTGTGTGTTTTTCTGGCTTTCATGGAATCCATCCACAAAATTCTTATCTTTGAAAATAACCTCTGTCAAATTCCGTTTGAGTTATGACACATAGGTGAAGATGTTAGAAGAGGGATGTTACAGATAAATAGGAATAAACGATTAATAAGTAAGTTGTCACAGTGAAATGGGAATCATAGAATGGGTAGAGTTGGAAAGGACCTTCAAGATCATCTAGTGCCAACTAGAAGAAGCACTTCAGCTAGGTAATCCTTACATGAGGATGATTTCTGAGTGCATTGTGTATGAAAACTCTTGTGTGTGTTAAAATGGTGAAACTATTAGTGTTTCTAAGCTCTGTAAGCTAGGGTAACTGAGGTAAATATTTTCAAGCCATTACCTACATTAAAAACTCACGTTGTCTTTGCAGGAGGAGAGACTTCAGCATGCAAACCTTCATCTGTTCGGCTTGCACCATCGTTTTCATTCCATGCTACTGGCCTTCAGATGGCTGGACAGATGTCCCATTCGCATCAGCAGTACAGTGATCGTCGGCAGCAGAACATAAATGACCAACAGGTTTCTTCTGCCTTATATGCTGAACAGCTTGAGCCACCTGTATTATTAACAAACCAGGTAAGCGATAACAAAAAAGTCATTGTAGATGAAATAATTATTTTTCTAAATATATTATACACCCATAAATTACAAGATCAGGGAATATGTTTTTGTGGGATTTGTTGTTTGGGTTTTGCTTTGTTTTTTTTTTTTAATTAATTAACTCCTGACTCTTTGAGGATGGGTGGATTAATAAGTTTCTGGAAGTTGTTTTTAAACATCCGGTACGTATTTATTGTGATTATTCTACTTTTAACATTTTTGAGATGAGAGGGGAGAAAGATTGTCTAAGTGGAGGTTTGGAAAGAGATTTTAATAATAGTTGTTTGTTTTTTGATGTTAGAATGTGATTCCATTATTATGGGTTCTAATGGACAGTTCTAATGCAGAGTTACTGGTTAGTGTATTTGAAATAGAGAGTTTTGTACAGTAGATACTTTTTATTAAGGAAGATACACTTTTTTTAAAAAAAAGCAAAATCTAAAGCTATGCTATCATTGGGGGTTTACTACTAATAATTTATTACATACTATTGCAAGGAGGTAAAATGAACACAGGGATTATGATGATTACGGATGCTTTTGAGCTGTCAAGATCACTGTTTCCTCCTTACTGCTTCTGAGTTGCTAGAACTCCTAAAGTAGCTTCCTAACTAATAGTCCTAGGTGGCTAGCCACAAGAGCTAGTATTGCTCTGTGT
The DNA here is from genome assembly GCF_000708025.1 of Charadrius vociferus. Classification (NCBI taxonomy): domain Eukaryota; kingdom Metazoa; phylum Chordata; class Aves; order Charadriiformes; family Charadriidae; genus Charadrius; species Charadrius vociferus. The sequence goes on from NW_009649936.1 coordinate 1,613,081, forward strand.
AAGAGATAATTCTGTTTCTTTCCTAAAAATGGCATAGCCCAGTTGTGGAGACATGAACACAGATAGGTTTAAAAGCTTAAAATCCAGAAGTCTGTAAGTCAGAGCTTCAAAATTTGATGCAGGCTTAAAGAAGATGGTGAGTGAAGTCTTTTACTGCTACCAGATTCAGGTCTGTTCTTGTGTTCAATATGGCTTCGATAGAAAAATCTACAGTACCATCAAGAGATGCTCTGTTGGTATTCTTCTGTAGGAAGGCACTTACGCAGAAAGAGGGAAGGTTTAAAGAGGATGAGAATGGTAAAGCTAAGTGCCAGGATATTTGACACTAGGATTTGGAGACCTGTAATGAGTAGGGCTCTGGTGAAGTGAAAGGAGCTGGCCAAGGGTGATTTTACTTTCATGAGCGCCACTCAGTAGTAAGAGTAAATCTGCTCATGTATGATAGTATTTAGCGTCAGAAATCTACACAGGTATTTTATATGACTTTTTTTAGGCTAAAGGTCCCCCAAAACCTCCACAATGAGGTTAGTGAATCAGTCTGCCAATTAAGAAAAGTTGCTGTGTTCCTTAAACCTTTCAAGATACTTACCTAAGCATCACAATCTGGCATCACATTTATGAGCTTTAGTGTATATTAGTGTTTGGTTGTTCATGTTTTCAAACCAAAAAGGAAAATCAAGGAACTTCAGGATTGTCACCATCTGTTGCTGGTTTTGGTCACAATGGCTTTAAAATGGTAGCTGAAGTATAGTTTTTGGAGCATAGCCAAGAATTGTTGACCAAAAAATGCAGCCCACTGAGATGAAGATGTTAAATGTAAGGATGAAGCTGTGGTTGACTCTGGAAAGTTATCCATATGAAGAAGTGATCAGCTCGCCACCTTGATAATGGCAGTCAAGTTGTCTTTGCACCACTAACACTATTTTAGAATCAATGTTTTTATTTTTCAAGTTGCATCTTGTTTTTTCTGCATTGTAGCTTCTTTCTTCCTGTTTTACTGCAATTGCATTGTCAAAGTCTTTATAGTCCTCTGCCTAAGCAGCTCAGAATTGTTACTCCTTTATCCTTTGTCAGCTGCTTTCAGCACCCTTGACTTTGATGGTGGGCAACTTTTTAAAGTCTTCTTACTACTTGCCTTTCGTGACTCTTTCCTTCTTTGAGTTCTTTTGCTTCTCCCATTAACAAGTCCCATAAAGAGTTCTCACCAGATTCCAGGTTGGTATGGAGGTTCTATATGAGCCTCTCTTGGGCTGTCTCAATTGCTTTTTGCCTTTGCACTGCACTTCTGTTTCATCTTACCTGCAAAACCAAATCCAGGTAACATCTTTATGCTAATGAGTCAGATCATCTTCTCTAGACCTTGTCTCTGTGCAGGAAAATTTTCTTGTTATTTCTATTTCAATAGCCCTTTTGTCCGCTCTAGTTCATCTTGTTTAAAACATAACTCTTATTCTTTTTTTCTTCTTATAAAAGCCGTGATTCTCTGTTGTTGAAGCCTTAGTGCTGTCTTACGTTTCTCCATTGCTGTGGACTACCATCTTGCCTTTCGCTCCAGGAATAATCTGCATACCATCCAGGTTTTCATGTCTAAATGATACATCATACAGATTTTTTCTTTTATGACATTTCTACAGGAATCCTCTTTATTCAAGGTATTGCCTTGAATATGCTGCAACTTGTTCCTCTCTGTCCTTGATAAAAGCAGCTCTGTCCTGTATATGTCAATTCTGAAAAACTCTCATAGAGATAATTTTCTGAACCATCCTTGTGTGGTTGTTTCATTCCTCTGTTGGAATCCCACCACTAGTTCTTTCTGTTACGTGCTTGTTTGTTATTAAGGGTTGTAACACCAGACTAACCTTTCAGTAATGGCAAACTCTTCAGTCACATAAGGTGACATACTTCTGTGTTTGCAAGTACGTATGGTTAAGAAGACCATGTTTTCAGCTTGGGCAGCAAAAGGACTAGGCTGAGTGTTGTAGAAGGCTTATTAGATTGCTCTAATAGCCATAAAAAATAGGAAGAAGAAAAAGGTGACTTCTGGCAGATGCAGGAAGTGTATTTCTTAAAGGGTAGATCCTTTTAATGCAATTTCTTACATCTAGTGAAACAGATGAGAAGTTGGGTCTCTGAGCTTCAGTTTCCCATCATTTCCTAATACAACAGTAGTTGTCAGCAGCCTGGACGATTGGGTCAGCTTTGGTGCTTACTGGTTTCAACAGCCTACCAGTAGCCCATTTGGGTGCAAGCATCCAACAGTTGATTAACAGCGAGTTGCCAGCCCCTTTGCTCCCAAGAGCGCTCCATTACCTTGTTGATTCAGTAGCCAGATGGGTCAACGAGGCAGGGATCTCCCAGGGTCGGTAGTGGTTGTGCTGGAGCTGCCAGGCAAAATTCTTTCCCGAGCTCCAGCCACCATCTGCTGGCCAGAGTGCCGAATTGCATTGCCAGCCTTGCTGCAAGGCGGTGCTCTGCGTAGGCAAATTGCCTTTTGCTAGGAAGGTTTGTCCTCTCCTCTCTGAAATACTCCGTCGTTTCAGTAAACTCGCTTCTGTTAAATAATTCGCGGAGCAGGTTAGTGTATCACTGAGTGCCTCTTTCATTGATGGAATCGAGAATACAAGTGTTACAAAGGTTACTTTCTTGATGGCTAAATTTGCTGAAATTTGTAAACAGAATATTTTTTCTGAATCCACACAAAAATGACTTGCTTGAAAATAAAAGCCAGGATGAAGCCTCAGCTTTTGGAATGCTGACGTTTTATAGGAATAATAGATATGAAGTAGTTCCCCCCAAAAGTAAATTTCTTCAGGCTGCAGCAAGACACACAAGGATACTGCTTGTCAGTTGCTAAGAGTAGCTGTTAAGTTTTAGCATGTAGAACAGCAGCGTTTTCTGTCATTTTGATAAATAGCAAAGATGATCTGCCTTATTATGTTTTTTTCAGGTTATTTTTGTGTCTGTCTTTTTACTGAGGACTGACTCCTTTTTTGGAGGAGTATTGTCTTGTTCAAGTTCCATAATGATTTTCATTCATAACCAAATAATGGGGAAGCTTGGGCTTGAATGTTAATTTGTTGGTTTTATTCCCACTCTGTCCTTCTTGTTTTTTGATTTGTAATGGCTTGCAGACCATATTCGGGTATTTTATGAATCATTTGCAGTAGCAGATTAAAGGTTCGGAGACAGTAATGACAATTTATATTAAAGTTATAAATTATGTGTATTTATATTATACGTAGCCCTTAAAATATTATTTATGTAATCTTCTCTTGCACCTATTGCTTTTGGGCTATGGTGGCCAAAACTTACTCATCTCAGCATTGGCAAGAAACAAATAACAGGAAGATACTTCAAAGCCAACCAGATTGCTTTGTTTTTCACTTATTTATGAGGTTTTAAATTACAGTTAAAAACTTCCAGCTCTGTCTTTTTCTTTTTTTTCTTCAGTAGTCAGGCTTAAGGCTTTTGTTTCCCGAAAACTGCTGGATTGTAAGGGTTTACTTTAAATCTGTGATTCACCATTGCCTGGCCTGCTGGCAGGATGGGGTCATGCTCTTGGTTGTGTGGTCTCACCTCTCTGACAAGTGCCAGAGCCAGCTTCAGGAAGGCAGTAAGACCGTGTGGCCTAGAGTGAACAGAATAGATGAGATCTGTGGACCTTCTCTCCTTCAGCAGTAACAAACAGTAATATTTCTTTTTTTCCTGTTTCAACTGGTTGCATCTTTAGAGTTCAGCATAGCCTGATGTGAATAGAAGATAAGAGCTTAAAAAGTTTTCACAGCTTCAAACAAGTATTTCTTTTGTGCTGTGCTAATCTTTATCTTTGTCATAGATACTCAGATTGCCTGGAACTTTTTTCAGTTAAGTACAAAAAATTAGAAAATTCATTTACCTGTCAAAGAAGTTGAGGTGAGATTCCTGGGCAGATTTTGCTAAGAAATTCCAACAGTTCAGCTTTCATGAAGCACCTGGAATTAAAAGGTCAGGCTGACTGCTGAACATCTTTCTCTCTCTATGTATCTAATATCACGTATCACCTGCAAAATTCTAGGTTTTACTGAACATGTTGTCCAGAGATTTTATTGATTGCAACTAGATCATTGCAAAGTTAATGTGTTCTAGCAGGCAGTAGCAAGTCCTTAGTTCAGTTACTTTAGCTACCTAATCAGCAACATTATTATTGGTGATGGTCAAGCTTCATCGGACTCTGTGATGAATGTGAGCATGCAGTTCATTTCAGTAAAAGCATTTCTTTCACTTTCCATTTATCTTGGACATTATTTAGAAAAATATGTTTCTGCTCTGGCAACAAGAATTTCAGAGTGGGATTTTTCATTCCCTTTCTCTTATTTACCCCTGCTCCCCGCTACTTTTTTAAAATAATGTTTGGGCTGAATCAGGCAGGATGAAATCTTGGCAGATGACCTTTGTTTCCTTGCTGGTTTTATTTATTTATTTAATTTTAAACTTATCTGTTTCTTACTATTACTTTTATTCAGCAACCTTATTTATTTGGGGAAGGAAGCCAGAATAGAAGGGAAATACTCACAGGACGCAAGTCAGTGATTAAAGTAATTGGACTGAAATTCTGTCCCTACCTGCATATAGTTCTGACTCTGAGTACAGTCAGTTTGAAGAAGAGTCTTGGATTTCTCTGGCACATCTGCTTTTTCCTCTGGTCATTTTTCTAAAAAAATTTGAAGTTTGCTGTATATTATGGGGAAGTGGTACTGTGGCTTGTGGTTATAGCAATTAAACATCTGTTTTGTTGACCCACTGGAGACACCATCTATTATGTGGCTGCCCACCACGATATGGGATTACCGTCAACTTCCTATCCTGTATTGTTGTGATGCAAGAAGGGTTTTGAATAGCAAGGGGTGTAGGAGATGAGACTGGTCCATTCAGTACTTTAATATAGGACTCTATAAAATAGGTCATTGCAATTTGAATACTTGCTAAAAGTTACCCTTATAATAGAAAAATCTTCATTATTTATTCTGTTTGTAAAATGGAACGTGTACTATACACAAGTAGAATTTCTCTTTTTTATTTCTTCCTTTTTTTTAAATGAATGTGGATGGTGATGGATCTTTATTTAAAAAAAAAATCTGAATTAAAACATTCCATTAACAGAATATATGTATCTGCTCAGAATTTCCCGTAATCAAAATAAAATGCATTTAGTAAGGAACAGTGCCATCTGTTTTTTAGATAACAAAGCATATGTCTAAAGAGAGAGAAATGTTATCTGTTCCTTCATTCATTAAACCTCAAAGACTATACTAGTTAAAATAACATCCCTGAGTTAAAAGTCATAGTTTCCTTTAGACATGGTTTGTCTCAAATGTGTTGAGTACACGTAAGTGGGGCTCTCAGTTGCCTTTTTCTGTGTTTGATTCTTCTTTGTTTAGACTAGTTACAGGCTGCTTCTCAGCACTATGTTATGTGTGTTTGGTTAATAGGTAAGAAAATAAAATTTCAGTTCCTTACTTGCAGTGTAATTTTCATCGTGGTACCATCCCACGTAGCTGTACTGTTTGCATTGAGGCATAAGCGTGGACCAGTCAGAATGTGATGGGTATTTACTGACATGTATAATTGTAATGAAAGCAGTTTCTTGTCTCTGTCTTGAAAAACAAGCATGTCTTTTGATATTGTGTTCTGTCTTTGGGAAGATCTGAGGTTGCAGTGTTGCTGTCTGACCACCAGATAGAGACTGAAGCTTGTGCAATAGGATTTTTCTTTTTCTTTTCTTTTTTCTTTTTTTTTGTGGTCTTTTTTTTGTTGTTGTGGTCTTTTTTTTTTTTGTTGTTGTGGTTGAGCATTCTTTGAAGCTAAGAGGGAAATCAGTATTACCCCAATGATAAAGAATTTGGGTATTATCGTGTTACCGTATAAGATGGATAATGACCACTTTGCTCCAGAGTCTTCCATCATCAAGAAGAAGGGAACAATAGTCTCCAAAAGAATCTTGGAAAAAGAGGAGAATGTAACAAATTTTGCAATATAACAGGGGGAGGAAGAAGAGGTCAATTCTTTCTCCTCTCCCACCCAAAGCTTCATGAACCCAAGATAGCAAAATAGTACCTGTCAAAAAGTTCATACAGGTTAAAGTGTGTACTCAGGAATGTGTGACTATCTAAATGCACAATTAAAAGCACAATTTTCAAATAAGGTACCGGCTGCAAGGAACGTAGGGGTAGCCTGCGGAATTTTAATTATTTATGGTTAGGGAACAGCAACAAATTAGATTTTTTTTTTTTTTCCACAAGGCTGCTTATTTCAGAGTTGAAACTAGAAGATTTTTTTTTTAAGTAAGCAAGCAACTTTGATTTATAAATTGGAAAATAAACATGAATACTTGTCCGACAAATTCCCTTGCCAAATTCGAGCAACCTTATGTCTGAATAGTTGATCTGAACTATGGAGTTCTTCCACATTAGGCTCTTTCCTCAAAACTCATAACCTGCGTAACGAAGACCCTGTGCTGATCATGTCAGCCTAGGACAGAGGCTGGTCTCTACCAGTTTTCGCGCACTTCGGCATGGTTTCTTTTGCCAGCAAAATCTACCCATGTTCTGGTGTTCCAATAACCTCTTTAAGTCAGATTAAGAAATTTAAAAGAAATACTTGCATTTGAAAAGCCTGTAACAGTCACAGTGGGGATTAGGACTAGGTGCTGTTCAGCTGTTTAACAGTGCTGTGGGAGAGAACCAAAAGAGATCATATTTAGGTGTGATTTGTTTAATGGTTCATATTTGGCAGATGAAAGGAAGAAACAAAAATGTTTTGTAAATGTCAAATCCCTTGTTTAGGAAACTTCAGTTGCAAAATAGTTGTGCTTGTAATAAAAAAGAATTAAGGAATTAATTTGGTAAAACTCCTTAAGGGAAATTGATAGTAGTGGCCATATCCAAAAGTGAATTGACTGGAACAAACACCTAGGGCATGACTTGGATTAAAATTCCCTGAGGGAATTTTAACTGTATTGTATTGTCTGTGAGAAACATTCCCTAATCAAAAAGACCACAAATCAGCAATCTTGCAGGGGTGTAAAAGTGTTAAGTGGGCATATTTGGAGTGGTGTGCATCAAAGATTTAAATTGCCGTTTCTCCGGAGCCTTCGGCTCCAGTGGGTTTTGTACCTGTTGGGAGTCCCAGCCTCACGCAGATGCAGTAAGCTTACTGGAAGTGTCTTGCCTTTCCCCCCAGTTTTTAGCTGTCTCCCTTGTTCATGCTCTGTACTGTTCTCTTGCTCTTGCTCTCACTCTCCTTTTTCCCTCCGCCTCCATGTGTTCTGTGCATCCACCAGATGAGAGCGTGAGCTGAGCTTTCTAGTATGGTTCCTTGGGTACCTGAATTCAGGTCCGATTTCAGAAGCACAAACTCTCTTTATCAGTTCTGTTTGTAAGAATTATTTTGGGTCACTTACTTTATTTTTTTTTTTTTTTTTGTCATTGAGCAAAATACCCGAGCTATTTGCACCATTCTGAATATTAAGTAATACCATGAAAGACAGAACAGTTACACTTTTCCAGTTTGTTTATTAGTTCAGCACTACTGATATAAAAATCAGTTTCAGTATATTTGTTGATGGCTTATGCTCTTTCCTCAGCTCTGCAGGAGGTTACATATCAGTTTAGCTGTTAATTGGAGGCAGCAGGTGAAATTAAGCACTTGGAAGTGAAGAGAGTTATGAGAGTGAGTGTATTTGATGGCACGAGATGAGATAATGGGAGATGAGAGTTGTAAAGCTGAGTATGGTGGTGCTCGATCACCTAACCATCTTAATAATGAGTAAGGAAGTAGAAGAAGCTTTAGCATATATGAAACCAACTTTTGTCCAATGGTATTGCTTAAACTTGCCCTGTGGATTTCTGTCATTGGGAAGAGGGGATAGAGAGAGGCAGGCCAGGGGAGCAGTCCCACTAACCTCGCTGCTCTCTCCTAGCTCCCCATCTGACACTCTCACTGGGTGAGACAGAGAAGTTGCCAGAGCTTGTCTGGTGGTACAGTTGTGCTGTTAAGTGAATGCCTGCTGACCGGGTAGTCAGCTGTAGCCAAGTGAAGTAGTTCGCGACTTAATTTTTTCTGCCTTCACTGGGGATACTACTCACCTCCAGCTTGCCACTTGAAACTTTACCTTTTCAGGAACTTTATCTTCTGAGATTTCAAACAAATCTTAGGGAGGAATAGAAGTTGATTGGTAGATCCAGAATTTACATCGCGCGTGTGTGTGTAATAAAAAAGAGGCACGCAAATAATTTTATCACACCTAAGTCCTGTTTCTTCAGGAAACCAATAAAAAAATGGCCTGCTGTTGAAGATAGTTTTGTTCTAAATATAGTCAATTTTAGGAAAAACAAATGAGGAACATAAGTACATTTTCAGGGACATTGTTTTAAAACTTTGAAAGTAGGTATGGTGTTCATGTGCATGCTTTATATTTCTGTAGATTTTCTTTAGGATTTAGATTTAGGCTTGGGTATTGCACAGTATGGTAGGCCTGAGGTTGTTTTATTTGGAATTTAATACAGTTTTAATGTGGCAAACTGCTACAGTTTTCCAGTAGTTATTACTGTTAACTTCCACTTGTGGTTTTAATGCAACTATACATTAAATATGGTTACAGTTTATGTATCAGTCAGGAGGTAGAAGAGTAATGTCAGCAAGAGTCTCTGTTGTCAAAGGAGCTGTATTTATAACTGAGGGAAAAACTGTTTATTGGAATTAAGCCTGTTAGGCATAATTGTAGGAGAGGTTGGAATCTTGGGATTTATTTTTTTGTTTTGTGATAAATTAAATATATTAAAAAGTAACTTAACTAAACCACTAATTTCTTTTTATTCCTATATTTGTTTTTCTTTTTTTAACATTGGCTTAAAGAAAAAAACTGTTGCAATGAAATAGCTCATTTCTGTGAGGAATATCACAATTAAGTGTAGTAACTACGTTGTTAAAGTCCTAGGGTTTTTTTCTAAGTTATGATATGGTCATATTACAGAGGCGGATGCCCCAAACTTTCCGTGATCCAGCCACTGCTCCATTGAGGAAACTCTCCGTAGATTTGATCAAAACATACAAGCATATTAATGAGGTAACGGCTCCATCTGTCTTTGTAACGTGTATCGATACGAAGTTTTTGTTTACAATACATTATTAAGTGTATTTTCTATGGATAATCTCATGAAGAGATAAGAAAAATCAAGCTTTCTGTCTGTTGTTCACATCTCATTTGGGATCATGGATGTCATGCTTTCTGTCCAGTACATAGGAATTTTTTTTATCCTGGAGTTTATTTTTCTGTTATTTTATAAACGAACGTTGAGCTTTGCTATTGCATGGTAAGGAGATACGAGTGGCACAAACACTCTTTTAGCTCATGCTATAAACCTTTATGAATAAATCTAAGGTCTCTTATGGAAAATAGTGAAGTGTTTTGCCTAAAATATTTAAGTAAATATTATTGGCAAATGTAAAAATATAAAAGTTATGTGTTTAATATAGGAAAGCATCAGTTAGTTTCTAACTCTTTAGCAATTGTAGGGAATGTCAATGGATTTCTGCCGGGATTGCTGACTTCCTTGGAATTCTTCTTTTCCAGTCTTGTGGAAAGAGCAACTGATAACTGTTTTCCAGGCTGCTTACCGTTTTTAATTTTGCTGTGTGTATAGTGTACAGTGATGTATCTTTTCTTTTTGCACGTATGAACTCTAGGGATCAGTGTTATTTGTGCGTTTATTTAGCTCTGCTTTCTGAGTTTTTAAATTATTCATCAAGACTTTGCTTTGCTATAAGACTTGACTTCAAATAGAGTGATAGCAGGAGAGGATTGTTTATTTTTCCAGTAGTGGAAGTTGCATTTTAAAATCACAGGATTAGGTATGATGATGATAATAGCTGATTCTATTCTTTATTGAACGGATGTTGTAAAAAGTGCTCTTACTTTTCATGTTTAGGTTTACTATGCAAAAAAAAAACGGCGGCATCAGCAGGGCCAAGGAGATGATTCCAGTCACAAAAAGGAGAGAAAAGTTTACAATGATGGCTATGATGATGACAACTATGACTATATTGTAAAAAATGGGGAGAAGTGGATGGATCGTTATGAAATTGACTCTTTAATAGGCAAAGGATCCTTTGGACAGGTAATGTGAATGAGCTGAGCAACCCATAATTCATTTGAATCATAGTATGCATTTCATTTGAAGTGGTATTCCTCTTTCATTTTGAAATTAAACTAATTTTTCTTAATCCCGTTATACTGAGTGCCTGCTCAAGGCACTCATATTTTGTGCTGTTTCTTGTTACTACAGATAACATTTGAATATACTTTAGTATGTAGATCTGGTAAGGCATTTTGCAATGAGCAAATCCTCAGCCTTTTGCTGTCAGTTCACATTTTTAGCTGTTTGGCTTGGGTTTTTAAATTAAAACAGTAGTCTAGCGCTGGGGATTACCTATTACAAATGTTACTTAGTAACATTTGTTTTGACTTTTTGTAGCTGTAGCCAAGGCTTGAGAAAAAGGCTGGAAGGAGGATGGAGCTTTTCATTTGTTGCTTTTGTTAGTTTTTCTTGGATTCTGTCAGCCGTTTTACAGTATTGTTTTTGATGTTTTGATAATTGCATTTGGATATAATGCTTGCCTTAGTGAAGCCTCAGCGAAGCTCAATGAAGCCTCAGTTCTGTTTTGCGACATTACTGCAATAAATGTCACATGATCAATTGTGGCTTTATTGTAGTATCATGTAAGAGAAGAAACTTAAGAAAGGAAATATAACTGGAAAGAATAAAAGCTCTAATGTTTTCTCTGCATTCAGAAAGTGAAGAAAGATTAGAAAGCAAGCTTTACTGTATTTTGAAAGCTTGAGCGATTTTACTGATACATTTGACTTTTCTCTTGCAGGTTGTAAAGGCTTATGATCGAGTGGAACAGGAGTGGGTGGCTATCAAAATAATAAAAAACAAGAAGGCTTTCTTAAACCAAGCCCAGATTGAAGTGCGACTGCTTGAGCTTATGAACAAACATGACACTGAGATGAAGTACTATATAGGTATTTGAATAGTTATTCTTAATTTTTATTAATCAAATTATGAATATTTTAGATCTTGATATATTGTAGGTGGTTCTGGTGCTACAGAAGCAAAAGAATGATACAGCTTTTAAAATTATTAATATTATGTAGTGCAAATTTTCCACTTTGCTGTGCGACAGGACCAGATCCAGAAGAAGAATTTATGACATTATTTGGGATAAAAGGCTTGTTACTTTGTAGTGTTGAGATCTTTTGTAGAATTTTCTTTTTGCAGTTAATGATTTGGATGCCTGAAGAACATGCCGTGGACCGGCTTTTCCACAGAAGCTGTGATCTGTGGTAGCTTACATCTCTTTCACTACTTCAAATATATTTTAAGTGATCTCAGAACTGTCATGGATAAGAGCATGCATATTTAATGTAAACCAGCATTATGCAGTAGTTTTATGGCTAGCTTAATCATTATTTTTTGATTGTGTGTGTTTAAAAAGCTCAAAATTTTGTATAACAGAGCTGAGATAAGACTTGTGTAAATGTTAAGACTTAGTCATTTATAGCTCAGAAATATTCTAAAGCTTATAATTTTGACGGTTCCTGTAGATTGGAATGCTGTTCCCTTCACTTATTATAATGCTGCTTAAACTTTATAATAATGCCGAAATTAAGTCAGCTCATGTAAAAAGTTTATTAAATCCTGTCTATCCTCTGGAGTGAAGAATTAGGCAAAAAGACGATGGAAGGAAAGCAACAGCATGTTGTAAAGAGAGATGGAGAAGTATGAAAAAGAGTGATTAAGAAAATGGAACTGTTTTGAATGAATACCTTGTATTGCATGCTGTACAAAAGCTGACCATGGAAAACTGAGATCTCTAGGCACTTCACTGGAAAATATTTATAAGTATAGGAACAGTTGCTTATGAACATGCTTTTGCAACAAGACTTAGTTGAAGCATTCAGCATATTAATATAAAGAATAAATCTGTAGGATGTGGACAATTCACCCCCTCGTAGGCTTTCAGATAAATGATGCTGAGAATAGCTGAATAATGCTGAAAGCATTGCAAGTATTACAATATGTACCGTGTGATGTAAAATGTAGACTTAAGGGAGAACATGGTTAAATACACTATAGCCTGATTATTTTAGGACGTAAAGTTTAACTACTTACATTTCTGTCAGATGTCCTCTAGTGCTTTCAAACCTTCTGACTGGTTTCCTTCAGATCTAACACAAGTGTAAGAATGTGTTAAGGTCTTTAAGTATTATGAAAATTGGTGGCAGGAGAAGTGTTCAAATGTCATGTCTCCAGTGAAGGAAAAATATGGCAAGTTCAGCTCTTATCCAAACTATTTGAGCTATGTGATGGTTGCAGGTGGTACTAGCTGGACAGTAGCATGCTGGTAGTTATAAATCAGGTGGAGTAAGTGGTGATTCTAGTCAAGTCGGCAGGTCCAGCAAGCTTAGGTGGTGTGGGTAGAAATTGAAATCAAGTGTAGGAAGACCACAAGAACGTGAATAGGTGCTGATACTTTCATGGTGGGAGGAGAGTGGAAATATGGCAAAGATGAGAAAATAGAAAAGGTCTAGACAATGATGTATTGCAGGAATTTGGCATCAGGGTGGAAGCAAATGATGTTGTACAGGTAAGTTGTAAGGGACACGTGAAGAACTGGCCTATGATAATGGAGCAAAAAAATCCATAGGACACCAAGTAATGACCTTAATTGAAAGTCTGAATTCTCCTTGTGATAATACTGGTTCAAGATTTTATTATGACAAAAAGGGGAGTGTGTTGTTTTTTGTCTGAGGGATGAAGTATTTCTCCAGTTTCAACCTGAATGATTGACAGACTGGTAAACCCTGCTTGCCTCTAAACAGATTAATGCAATGAATTTTTCACCTATTTCATGAAAAAAATTGATTGGATTTGGACTGGATTGGTGGCTTCCATAAATTGAGATTATGCCTGATTGAAATGAATATAATGCCTTTCGGATATTGATCAGTTTTACTAATTGAAGTAATCCATTGAAGTCACGGCTTATAAATTGCAGTAATGTCTTAGTATATTTTAAATGAATCTGACAGTCAAATATTTTCTCTGTAAATGTAAGGGAAATTCCTGATACATAATTCAGTCTAAAGTGCGATATCTGCTTTACTGTTGAGAATGCTGCTGTATATGCACTTTTTTTCAAGTCTGCTTGGACTTGAATGCAATTTAGCTTTAGGAGGGTAGAGGAATGAACCGTCCCCTGAAAAAGCTCAAGCGTTCTGACAAACGTTGTGTTACGCACAGTTTGCACTTGTCTTTTTTGCTGTTATTTTTATTTACCCACAAGTGTGTTTGCCTTTGCTAATAGGAGAACGATACCTTATTTTGAAAAGCTATCCTTTCTATCCTTTAAATCATTTTTTTGGTTAATACAGCTTTAGTGAGTCACACCTGAGGACACTTCAGATGTGTAAAATGTCCCCTTTACCCTAGGCATGAGCAATATTTTGTAAATATCCATTGATCCAGAAAAAAACCCCACACTGTATTATCTTACTCACAGGTCAGCTTCCTATGTATTTATTAAAATATTTAAGCATTGTGTTGTAATTACTATTTAATATTTACCACACAGGATACGTGTTAATTATTTTCTTCCCCCTTTTAAAGTGCATTTGAAGCGCCACTTCATGTTCCGAAACCATCTCTGCTTAGTCTTTGAAATGCTGTCCTACAATCTGTATGATCTGTTGCGGAACACCAACTTCAGAGGTGTCTCATTGAACCTGACACGAAAATTTGCACAGCAAATGTGCACTGCACTGCTCTTTCTGGCGACTCCTGAACTTAGTATCATTCACTGTGACCTAAAACCTGAGAATATCCTGCTCTGTAACCCCAAACGAAGCGCTATCAAGATTGTTGATTTTGGCAGTTCGTGTCAACTTGGACAGAGGGTGAGTATTAGTAAAAATTCTTTTTATGCTTCTGTTGCATACATATGGAAAATTTAATATTTTTAAGTCATAATACCTAGATAGCTAATTTAAACTTTGTTAATGATGACTGAAATGAAATAGTAACAGATTTTACATAGAGTGTTAGAGATCAACAGTTCATAGGACCTTTAAATACGGATTTTAGTGCCATAGTAGATAAACTATCACCATAGTGATAAACTTTCCATCTTTCTTTTTTCCTTGGTTATGTTTTTATGCTATGTTAATGCAGAATGCATGAGCGTTTGATTGTAGAAGTCTGCAGTGCTATTAAATAAAACACTCTTTTATTTTTTTCTTATTCCATATGTATTACCCCTTCCACTTCACATCCTCTATTTAGTGTGCCTTGGAGATAAGATATTTGAGGATTGAGGCAGTGCAGTATCACTGCACTGCACTATAACCAGATACCGTTTATAACTAACCCATTTTTACAAACACTTTTTAGCAACTGTGGAAAGACTAAATTGAGCTTAGTGGTGCTATTACTATGAGTAAAGATGTGTATGTGCAAAGCATTTCCAGGATGAAGGGCCGAATTGCTTTCTGTCAACAGTTCTTCAGGTTAAGATAGATCTGTAATTTGTAATTATGACCCGTTATTCATGTACTTTGAAGATGAGTGCGTTTTTTGTTTGAGCTGTTAGAATCTGTTGAGCATAGTCAGTCCAACATAGCCAATTAGCTCTATATTTGCTTTAAGAAATGTTAAAATACATACAATAACTATTAATAAGATCATAAATAATTCTGCTTGGATGCCAAAGCTTGTTTTCTTTAGGAAAAGCTTTGAATCATATTCCTCAAGTGTTTGATTTGTACTGACAATTTACTCACTGAAAAGTTTATCAGGATGTCCTGTTCAGCTTGCGCCGTATAGTCCTAGTACAAAGAGACCCTTTCCTGGTGGAAAGAATTCTATTTGGCTGAGCAAATGACCACTTCTGTTCAGGGTACCTTTGCTTTAGTTGTTTGCACTGAAAACAAATTGTTAGTTAGAGAGTTAAGGAAGACTTTATACATAGAAGTTGAAAAAAGATTTTGAACCTTCACAGGTCTGTTTTGTACCTTTGGCAGTTTTACTTATAAGTTTGTGAATGATATCTTTCTGCTTTGAGAAAGCTTGATGTTAAAAAAACCAACCAAACCAACCAAAAAACCTCCCAATAATATGCAAAATTTGCAAAAGATATTAAGTATGACTACTAATACTGCAGATGGGATCATTATATGAGAAGAATTACGAAACTTCGTGGACCAACCTTAACAGAAGTCCCCTAATTCTTTCTTGTGGAGTTGGGACTGGCCAGTAGCACCTTGTTGCTTTTTCCAATAATAGGTTTGGGTAAGAATATTGAATATTGTATTGAAAGCAGTGGTGATACAGATATTTAGGTTAATAAAAGGACTTTTTGCTATAAAGTAGAAACTTTTCAGCCTGGGGTGATGGAAGACACCAGGAGGTGAAGTGAGATGTGGATTGTTTAGGTCAATAATAGGAAATTTTGAGATCTTACGAAACACAAATACAAACCCTAGTGTAATTACGCATTAAAGTTAACTTAAAAAGTGGTAAGGAAGTATCAGCACCTTTGTGGAAAGTGCTGGATAAAATTGCATGTTACTTAGAATATAAAGTATGGTTCTGTTTTGGGTATTTTTTTGTTTGGTTGTTTTTGGTTAACGGTTTCAGAGTTGGTTTGGGGTTTTTTTGTTAAGCTCTTTAGGGCTGGTTGGTTTGGTTGGTTGGTTGGCTTTTTCTTTAATATGCCTACATTTAAGCCAGTCTCCAGGTTTAGAATCTATCTTGATTTTCTTGAATTCTATCTTAAATTTTCTTTCTTGTGAAACGAGCAGGATAGTTGGGGGTGGAAGGAAGTTGCTTTTTCTAGTTGTTTACTAGTTCCTGGAATCACCTTATAATTTAATCTAATTTTCATCACATCCTAATTGTGGTTTTTGATCTTTTACTATCAGTTTTGTCTGAATATGATACCCATGTGGATTGTGGAATAGTTTTCTTAGGGTGATGCCAGACTCAATTTTTTTTGTGTGATTACCTGTAATTGCATGAGATTACACTCATCAACCCTAAAGTGTAAAATACTGTCATCATGAGTGAATCTGCACTTGTTTGGTTTTGGTTGTTTGTTTTTTGTTTTTTGTTTAGTGTGAATGCTAGTATTAATAAATACATAAATTAATAAATACATAAATTAACATTTACATATTTTTGTTAATGCAATATATAGATAACTTTTTACTGTCACTGATACCTTGGCTTTCCCTATACCAAAAATGTATTTCATGGTAGTTCTGTTTTGTAATACAGAGTCATAATAGTGCTCTTTGGATGCTGTGTATTACCTTTAGATGCTTTTCTTTCAGATATACCAATATATCCAGAGTCGTTTTTATCGATCACCAGAGGTGCTACTGGGAATGCCTTATGATCTTGCAATTGATATGTGGTCCCTTGGGTGTATTTTAGTTGAGATGCACACTGGAGAGCCTCTTTTTAGTGGGGCAAATGAGGTATGCAGCTATATTATGATACAAGTAATTTGATTTCATTTTTTCCTTCATTCTCACCATGACTTTAATCTGTTTAATGCATAAATTAGGGAAGTATAGTAATTCTAAAATGAATAAATGTCAATGGCAGCAATGTTTTGTCAGAACTCTAAATTGCCTGTTAATAATTTTCTGTTTCTGGGTCCCCTCCTCTTCCTCCTTATTCACTAATTTGTTTTGTACATATTGGATTTCTCATATAATCTAACAATTACTTTAGAACTTGTCTGGGTAGTTAATATTTGCTTCCCATATGACTAGAATCTCACTCTGTTACACTGCTCAGCTGTCTGTCATGTGTTCTTCACAAATATTCTTTATTTGGAACAGGTGGATCAAATGAATAAAATAGTGGAAGTTTTGGGGATACCACCTACCCACATCCTTGACCAAGCACCAAAAGCAAGAAAGTTCTTTGAGAAGTTGCCAGAGGGCACTTGGAACTTGAAGAAGACCAAAGATGGAAAAAGGGTAGGTTACATAACTAGAATGATAGTTGTCATGGACTGTTTCTTAAAAAAAAAAAAAAACCCAAACCCCAAAAAATGGTGAGATGTTACTTTGTTTTACATCTCACCTTACTGAAAATGTAGCTTTATTTTTATTATTGTTCCATGTTGTGAGACAGTTGATTAAGTATCATTTTCTGTAGTATTGAACAGTTTCTTACTTTTATTTTACTTACTTTCTTTTATGGCATGTTTAAAGTATGTACATCCAAGGCTTCATATATAACTTGACTTAAAGCAATTTCTGACTTTCCAACAGGAATACAAACCACCTGGAACTCGTAAACTTCACAATATACTAGGAGTTGAAACAGGAGGACCAGGTGGACGCCGTGCTGGGGAATCGGGTCATACTGTAGCTGACTACTTGAAGTTCAAAGACCTCATCTTAAGGATGCTTGATTATGACCCTAAGACACGAATTCAACCTTATTATGCCCTACAGCATAGTTTCTTCAAGAAAACAGCAGACGAAGGTACAAACACAAGTAACAGTGTGTCTACGAGTCCTGCCATGGAGCAGTCACAGTCTTCAGGAACCACCTCTAGTACATCTTCAAGCTCAGGTAAGTTTTTCTCAGTAACAGATAACAAAATTCTATTTCCTAATCACATCAAAGGAGTCTTTCCCAGATAAATGTTCTCTGTTCTTTTTTTTTCCTTTCTTTTTTTTTTTTTCCATTAAAAAACAAGTGTGTCAGTCATGCTCAAAAAAAAAAAAAAATTAATCATCTGGAACAGGTAACAGCTCCAACAAAAACTAAAAAGTAGATAAGCAAAAATGTGAGTGATTACCATAGGTCTTGTATTTTTACCTTGAAGCATTTTAAATATCTTCATGCTGTCATTGTTTTACAGCTTCCTTTAAATTTTGTGTCTCTTTAGTTACTGTGCATGTTACGATTTTACAGGTGGATCTTCTGGAACAAGCAACAGTGGAAGAGCACGGTCAGATCCTACACACCAGCATCGACATAGTGGTGGACACTTCACTGCTGCTGTTCAAGCGATGGACTGTGAAACACACAGCCCACAGGTATGCTTAAGTAGTGCTTTTGTCTGTTTGATTTATATGAATTTTCTGAGAATATTAAATCCCTAAAACTAATTAACACTTTCATTTAAAGACTAAAGTGGTTTAGACATGGAACTAGCCAACAGATTTGGTTTATTTTTTATCCCCCAGCTGTTTTATAGTCCTTTCTGTGTTAGGTGTGTCACTTAGGCAAAAGTACTCCAGGTAGCTGTAAACATTTCCTTAGATTCTGTAGAGCTTAAGGTTTTGTATCAGTAGCAGTAAGTCAGGTGGAGCTGTCAGTGCTTACTGTCAGTGCTTGTCAGGGCATAAGGGTACACACAACTATCCATCTTCCAACCCAGTGAAGAACTAGTTTGTACTTCA